>NW_027175843.1:14700339-14745339 GCF_023055335.1 Clinocottus analis
CACACACACACACACACACACACACACACACACACACACGCACACACACACACACACACTTATAGCTCAATAGAAACAGGCACATCATATGTATAGTAATGCACCAGCACTGTGCCCTACACCCTCGGGCCACTTGTTTGGTTAGAAACCAATTTTGCCAGAGTAGCTTACTTTTCTGGGTGATGGAAAATCAAATGTGGCAAGATGAAATGCAGCAATAATATTTCCAATAAGTCGAGACGCTCTTGAAACAGATAGGGTGTGCGATAGGTGCAACCCAGAGTATGTACTTAAGTCTGCTCAATTTATGTTTGCCCAATCCTCTTAGGCTCTTCATTAGGTAGCAGATTACACAGAGGGAGAGAGAAAGGCACAGAGCCAGTCCTCCAATACTGCCCACGCTGTGTTTTTCTATGTATAACATTGAATATTTTACATTTTTACATGGCCAGGTTGTGATTTGTGTTGAAACTATAGGCAACAACTTGTAAACACAACAACTCTGTTTTCCAGAAATTACATTAAATTTGTTTTTTTGTTAGAATACAATTTAAAATGAATTATTGCGTGGATAATGTATTTTTTTCTCTTTTGAAGAAGTGCTAATGACTTATAACTGCAAGACTTCAGCAACAGAGACCAGGTTTTCATCCTGAGGTCCACGTTTAGTTTTTGAATCACATTGGGAAAAGTTAGGGAGAGATTTAGTTTTTTGACAAATATAGAAGCAAGTAAACACATTCTGTCCACTGATTCAACTCAATATTAACTTTTTAAATATTTTACAAAAAGACAAAAAGTGCTTTGATGCCTAAACATACCTATAAAAACAATATTCATGCTTCACGTTACAATGACACATACAGACATACAGACAAGACAAATATTTGACAAATCAACAGATATTTTCCCTAAAATTAATTAGCAATTTCTAGCGTAGTTGTGACAGCTGATGTTCTGTCATGTTCTCACATCATGGTTCTACACAAACATTACAACTTTGTGTGACAAGCTTGAAATATCAACACCTCCATGGACACATCTTTCATGTGTTTTCAGTTAATGTAAATCTATGTATGTCTGGATTGAATATATTTAGCAGGTCATATTTTTAAAGAACAAATATGACGCATCACATCTGCACAAAAAAAAGTGAGACTCTCAGCAGTGCTGCTTTGAATCCTGGCAGAAAGACATTGTTGAACTCTGGCAGAAAGTATGTATATATAAAGCCGAGGCAGATTAGAATCCTTTGTTTGCATTTCTTTCATGTAAGTACATTGTCTTATCAAACATAACGTCAACACAGTCACTAATCATCACAGCAGCTCTTGTCTTCCCTCTGCTTTCTCTCTCATCGAATCTTTGTTGCATGTCATCACATCGTTACTCCTACATACATCTTAAGTCAATCTATTAAACTTGAGAGTTAACACGAGGTGAAATGTTAACTTCGGCTCCGTCTCTTAATATTTAGCCCCGCTCAGTAATGTCGACTCTGCCTGTTATTGTTAGATATGGAGAGAGCTGGGACTGCACTCAGATGAATGAGGTGACGCCAAGGAAAGCATGACGGGGGAGACTAAACACCAATGGAATCCATCCCCTCAAGTTTCCTCTCACTTTATCTCTCCCTCCCTCTTCCTCGAGCTGTATTTCAACTCTATCTCTTTTGCTTTCTATACCGTTCCCTTCATTATTCTCCCTCGCGCTCGCTCTCTCAGGGGTGTTTCATTAAGTTTACCGTGAGATGAAAAGCAAGTGGCCATCCTTCAGCCTAAGAGCTCCTTGACCACTACACACTCAGGGATATGCCGAACACACACCCACACACACACACACACACACACACACCCACACACACCCAACCATGTAATGGAGAACCTCGACTTTCTTTGCTCGTCATTAATTTCTGTGTTCAGGCTGAAAGCACCTGCTGCGTCCGCCTGCTACGGGACTCTAAACACTTCACATGAGCCTTATGCGAATGTATATGTGTGTGTGGGTTTATGTTTCCATTAATGCTTGTGTGAAAGGAGCGATAATTCAGTTTCCACTTACCCAGAAAGCGTTTCTCTGTCTCTCTCTCTCTCTCTCTCACTCGCACTGCTCATTCAGGCATATATCCATTCTGAATTTTCACAGACTGAAAGAAGTAGCAAAAGCATCAATTTACACATTTAGGGCCATTCGTTCTAATGACTGTCATTTTAACCACAATGAGCCCAGTGTTTCAGGTGTTTGCCCATTCATCATCGCTCCGATTCAGTGTTGATTTGCCTGGACAGCGAAGCCAAAGCGCATGATCAATGAGTCTTCCCGCTGTGTTGAATTCAAAAGGAATGACCCCGCTTTCTTTTTCTCCTCTCCTCTCATTGCTTTCTCCCAGTGGAGGGAAAATGTAAGATAGACACGAACGTCCCTGGTATACACTCACATCTGTCTGTACTTCGTAGCTTCTGTTGTTTCATAGTGGATTCAGCACGTTTCCTTTAGTAACCGTAGCTCTGTGATGCAAATAACCAGCAGCTTGAAAGTCCTCATTTGTAGAGAAAAAAAAGGGTGGAAAAACACACTATAGGATTTTGCTAATATTTAACAACAATTACGCAGCTTCACACAAATTTATTTATTTTTGAGACACAAATTCACACTTTTCCTCTGAGATATTTTCACAGTGCTCTGAAAATTTGGCAAAGGCAGCAAGTTTGCTCTTAATTAATTTTAGCAACATACAAGAGATCTGGTAGTGTGATTTTTCACCCTTAAGTGTTTATTAGATGCTTAGTATTCAGCAAGAGTGATTCTGAATCTAAATAATTAATTTGTAAATGCTTACAGGGTGGAGATAACTTGATTTTTCTCTCTGCTATCTACCCCTTCTTCCCTCTATCCTCTTCCTTCTCTGCTTCAAATTCCCTCTTTCCTACCCCTTCCTATTCAACTCTCCTCCAATATCTTGGAACCCCTCTTTTCCCTCTACTTGCTCTCTGTCTACTTCACATCTTTTTTACTTTATCTTTTTCATAACTTTTTTTCATTTGAACTCCCCTTATCTACTTCCTCCCTTACCCCTTCCTCCTCCTTTAACCTTACATTTCCCCCCTTTCTCTCTCTCTCTTGTTTGTTGCTCCTTCTCGTCCTTCTCTGTGTCCATCCTCCACCACTCCTTCTCTCCATCTTTTTCAGTGGGAGGAGATCAGTGGGGTGGATGAGCACTACACTCCCATCAGGACCTTCCAGGTCTGCAACGTGATGGAGTACAGCCAGAACAACTGGCTGCGCACCAACTGGATCCCCCGCCAGTCGGCCCAGAAGATCTACGTGGAGCTGAAGTTCACCCTGAGGGACTGCAACTCCATCCCGCTGGTCCTGGGCACCTGCAAGGAGACCTTCAACCTCCTTTACCAGGAGACAGACGACGACCAGGGGAGCCACTTCAGAGAACACCAGTACACCAAGATTGACACTATCGCCGCCGATGAAAGTTTCACCCAAATGGACCTCGGAGATCGCATTCTCAAGCTGAACACTGAGGTGCGCGAGGTGGGTCCCATGACCAAGAAGGGCTTCTACCTGGCGTTCCAGGACGTGGGCGCCTGCGTAGCTTTAGTTTCAGTGAGGGTTTACTTCAAGAAATGCCCTCACACTGTGAGGAATCTGGCCTCTTTCCCCGATACGGTGCCCATGGACTCCCAGTCACTGGTGGAGGTCAAAGGCTTGTGTGTCAATCACTCCAAAGAGGAGGAGCCTCCACGAATGTACTGCAGCACAGAGGGGGAGTGGCTCGTACCTATTGGGAAGTGTCTATGTAACGCGGGGTACGAAGAGAGGAGCAACACCTGCCAAAGTAAGACAGCTTTTATTTATTTTCATGTATTTTACTCCTCAGTTCCCTCACACTCCTTTTATGTGTTCTTTTGTCCTTGTTTAAAATACTGCGTGATACATTGCAAAGTTTCCCAAGGCGGCATAGTGTGCCAAAGGTTTGATGAGAAGACCATCACACTTAATATCTGTCAGCCGAAAACTTTTAGTGTTTGATACCCAACTTTTGTGTATACGTGTGTGTGTGTGTGCGTGCGTGTGTGTGTGCACTCTGCATGTGGGATACCTTCAAAAGATCGCTGGAAAGTTGTTCATGTGTATTTCCATGTGTGTGTGTGTGATGTGTTATCCAGGTCTCTGAGCTCCATGGTGCCGCGTGCAGTAGTATAGTAATCTTCTGTGTGACACATCATTAGCTAAGGGAAGATCTTAACCAGAGTAGCAGGGATGGGACTGATAACCTAGAAGAAAGGAGTGGGCTGGAGTGGATGGTGAATAATGGAATAGCTGCGGCGATGGCTGCGGGTGTTGGTGGAGTCATGAATGGGTAGACATTGGAGCCTGGAAATACTCGATCCCAGCCCAAAGTCTGTTGTCGCCTTGGAGGTGGTGGTTGCAAAAGCCAAAAAGTATGTGTGTGGCTGCCTGGCTTTGCCTTTCATTTTCAAACTGTCTGCGACATCATCATCATCATCACGCATGTTTTTTTTTTGGGGTTATTGGAAAGAATCGACATGTCTCAGTGACAGAAGTTACTGAAGATTTGTTTTGGCTCTTCGTGCTACAGACCTGACACATTGCTCTGTGAACACTCATTACCGAGGGTTCTACCAACAGATACAGATGTTTCCCAGATAACCTTTTTATTGCTTGCAATTTTTTTGGGCTCTTTATTTCACTTAATCTCCCCTCAACCACTTAGACCTTAGACATTAAATACACGATGCCCCTTGGCAACGTCTACATCCCCTTTAGGATCAAGCAACTAGTGGGTTCAAAGGTTAAGTGTCACAATGGGCCTTTCATCGTAACACATAACATCCCAGTGTGATTAAAACGTTTCTCTAAAGGGTTATAACCCTCTCAAACGTATGTTTATTTTGGCTTTCTTTTTATATAGGGCTGCATAACATAACATACCATAACTAGATAACTTAGCGAAATTAAATTTCCTGAATGTGGCTTCTGCGGCCGGTGTAACAGCTTTCCTCAATTACAGTTGCAATGCTTCATCAGTGTTCCTGTGCAGCAAGATGTTTTGCATTTGATTCAAATAAATGTTGTATGTGAAAGCACATGATGTATTGAAATGCCACGGTACCTAATGTAAAATTACAATAGCAGGGGGATATACTTACCTACGTCATAGAGAGGACTGCTGAGACTGCATGTGCCATGGATCCCAACTTTTTCTTTGTTGTGGCTGGTTTTCTTTGGTCCATATTGTACTCGATGTGCTCCTCTTTTCTCAGTTTCAGCGAGCGCCTCGTTCTGGAAGCCAGATGCAGCATTTATTTGAACGCAGCCACTTTCTTCATGCTCTGCACTGCAGCTGTTCCACAGTGGCTTCAAAGTTCAAAACGTGTGTGAAGTTGGAGGGGAAAAAGCAGTTTGTCTACCGTTCTCTTATTCCTCGTTCTGGTAGCTGGCCCTAAATGGTCCTGTGGTCATCAACTCTGTCCTCTCCAGGGCCGTGCCCAGTGTTAATTAAGGATCAAAGGCAGTCTCCCAGGTCAAGCCCCTGGTGTCAGGGCCAAGGGAAGCGCTTATTCGGGGGTTGCGGACTCCAGACGAGCCTGTCTCACTGTCCAGATGCGAGGAGAACCTTTGCCGCAGCTGTCGGATAAAAAACCTTGTATGTGCAGAATGTAAACAGATCGAGGGAGATGTACCGTATGCAAAACGTGACAACAAAACACGAGCACCATTCGATTCCACATCGAATCTGTGCTAGTTATTCTTCAGCCGTGTCTCCTCCTTAATGAAGAGGTGCTATTAGAATAGCTCTTCACTGGAAGTGTCCCGAACGTGCTGTTTGAAAAAATATTTATCTTAGTAATGTTCATACGTTAAAGGGAAATTATTGTTGTATAATTTTATGCAAAATTATGTTTAGAACTTTAATCCACCAGTTTAGCCTCTGTGACCCAATTTCTAAAGGGCAAAAATGTTCGATATGAAAATAGGGCATTATGTAGACAAATGGCAGACCCCTGTCCCCTTTCGTACCCCCCCCCCCCCTCCCCTCTCCTTCGCTTCCTGTCTCTCTGTGAATTGTGTGAATGTTTGGATGTATTTGACAATCTCTTATTAGTTTCAGAGAGGTCTAATGGACTCTAATAAGGTCTTATGTTACCCTGGAGTGGGACAGCTGCACCAACAGGCCCCCACAGCCCCCGCGTGCAGCCGCCGGGGGCCCCAGCGTGCAGCTCGCTCTCCAGGCCCTCTGTGTTAACAGATAGATGGGTGCATGCGGGTTAGGTCACCGTACAGAGAGACAGCGAGAGAGATGAAATCATATTTAAAGTGCTACAACCAGATAAAACATTCTGAAACAGAAGTATTTACATGTCACAAAACCACTTGGTCATAATTTATGACCGAATTGATTAGGTGGGTGATTTATTACTAGCTTGGCTGTACATGGGAAGAAAACATACATTCTACAACCAGAACCAAATCAGATGTGGACGGAGCACCTTCATGGAATATTTCATGCCTTGTTTTTTTTAACCAAACGCCTCAAAGCAGCATCTCCTGTTTACCCGAGTCTCTGCTCAATGTGTGTGTGTGTGTGTGTGTGTGTGTGTGTGTGTGTGTGTGTGTGTGTGTCTAGAGGAAGCTGGAGAGAGTAGGACAGCAGTTGCCTTTGTTGACGCAGATTCCAAAGTGTGTTAAAGGGCTTTAATAGAATACACAAGTATTAGACCATCATTATCTTGCTGGCTGTGAGTGTGTATGTGTGTGTATGTGTGTTTATGTGTGAATACCCAGAAATGGCTGTGAAAACGAGGATGTTTTTTCAGTGGCGCCTTCAAAAGAACACACACATTCTGTCTGGCTTGGGCATTGGGACACAGTGTGCGAGCTGCCGTTACGAGAGTGTGTGTGCATGTGTGCGTGCGTGTGGCTGATGGCCGCATTACATATTTCACAGATTGTGGCGTGGATTGCTACGAGCATATTTTGATATTTCATCATCCTTATCAGAGCAAATGTCATCGGATCTCTTGTCAGAGGGTGAAACTCAGTGAGTGGATATGACGTTTTTCAGACTGTATACGAGGTGAATGGACGCGTCCGTCATCGTCTGGATTACTGTGTGTTTTGTGAGCGGGCTTCAGCCTTCCCATAGAGAATGTGAGGCCAGATTTAATCTCGCTAAGTCAGTCTTTCATCTGTCATTAGAACAGACTGGAGCAGGTGAACTAACTCCTATCTACCATCAGCGTGAAATTCCTGCAACCCTAATTTGATCCTAAAACAGCAAACGGATGTCTGTCTGTCGAGTTTGAGTGTGTGTTGCAAATGCCCGCAGCTGTTCCGCTGTATGTTGCGGAGACACCCAGGTTTACATTCTTACTGGATTCATCAGGACACACAATCCCCTAACTTGCCAGTATCATAATGCTTATTATGATTTTCACATATACAGTAAATCCATAATCACAGACACAGGGTCATGAGTCGGAGTTGCTTGTTTCGCGTGAGTTACTTAACATATCTGATCTTGTTAGTGGAAGAAGAGAGAAACAAACTCAAATTCATGGGATTTTGGCACGTTTCAAGGTACTATTCAGTGAAAATATTTAGGAGATAATTTTCCACCGATGATTTATGTTCTCAAATGATTTATTTTTGATGACTTCTCTCCTTGTTTACTTCCTTTCCTTCTTCCCTTTCTTTCTCTCTCTCTCTCTCTCTTTCTGCTCACCCCTGTGGCTAATGGTCTTGGCCGCCGGTTCAAAGCCCACCGTCCATCACATGTCGAATGTTTTATATCACTCTTCACTCTCCAGCTTAAGTGATTTAGCTGCTGTCCTCATGCACAGACATGCTTGCCTTTCAAGCAGACGCGTTATACATCTTTCATTGCCATTGACACGCAAACCTGGCTGGACCAGAATGATCCAGCATCCATTTTATCATTTTTGATTTGAAGCCGAGCTGTACTCGGCATCGACGGTGAGGCACCCGTGACTAGCTGTAAAGTTATCGGTGTTGTGTGGATGGCCTACGGGTCTCTTTCTCTATTGCATCTGATTGTTTTGGGTTCAGGCAAAATGGTGGGAATCCCTTACAGCTGGTGAAAAAAAATGTACATTTTTCTTTAGCTCGCACAAAGGAACTAACATACTTTCAGGAGAGCTCCGACCACACCAGAGCTACAATGGCAGTAAATAATGAATCTACGTTCAATCAATAAATAGTGATATCATGGACTCCAAAAGGATGGCAACATTGCTTTGTCTTGCTAGATATGTTTGTGTTAGATTGTTTTGGAGTCTCTCTGCCCCCTGGTGTTCATAAATCCTGTAACGCAACTTAGGTTGAGTGATGATTAGAAAGGACATTGCTGCTAGCTGATTATGACTTGATTCTAAGCACCAAATGAGACCCCCATGAATTGTACCGTTGCACCCAATGTTTTTCGAAGTAATTTAAGGTGAGATTCACATGATTTTGTGTATCAAATATGTGGTCTTCTTTCTTGGGATGAATAAATAAATACCCATTCAGGCCAATTAATGAAAGCAGAAGAGATCCAGCATCGCTGTAGATTCCTTGTGGTTATTCTTGAATATTCCTTCTTATTCTTCTTGTTACCGCTTCTTTTTTTTTTTTACTGTGTTTTTTGTATATTTGTCCTGCCAGACTGTTGAGGCTGAGTGCTGTGAATTCATGGAGCTATTGGCTCTCCTCCGGTCACTTGGAAGAACTCTGTTTGTTTGCGTTGGCCGTTATATAACTGCCCGGCTCGCCACAAAAACATGTCAGTTCTACAGACACACTCACACAGAATACCACATCCCCTAAATTACAATGACAGTATTTCTAACCCAGCAACAGGGTGATATGCATCTCATGGTCATTTCTCGTCTTCTTTTGTTTCCAAATGGGTTTTTTTTTGCGTTATTTTATTTGTTTCTCTGGGTGCATTGTAGCCTTTATTCATCCACTTCACTACACTAAGTTCCTGTTTCCAGCAGCCCCCTGCTACACGTCATCTACCAAAGTTGCACATCATTACAGTGGGAGCTGCTGACTCGCAGAGTATAACAAGAGCCAGTAACTGTTGGGTGTTCAGCTCCTTATTGAGAGCCACCTCCATCGTTGTGTTACTCAGACACACACTTTCAAAGCCAATCCAGGCAATCACATCAGTTCGTACTGTTCTCTGCATGTGTGTTTGTATGGACGACGTGTTATACTGTAGACGGCTATGCTGTATCAGTACTGTTCCATTGCATCAGTCTCCTCCTCTCTTGTCAGTCTGGCTTAGTGTGGAGGCCTTCTCTGCTGCAGGCTTTTGGCTGTGCACTGCCTGGCATGTTGCCTTTTTGGAGCTGAAAATGAGAGGAGAGGCGAGAAGAAAGGACAAGGCCTGGATTGAGTGCTCCAGTGAGAAATAGCTTGAATTATGGTGTTAACACTACATTATACAACGTTTGCTGAATGTAAAATAACAGCTTTCTTTTTTTTCTCTCTCTATAATCTCAAATCGAGAACTATCCCAAATAGCAGAGGTGTGTCTGCATTCGCGGCATCTCGTTCTCGAGGGATGAGAGAGATGGTTGATGGTTGAAACGTATCTATCTTTGGGATTTATTTGGGAGTCCGCACCTCTGACGTTCACCTCATCACATGTCCAGTTGCATTGAAGTGTCCCCTAGTTCAATCTGTCTATTTGTGTGCATTTGTTTAGCGATGCTGTCTCCCAAAATTTCAGTCCCTCAAGTACTGATTGACTTTTTGATGATCTCCCATGACCTTGATGTGCTAAAAAAAAAAAAAAACCTGAGCTAATTAAAGCATGCCGAGAAGCCTGCAGCAATCATACTGACTCCCTCTCCACAACACAGCAGCCGGAGGGGAATCTGAGTGGAGAGAGGGAAATGGAAGAAGGGAGAGTGAAAAGGAGAGAGGGCGAGATAATGAGCATAGTGTTAATTAGAGACACCATTCAGCTGGAGTCCAAAGGCGGGAATTACGCACTAAGCTAGGAGACGCAGCAATAATGTTATATATATGCTTAGATACCGTATGGTATATACACATCTGTGTGAAGAGAGAGAGCACGTTCATATTACCATCCATCGCTGTCCAGGCAGATTGAAAGACTGCATGCCTGTTTGCGTCTCATTCAGTCTCTCAGTGTGATGCAGTGTTGGTGTGGATGTCAGTGTGTGAATGCCTGTGTGAGTGTGTTTCTAGGCAAACAGGGTGAAGGAGGAAGCTGCAGCCAAGGATCCAGGAAAGGTTTGTTCATTCTGGCTATTATTGCCTGTTTGCTTTTCTCTTTATGGGCCTTCCAGTGCAGGCTGGGGGTGACGGGTGAGCCGGCCACCCCGGGGCCCTGGTGCTTTTAGGACTTCAAAGCTGTTGGTAACCACAGGCCCAGGAATTCAACTTAACACACAGACAAATACACCCGCATGCACGCACACACCCACGCCCAACCGGGCCCATGCCAGAAATGGAGGGACAGATAGATGGGGTGTTTATTTGTTGGAGAGGCCCCTGCCAGTTGACAAGACCACTTCACAGTGATCAGTCTTTGTGTGTGTGTCTGTGTGTGTGTGTCTGTGTGTGTGTGTATACATGTGTGGGTTTGTGTTTGTACTGTACACAGAGATATGGTTTGCAATGGGCAGGCAGTATGCGGAAAAAGAAGAAAAATAAAAGAACACACACAGACTATGGATCTGTTGATGTGAATATGTGCGTGTGTGTGTGTGTGCTTCTGTGCATTTTGCCATTCTTTACACTGACTGACGGTCACTGTGGGACGCCCAACATTACTAGTGTGTGCGTACGTGCGTGAGCTTGTGTTTGTCTGTGTTGAGAGGCAGGGACAGAGGGACAGACGCCGCGGGAAACGTCCTGTTTGACAGACACAGTGGCTGTTTGGATACACATGTAATGTAACAAGGGAGGGAAGGAAGGGAAGGAGGGTAGGACAGAGGAGTCACTCCATCATTCCTGATAGATGAGACGGAGCAGGCCGGGGAGGGAGGTGGAAGAGGGAGGAGAGGGGGAGGTGAAGGGAAGAGAGAAAGAAAGCGAGCTGTCACTGGGACATAGACCCCCACTGAAAACTCAGTGTCTTGATTTGTGACGTTACCGCTTCAAATCAACATCCCCAGAGGCTGACGTGTGTGTTTCTTTTATTCATCAGTATTTTTCCAGCATTGCTCCACTGATCTGTTTCCTGAGTGCATTCATTGCTCTCAAATGTTCCTGTAAGCTGGCTAATAGAATGATTTTCCACCACAACTTGAACACTAACAGGACACTATCCGGGACATTTCAAAAGTCAATACCACGCTTTCAGTTGGGTGGATGGGTCAAACAAACATAAAACTTCTGTCCAGGAGATCGTTGGTCATGTCCGGTGCGAAGCCGAAAGTGAGCGTTAACATTGGCACGTCGGTCGTTAGTCAAATCAGTTCATCTGACTTACAAAACTGGCGCTAGAGGGATGGAGAGAGCGCCGTAGTTTGAATGCAAAGCCACAAATGTAGCGTTGGTTAAAGGTGTTGCATCAGCAACATTTCATTTGCACACAACAGATGAAACCCGACCCATTATAAAACTGCTTTAAAACAAATTAATTTTAAAAAAAACATGTTTTTTTCATGTATTTCTTTGCAATTACTTCAAGTGACTCTTGATCTCATTTGCATTTTACCTTTTTTTCCTCCTCGCTTTCTATTACCACTTGATACTACAATCCGTGTTTCACTCCGCAACTGTCTGTCCTTTAATTTGTGCTTTGCTTTGATGTCGACCTCCAGCAGGGGACGCAGTTGAAATTACCATTGAATCCAGCCATAATCTGTCAAAAAGCCTAATCAGCCTACTCCTACTACAACTACTACTGTTTATATTCAATGCAATGATATATTGCATGCTGTATGTAACCCATGAATAAAATAGGCCAACTGTAAATCTGTCGCGTGTGATGTCTGCTGTCCTCTGTGCTGAAGATGCCCTCAGCTGCAACTTCCGACACATCTCGGGGCGGCGGCTGTCATGTGTCTCACTTATCTAAACCCGTCCTGTAGGCATGTACAGTGACACCACGAGTATAGTTGTCAGCAGCATCGTCTCCTTGTACAGCTGCGATGCGCTCATTGAACAGAGGACTCTCAGTGTCATTTCAGTCTGGAAAAACCAAAGCGTCACCACAGAAATGAATGTCGTCAAGCAGGTGTCTGATCGCGCGGTGCTGCGACATCACAGATGTCAGCGTAACAGCCTTTCGATTCCACAAACAGTGCACTCTTTAATGACAGCCAACTAAAGGGGAGCAATGTCTGTTTTACCATTTTTAAGCGTAAGGGCACAGCATGGAGTCCTATAGTCGTAAGGCTGCAGTGAGGCCTCAGCCAGTTACCACACAGGCAGTAGCCACTGACGGAGTGACACGTGAGAACTGCCGCACTCAGACATTTCACTCACAGTGACTTTTTTGTCGAGATTTCGGATGACTTTGACAGCGTCGACACTTTGCTAAGTTATGTGACACGAATCAATTCAATCATATCAACCCACTAAACATGCTGGCGTGTACCGGGGGATTTGTCTTGCACATTTTATACTGTATTTGAAGGCTTTCAACCCTTTATGTTTTAAAGGATCGTTTTGGTAATACTCAGGAACAATATATTGTTAGCCAGCAGCCCACTAGTGCAGCCCAGTGTGAAAAATGTTATTTTGTCCAAAGTTAACACTGACTAAATATAAATAACAAACCTTGTCTTGCTCAACTAGTCCATGGTTTAACCTTGGCTGCTTTTATTGATATTTGTTTGTATTTTTTTTATCTGGGTTTTCTCCCTCGTACCTGTCTGCTCGTGTTTTGTTGACCTTCCTATGCTAACCTTGGTGTGTTTATTGCTTGCATCTTCCATCTTATTCAGGTCTACAGGAAGTGAGGCTTCTGAACTCCTCAGAGATGTCTGTGTGTTTCTGCGTGCCTGTGTGTGTATGAGTGTGTGTGTGTGTGTGTGTGTGTGTGTGTGTGTGTGTTTGTGTGTGTGTTTGAATGTGTGAATGTGTGTGTGTATGAGAGAGAGACAGAGAGAGAGGGAAGAGGGAAAGAGAAGTGCACAACATAAGTGTGAGAGACATGTCTGTCAATATCTACACATCATTAGTAGACTAGAAGTGAGCAGAGGTGAGGAAAGGAAGACAAAGTGCTTACCACAGCACAAAACGCTTCACACACACACATATACACACACACACACACACACACACACACACACACACACACACAGACACACACACATAAATTATGATGCAAAAATGTGCTATAACTTGTTCTGTGCAGTCGTTTACGTTTGCCATCGAGCATTCATGCATTCAAATGTCCTGCTGTCTACACTTATCCATTAAGACATCATTTCCCACAGACTTTCCACCTGTATGCACATTTTGCTCTGGCACAGCCTTGGGCTGAACTCGCTGCTTGTCAGTAGTGTTCCCCTCTTTGACCAGGAGCAGGCTGGAATGGATCAAAGGAACCTGGTCAGAGGCAAGTTATAATTGGAATGAAAAGCTGTGAAAAGGCTGCACTGCAGTTTTCAGTTCCAGTTCCAGGTCCCGAGGTTGTCAAATTTCTCTTGCACTCTTTTCCTGCGCACTTCTGACAGTGTGGGGTGCCAGGGCTGCTCCAATCTATGTGGACTTCATAGAGTGACAGTAGTGGAACTCTATTGGCATCCAGTCCGGTTTGTTTATAGTGGAAGTTAGACTTTGGCCAAGATGCACCTTGTTCCCTTCTGTTTGTAATATTCATTTAACAGACCTGGGCTTTTTAGTTTAATTAAGGGTGTAATGAAGTTAACTACCTGCAAGGCTGAGGGCACGGTCTTACGCTGGACTGCTCCAACCACTACCTGGATTTTATGGGTAAAAAGTACAGTCAAAGCACCCTTTGTAGAGGCTTTATAGGACCGCGGTAAACTGAGAGTTTACCCACGAAAGGTGTTTGAATTGCAGGTCAACTTTTGTTGTGGCCATCAAATACTACCTCAGCTTGAGCTTGTGTCACTGTGGAGACAAGTAGAGTGAAACCATAAAAAGAAAGGTCACTCCAGCGGTGACCTTTCTTTTTATGGTTTCACTCTCAGTGACAAACCCTGGAGTAAAGATGTGTTGTCGGCACGAGGCCCAAATGAGATGCAAAACCTATTGGGAAACCTGCAGTACATCAGCTGTAGAGACTTTATTACCCTCTGCAGGCTCGAAGGCACTGGACAAAAACATACATTTACCATGAATTATGCAGTGATGTACCTTCTCTAACTGCAAAGAAATGGAACGATCTAATGTCAGTGGACTCCATTCACCCATTGCTAAAACACACACCATTACGTGAACAGAAACACAATAAGTCTTGAGAGAACTTATTTTTCAGCATGGGCCTCTGTTGAAGAGTCACTGATGTCCCAGAAAGCCTTGTCTCTGAAATGATCCATAGACTCAGACTTCATGCATCCTTGACTCCCTACTCTCCACATTTGATAGAGATACAGGAAAAGGTCCCTGCACTCATTTATTGCATACTCTATCCCCCCTGCAAGAAGCAGAGTGGTGACATTTTACCTTCAGCCGCGGCGGTTGACTTAGAACTGGTGTCACATGGAATAACATGCCCTCTGGCGTGTGCAAGTGTCTGCGTGGACGTATGCATCCGCGGGATAGAGAAAGGGGTCATTTGCGTGCAAAATATGTATTTCTGTTGTGTATGCATATGAGTGTGTGTCCGTTTGTGTGCTGATTAAAAGCGGTCAGGCCTCAGTGATCAGGCCTTTAGCTGTCCCTGCACTCTGAATGCCAAACACAGCAGAGCATGCCCAGAGCAGCCAAGCATGGAGGCTGCAACGCTAGACCACACGGGCAACCTTAACGGCCTGCAGCTGTGTGTGTGTGTGTGTGTGTGTGTGTGTGTGTGTCTTTTCCCACTTCTGTGTTTGTCTTTATGTCGTCTTTGACCATTTGGAGCAATCTGGATGAGAACGATCGACGAGTTTTCATCTCCCAATGGCTTTCCAGCATCAAACGCTTTCTCCATTAACTGTCAATCAAAGTTAAGTCAAGTCATCAGTGTGTCTCAGCCACAGTTTCTAAGAGTCAAGGAGTGCAATCCCTTTTCATTTGAAAAAATTTGAAAATGTACTTTGTATAGGTAAATTATTTATTGTGTAAAAAAATACATAAACTTAATTTATGGTTGAAGTTTTTCTCTCTATACACATCAAATGTGTTGTTTATGTTTTGTTTGTAAATGTACACATTTAAAAAAAGTAGCGTCCTCATCATTTTGCCTGTATTCAAAATCTGCTGCTCTTTACTTCCCTATTTTAAAAATATGATTTATGTCCCATCGCGGAATGCCTAAGTAGATGTGGTTTGTTTTATTTGGAGACTGCCGGGTCTCAACGGTGAAGTTAGAGATAATGGCTATGAAACTAAAGTTATATTGTTGTTAGCTGCGCTCACGACATCAAGTAGTTGTTGCCGGTACCGGGGAAAGCTATGCAGCTCATTTCTTCTAAGTTCGCCCAACACTCTCTCTTTTGGCTGGACCAATACCACCATTGTCTTTCAACAAGTGTTTGTGCTGCCAAAAATGTTGAACGCTCCTTCCCTTAAACCAAAGGCCTCTCTTTCTGTCCCCTTCAAGAGTCTGTCCCCTTGAAGGGGCTGGGATAAAGCATCACTTATACCAGGATAAAGGATCCAACCTTTAAAGGTTGAGGGATACTGTGGAGATGAGCACTGACCTTTTTTTTACAAATTACAAACACTCGCTCACGCATTCTCTCTCTCTCACACACGTACACACACACACACACAAATATGCATGGAAGGTTAGAAGTGGTCTGGAGACGAGCGGAGAGAAATGGCAGACAGCGGTGTCCAACAAGATTACTGTACTCATCATCCACAGATTTCCCACCTCCTCCGATTCATTTCCCTTCATCTCTCTCCTGTTCAAATGGATGGCACCAGGCATTTGTCAAGGTGAAGGTAGCACGGCCCACGCCTCGCGATACAACCGACCAATTTTTCCATTTCTTCCGCTCTGCTGGTCTTTTGCTATCGTGTGTTCAATTTCAGCACCTGGAGGCGATGCCAAAGCGCAAAGCCTCGAGGAATGTTAGATAAATCTCACTGATTAATGCAAAGGCCCCTGACAGATTCCCTGCTTTTCTCACTGGGTTTGTATTGCTGTCGGTGCAAACAGCTATGTTGATGGGAACCTGGATATCACTTTCTTCTCCTCGTTTTTTTTAGGTTGATTCAATTGCTATAGCCAAGTTTGATCTGATTTAATCTGAATTACGTATGAATCTGTATGATAAAATAACATAAAAATACACTTCCTGGACGATGATCACGAGTTCCCATTGAAGAGGCCTTATGTTTACCACTGGTTCTTGAGTGTGTGTGTGGGTGGGTGTGGGTGTGTGTGTGTGTGTAGATTGAGGATGACAGCTCTCTGCCAAGGGTAATTGAGGTGTGTAGTATTGATGAGACCCCGACTCTAATGAGCTTTAGCCAATTAATCCATCGATTTACATGTAAATGGCTCCTGGAAGGTTGCTGGCTTTGGCTGCCATCTGCATGTACTTACCATGCTAATATCTCGCTGAGTGACAATACACACAAGCAGAGATATAAGGCTTGAGAGACGGAAAGTGTGGTAAAGAGATACCCGACTGCTCAATCGTTGATAAATTGCTCTGCATGTCATTAACAGAAAAATAAGGTGTTAATTGCCGTGCCATACATTAACCACGGGAGTGCACACCTTTTAATTACGAGGCAAACATCTTTTCATTTTGTGTGTCAATCTCCCCCCACCACCCTGCCTCTGTATTAGGATTGTCTGTGCAATCTATTTTTGAACTTCTTTAAATCCTTTTTTTGTGATATTTGTGATAAATCGGCACATCTTTTATCCCCATTATGTATTTTGTACGTGTATTTGTCTGCAAACTAATGTTGCACATTTGTTTGTTGCACATTTGTTGCTGCACATTTACATTGTTGTTGGATTTCTGTTAGAGATGTGTCTGTTTTTACATACAACACCAACTTTAAACTAGTGTTGGAGATTTGTTCAGTGTGGCACTCTTCTAGTTTTTCAGTCATTAGTTTTTCACTCCATATGAATATTAAAGTTCTCATTCTGGTTCCCTACATCGTGTGAGGATGCCACAGCACAGACTAGCTCATTCTGGTTTGCAAAATAAATGTCTCTTTGAAGTCTTCCACCTGAAACAATGCGTAAATGCAGAGTTCTGCTACCAGCCAGCTAAGTAACTGGCGTTCGATGTTAATTACCATCGTGCTCCGCTTAACTGGGATACTCAGTAAATTGTCCCCAGGTGGGGAAAGAATAGGCTATCTTCATTTCACATAGTTGAGCTAATTATGGTGGTGGTGGTGGTGGTGTGTGTGCTTCTGTGTGTGTATGTGTGAGTGAAGTTGTTCTTGGGATTTTTTTTTGTATATACAGTATGTGGTGCTTAACAGGAGCTCATTGGTCCAGCTTGGATATACTACGTTTGTATGTGTTTGTGTATGTCCATGCAAATTGTGTGTGTGCGTGTGTGCACACATGTGTGTGTGTGTATGTGTGTGTGAGTGTGATATGATGCATCAGAGAGCTTTGTTTGCTTTCTCCACTCCGTCTACTTTGTATGTGTGTCTGTTTGTACATTCAAGCAAAGCGAGACAAGAATTGGCACATACTAAAACATGCAACTTCCAAAGCCAACAGTTCTGTTAAGTGAGATGTGCTGTTTTATAATGATGCCATCTATCACTCCCTTCATCTCTCCATTCCTTTATTCCCAAACTCCTCCATCACCGTCTCTGTGGCCTCATTAATTTAGGCTGCTATTTGTGGCCCTATAAAAACAATAAGGAAACAGAAGAAGGGTTTCACTGGCACGAACGGCGCTTGCAGAGCATGGGCGGGATGAGGAAGCCCGTTGAGTTACATGGGACATACCGCATCACTTTCACTTAATTTCACTAGATTCTTAACATCTGGCGAGATGTTTTCATAAATGCAGTATATGTTCTTTGAAACGTCACAGCTCGGAGGTCCTATATTTCAGATCATAAGTGGAAATCAAGCCCAACTATGCCAACGGACTTTTAGAAATTGGAAAGACCAAATTGTGTCAGTAAACCTACATGCTAAAACTGTCCCCTCTCTATACAAATGAGCCTCATTGCAAAAACAGTCCAATTCACAAAGCTCAGCGCTAATTGCCACATGCTGTTACGTGAAATTATTAGTGTTTTCACAGAGCTGGTGGTAACCGAAGCACATGTATCACGCCCAGTCTTTCCAGAGATCATGGGATATTAACTAAAAAATGTTTTTCTCTGTCATGTTTTTTTAAATTCCTCGCCTTGTGGGTTTTGAGGAATGTGTCTGCACCTCGTCAGTGAGGACATGTAGCTTGTGTTCTGAACAATTCATTTTTATTTTCTGTCTGCCAATGTTCTGCTGACTGTGTTTTTGGCACAAGGTCAACATTTATACTTTGCCACATGGATATTTGCAATCAGGCAAATTGCATTGTTGCAACGTTGCAGGCGTGATAATCCTTCAATATCATCAACGCAATGTGTTTTGTGAATAGGACATATAGAGACTTGGCAGATTCATGAAACTAGCAGAGGTTGTAATTCATATTTTGAGTGTCTCAATTAGAAGAGCATTCATCTCTAAGCAGGTAAATATTCTATATTACTGGACTTTACTCTGTTATTTAATTGGAAAAGCAAATAGCACTTTGGTTGATCTTACTTTTCCATGCGCTATTCTGCTAATAAATCCATGTCATTTTGTGAGGTTGGCTACTCAGGTAGCTATCAACTGTATCAACACAGTCACTCATGACCTCAAGATGAGTCTGATATGATATGCAGCTATCGGTCTGTCCTTCCTACACTGTGTTCTACGGGGGATTTAGCCTCAAGGACTTCAGACTGCAGGACTCTTCTCAACCAGTGAACTAGAGTAACCTGTTGCTGCTGTCAATAAAGAGCATGTAACAGACACTATAGACTAGTCCATAAGGGCTTGTTACATGCTGCAGTTGGCTCCTTTCAGGCTTATAACATGGGGCCACACGATGCTGCATGGCGCTCAATGGGAGGCCACTCACACAGACTGTTGTCACATGTAAAGGAAGGCTGTCTGCTTCGTGTTTGAGCAGCAGAGGCTGGGGGAAATGAGACGCAGAGTATGCGTATGATTGAGAGCAGCGTGCAGCTTTCACATCTTCGCATACACACAGCCATGCCATATTCTGCATCTGCGTCCAATGAGAACCCTTCACCGGGTTTCTTTTTAATGATGGACTGCAACTGGGTGGCTGTTATTGGGGAGAGTGGGGGTTATCACTGTGCTGCAGAGTGAAATACCATGTGTGCGCCCAGCAGGAGAACATTCCTTCTGGCCCCATGATTTCCTCAGGTCATTCATGCAGTCCTCATCCCCACTGTAATGGCATTGTCCTGCGGCTCAGCCGCCCCGCCAGGCCCCCCACGCTTCAGCCTTTGGCCTCCCTGACAGCACTGCCCTTCAGCTGCCTGTCATCCACACCGAACCTGGGGCGCTTGATGGGAGAGTGGGAGGGGTCAAGAGGCTGAGGCTGGGGCTAACTCCACAATCAGGTTGCTGAAACGCTTTATTTATACAGTATTTCCTTCTTTGTCTTCAGCGTCTGGTGAGAGCTGAATGTATACTCACACTGTACGTGAATGGTGCAGTGCAATTCATTAGTTGCTATTTCTAGTAGCCGCTAAAGATGAGACATTCAACTTGGAAGCAGCGAAGACACGTACTTGTTTGCCTTTCGCCGTGAAATGGTTAAAAATGATGAACTATTGCATTCACCAGGAACTTCACTTTTAGGTGCCAGCATGTTTTCCCCACCTGGAGAGCCGAGAGCACGTTGTACCATTCACATTCGCCGGGTATTTGGAGTCGCAGCCTATTTCCGTCTCAGCATTTCGTGGCATTTCTATAGTAATGCAGCAGTCACATAACAAAACAACACTGCCTTCTAGCATTTGCTTGTTTCAATGCAGACGCCGCATGTTATTGCGTTGATTTTCTTGTACATGACCAAAACACGGATGCGTTTGTGAGCAGCAAGCAGAGGAAGACAGTCGCTACTGCCTCACAGGAAGTGAATCTGCTGCATTGCCTGGATGTATGGAATGAATGCAGAGGAGGAGGGACGGCATCTGCCACGACTCATGAATTCAACAAAGAGTATTTATCTTTTCTCAAAGCTTCTCTCTCTCTCTCTTTTCCTCTTTCTCTCTGCATTCTGTGTGCGTAAAAGGGGCTGTTCATCATTATTCAAGGACGAGGCTGATTAAAGGTGATTAAGCCCTGCCCATCCATCACTCTCGCCTTTCAGCCTGTCACTGGCCCCAGCATTAAGGGGGACACCAGTGCATACATGTGTGTGTGTGTGTGTGGGTGTGTGTGAGAACGGGAGATATTTTTTTCATCTTTTTTGTGTTATCCCAAATATCCGCCATTACTCTAATTGCAAATAATTCCTCAAATAGAAAGGGAAACTATACTCGGCTCCTTAATAATGGGTATTAACACTGAAATAATATGCAAAAGAATTCAAATTATTGTTCAAACCTAAATGGGCCGTGGCAGTCCATTCTTTACACGACTCCTTGGCAACCCTATGATGAATGTCCACTTCCTCCCTTGATGAATTGCAGCAGCGAGAGCCTTTCTTGCTCTCACCATTCCTCATAACATTAACCTACAGTGTTGCGAACCAATGACGCTAAAACGAAAGGATAATTTTCTCGAACAAGAGCGTATTGATTGCTTTTGCTGGCGTCCTATCCCTGATGGCAGTTGGACAGTTTGCCACATAGCCTGTTAACACGATTTACAGACTGTGGGAAAGAAAAGAGTTGGACTAAAACGCAGCGAATGTAAGCATTTTTGTTAATTAAAGCAAATGTAATATGATTTCAATCAGGATTGAACATATTTTTTGACACAACGTGACTCTTCCTGGGCCGAGTAAAGCTTCTGAAGCAGCATTTCAACCATCACTGGACTCTACGACTCTCTCGCTTTTGAGACGGGGCGAGGCCGGTTTCATTGCAGGTTTTACAGAGTGTTGAGTTCAGTTTCACTAGCTGTGGTCAGAGAGGAAGCTGCGGAAGACAACGACTGGCTCATATCTGATCTCTATTAAAAGGCCAATAGCATCTTGACAATGTGAGTCATTTTTTTTCTTCAATTGATGGTCAGACGTGTGTGTTTGTGTGTGTACACAAAGAGGATTCATTCAGTTTGCAGTACCGCTTCAGTCCTCAAGGGACACCAGCGATGTCAGTGTGATCACTGCATACTACACATCCTGCTTTACAAGATCCGAGGATGATAATATTAGAATAAGTCAAAGTTCTCACTGCTTAAGCGTATCATTTTGGGTACAATAGGTGTGTACGTGTGTGTGTGTGTGTGTGAGAGAGAGAAAGGCTCTTGTATCATCTGTAAGTATGGCTTTGGGAGGGTGACGCTTAGAATCTGGTTATTTAACTTTTGTTTCCCACTGCGATGAGCTGGGGCTCCACAGACTCCCACCAACATCAGCTCTACAGGGCGCCACACAGGAAACACACACTTCTGCTGAACCTGCACTTCTGCAAGTGCCTCAACCTCACTTTCCCCAAACGCCCACTCCACCACACCCCGAGGGCACACATTCGCAAAAAGGAAAGTTTAGAAAGTCGTGACGGAGTCATTCGTGAGCAAAGGTGATACGCGAATTAGATATGAAACCAAATTGCTTCCATCTTTTTTTTAATCATTCGTGTCATTATCTCAGTTTGCGTTACACCCTCACACTGTGTTCGAATTAAATTAATATAATTGTTTTGTTCTTAATCCAACTTAATCCATTTTAAGGTCAACTGTAAAGATGAAATACGACACATGGCCACAATATGCTGCTCACATCCTGCCATCCAGCCATCTCAGCCATATTTACATTGTACATTTTCTTCTACCCCTCTACATTTTCTCAGGGGTGTCTCTCATCTGAAAAAAAAGTCTTCATATCTTTAATTGTTGTAGTTATTTTGGTTATTTCTAATTGGCCTCCAGTGCGTTGTTTCACAAAGCTATAATGGGTCTCTCCAGCATCCTTTGTGGCGTGTGTGTGTGTGTGTGTGTGTGTGTGTGTGTTCCCAGATTAGAACAGAGAGTTAGTTTTGAAAGGACCCATGTGATTACTACCCAGTCTTGTGTCATCATCAGCGGTGACGCATCGCCGCACACACACTATTCACACTAAAATGTTGTTGACACACACACACACAGGGCTTCTGTGCCTGTGGTTGTGCTCGGTATCCTCTGCGTACACATGCGTTTGATTTGATTGTGGCCGGGTTGCATTGCTGTGAACATATGGATGATATGTCAAATACGCCAGCGCAGTGAAACACAAAAATGGCGTCTGATATGTAGCTCACACGTACAGAGCGATGGATGATACTCATTAGAACTTAATATTAACGAGTTGTTTGCACCCTTACATATATGTGTGTGTGTGCGTGTGATTGTATGTGCGTGGCATACGGTGCCGAAGCTGAGGATGATGGGAGGGAAGGAGCCACAAGAGAGTTGGGTAAGGCGAGAGCCTTGATGTGTACTTGGATCGTGCCAAGATGTCTAGCTCTGTCTGTGGTTCACCTGCGCTGGTCCGTCACTCACACAGACACACACACATTCACACATTCATGCGGTAGGAAACACACTTCCAAGGGCATAGCATGTACACAGTCATTCCCTTGTCCTCTTTGTCTTCCCTTTGCTCTCACACAAAAACACAGACACACAAACATATCGAAAACCAAATTCATAATCTGTGGATTTCAAGAAGTTCATATTTTCCGATTTGACCGAGTAACCGCTACCGTCGGTTCTCGTTCTCTCTCTCTCTCTCTCTCTCTCTCTCTCTCTCTCTTCTTCCCCCCCCCTCCCCCTCTTCCTCTCCCTCTCTCTCTCTCTCAGCAGTAACACATGGTCGGACACCCTGTGGTGATGTGTGTCAGATGAGGAGTGATTTAGCACTGCTCTGCCCCAACCACTGCTGAGACACCTGCCCCTGGAATCCCGCTGCACGCACGCACACACACACACACACACACACACACACACACACACACACACACACACACATTTGTCCACATGACAGACACACACTCATAATAGTTCAGCGCTCACCTAATACACTTATAGACCCTATTGCCTGAGGAGACCCCGTTTTGCTATTTCCTCCAAGCATCGCATACCAGCTCTGAGTGGATCATCAACCAACCAGTTCAGTTATGAATTCCTGAATTTTCTCCGTCCACTTAATCTTATTCCAGAGCGACCCCATGTATGCTGGGAATGGACACTATCCCAACATGCATTGGGTTCAAGGGAGGAAACACCCTGAGCGTTCACCACAATCAACCCCACATGAGCTCATTCTCACTAGACTCTAACCAAAACATTGTTTTATGAATTTGTATTAATAGCATTTATGGACCCAACAGGCAATGAAGCCAAACATAATCACATAGGCCATCAGTTACTGTAAAATAACATTATTTTAAATGATGTGTGTCGCAAAGATTTGTGTCTTGTGTGATGATGTGTTTAAAAATAATAATCAAATGAGGATTGAGCAACTATGACAACTTCACAGTTGATGTAAACATATCTTTATTGCTGTAGGACAACAGCTCTATTTCAGTGTCCAATGGAAACATCATATATATGTATATATAAACAAAAACAAATCAATAACAACAAAAAACGGATTTGGACTTCCCCGTCCGTGACTTCCTGTGTAAAGTTCTCTTCTTTTGTTTGCTCTTCCAGAAGATTGTCGCGAGCCAGGAGCGTTACCGGGGAACATAACAAGGCATCAAATGAGATCGAGCTAATTTGAATGCTCATCACTGCAAGTGCATGGAGGCTGCGACATTGGCATGAAGCTGTGAATGTGATTATTATTTTGTTATATGAGACCTTGATCGAATTGCCTCTCATTTTATCCCCCGCGGCATCACAGGAGAATCCCATTAGCCACTTTGGGCACGGGCTACACAGAGGAATTCTCAGACCTTAACGAATAGATTCTGACCTTCCCGCTTTGTCAGAGATTCATAGGGCGATGTTCACTTTCAAGGTGAGAACTAATGAGATACACGGACATTATTTGGTTTGGTGTGATGTGATGAGATGTAGGAAGGCCTGCTGGTTCGGAATTGTATGTGAAAAATCAAGTGGCATGAATATATTTTTTTTCAGAGTCACTTAAGCTGAAGAACTAGTTTTAGTGTCTTTGTATTGTATGATTCCACCTGCGCACCTCTGATCAATGCGGTGCTCTATTTCAATCTAATCGTGATGGTTCAACACACTTGAACCTGACATTCTTTGTTTTAATCGAAGAAAAAAACTTCAACATTGCGTGAACAAAAAAATAAAATAAATAAAAGCTTGACTAAGAGTCTTTAAAATGTGAAGAAACAGCTTTAGCGACAGTGAAACCTAAAGTCGATAAAACCGTGACAGATTCTCGGCCTTGTTTTTATGATCGTTTACGTTGTCTCCCGTAGCAACAAATGCAAACCAGCTGTTGTAACTTCAGACTGCCGAGCACCAGTGTTGCCGTTATTTATTTCAGAATGAAATCATCCACAGTCCAGATGATAATCTAACAAGACATTTAACAATAGGATGATGCTAATCAGATTTAAGTTCAGGACAGCACACAGAGCGGCTGAGTGCAACACTGACGTATGATGGTTATCAATGAAACCTCATCCTGCGATAATCCCCCAAAGATGATGCGAGGAAAGGACGAGAAAACAACAGCCTGCAGTTGTTTGAGCTAAACGTTTCTATTTCCCTTCAGCTCTTCCTAACATCCATTCTCCGGTGGAGGTACAGACCCCAGTGAGAGTTACACTGGGGCAACCTGGAAGCCCGAATGTCATGTTGTCTGAAGTGAGAGGAGCCTGGGGGCTCTTTAACATAGGGCAGCAGCCACGTACTGAGGCTTGCTTGGAGGTGTCAGTCAGTGTATGCATATACGTGTGTGTGTGTGTGTGTGTGTGTCCTTCAGCCGTCCTCAGGTGTTCCAGCAGTGCAAGTGGTCTTCCCTCGTGGGCTTTTCTGCAACTCTCCACCCAGACCTCAGCAGGCAGCTTCTCTCTGACTCAGTGTCAGCAGCCATATGGACGCCTCTTTGATCTGAATTACATTAAACAGTCACAGGAGCTCCGACTGGAGTTTGAAAACAGAATTTATATTCTTAAGGGGTGAAATCGATGGAGTTTCGACACCAAAAAAATGAAACATAAACATTTCCTGTATGTAACATTAGTGACATGTAGTTTACATGCAATGCAACAATGGAATGGGACAAAGATGAAATACATGAATAAATATTCTCAAAGAGCATTTACATCATTACCTAAAGTCAATAAAATCCTTGACGCTTAATTGAAAATACTTTCATTTCATTTGCATCTCATCAAAATGTTGCTTTATAATCAATTACAGTTAAGAGTCTTCAACAGACTGTGTTCATGGTTTTATAAATGATTATGTGGTAAAACTATACATAGTTGATGACATCAGGGCTTTAAAATAGTCTAGCTATGTGTTTGCATCTGCGGTCTTGCATCAGTGTGAGAAGTGCCCAACATCAAGATCTTTGTTTAAATCTTGCAGATTGAACACATTGAGCGAAGTGGGTCACCAACATTGTGTGTGTGTGTGTGTGTGTGTGTGTGTGTGTGTGTGTGTGTGTGTGTGTGTGTGTGTGTGTGTGTGTGTGTCCATGCAGTGTTGTAGATGGCCTATTTTCTCTTACTAAAGTAGAGAGCGTGTCCTCTCTGGCACTGGTCAATAAAACTGTCCCTGGGCACAACAAGAGGACCTGGCACACACACACACGCACACACACACACACACACACACACACACACACACACACACACACACACACAAACATTTGTACTCGTTGTTGAAAGATGCTTATGGAATTTGAATTACTCTCTTAATTGTTCGCCCTCTTTCCTCACTCTCTCCCGTGTAACCTGTATCTTTTCCCATCCATCCATCCATCCATCCATCCATCCATCTATCATTCATGATACAGCTATTCCTTTGTGCATCTGTCTATCACCCAATCAGATTTGACCTGATTTGAATTTTACTGAAAAGAGTTGATTTTATAGAACCTAAAAACAAATGCACTGTAACAGATTACTTATACTATAACGCTATTTAGAATTGTATTTCCGTACCAGTACTTGTATAAATCTGCTGGTTGCAGATGGAACAAGCGAAACTGGCTGACTTCCACATCAACTGTCCCATACGGGCAAGGAAATGGTGACATGGTTGCCACTGGCTACTATTGTCACCCGTAGGTTTATGGCACAATGGTCTCTCCGGCTCTAAATCACCACAATGACGACAGCTAGTGTGTTTGTGTGCTTGGTGTACATGGCTGTTTATCAGTTGCATTCAAAGCAGCACAATAGTCCTGGAAAGGATGAGTGGAGGCAAATGGGTTTAAGGCCGCTGTGGTTGTGCACTGTGTGTTTCCAAGGTGTGTAACAGTGGAATGTGCATGTGTATGTGTGTCTGTGTTTGGGCAAGCGAGAGGGCATTAAGAGGTCAGTGTCATCTTCAAACGCAACACAGTGCATGCATATACACATAGACACACACACACACACACACACAGGCATTGACCGACGAGAGTGTTGGCTCCGTGGAAATGTTGGTACTGAGGGTGATGGATCAAGACAAACAGGTTTATTGTTAGTGTGTGTGCATAGTTAGCGTGGGAATGTGCGAGCATCTTCTTATCTTTTTGTTGGGGGTTTCCTACTCTCTGTCTCTCTCTCTCTCCCTTGCTCGCTCTCTGCTGTCAACCTCCTTCAGCCTCTCCTTTGTCTCCATCTCCCAATCTATTACACACACACACGCACGCGCACACACACACACACAGTTTGGGGTGACAACATGATCAATGTGTAACTTGAACATGTGTAACGAGGGCAGATTAATTTGTGTTTAACCTGTACGTGTGGTGGCGTTCTTTCTCTGTGCATCACTGAAATTATAATCATCTCAGTGTGTGTGTGTGTGTGTGTGTGTGTGTGTGTGTGTGTGTGTGTGTGTGTGTGTGTGTGTGTGTGTGTGTGGGCTGGTTTGTCCTGGATTTTCTTACTGACCTGGCTGATCTCTGGAGTGTGCAGGGTGTAGGAAACAGCTATTGCGTTCTTGATGGATACAGCAGGGAGTTGATCCATGCCTCTGTGTGTGGGGGGTTTGAGCAGTACTTGCCCTGTCGTGCCCCAGTTTATTGTCCTTCACATAAGAGCATCTTTTCACACACACACACACACACACACACACACATACGCACACGCGCAATCAATTCATTCAACTCGATTCAACACTTTTCAAAAGAAATTCTTAATTCTGCTATTTTAATACCGTTGCATCTGAGTCTTGCCCCTGAGTGTTTTTGGTAGATTCAAAGGTGTCCCCTGCTGATTCCAGAGAGCAGCAGCTCAGCAAACAAATACATATTAATAGATGTTATCTGATGTGTCGATCCTGCTAATTTCCCTCCGCACTGAGCAGAGCTTTTGTGAAAAGAGATGGGGAGGAAAACAAAGAGAGGAGTTTAGTCATTTTCATGGAAATTAGACTCAAATATGATGGCCAATATTTGCTACTATCAAAATCTAATTTAGTGCAGGCAGCAAGCTTTGGCGAAACTGCTTGTTAGATAATTCCATAACATTATCAACTAACATACTCCTCATCTACGGGAAATAATTGTGTTTTTTTATGTTGAAAAGTAATTATGTTTTTGGACAGTAAGGTAATAAAGATGTATCATTCAACACACAAAGACAATATCGCAGGCTGCTTAAATCATCCAACCTTGAGGCACACACAGTATCTGGCCTGTTCTGTGAGATTGGACTTGTGAGGCTTGAAGTGTTTCTACTCATAAACATGTATTTCCTGTCTGCTTTCCTTCCAGATTTACACTCCTTTGTCCTCCTCCTCCTCCACCTCTATTTCCCCTCCTCACATCCAGCTCCTCCACCTCTCTTCATCGTCATCTATTTCTTTTCGTCCTCCTCTTATCCTCCTCATCAGGCTGCTTTATTATGCAAATGAGTGTTGGATCAGATCACTTAATTAAGCTCTACTGTGCCAGTTTGCACTTGCACTCACATGCACGAAATACACACTAACACATGGTAGCTTTCTTTCTCACAGACAGAAAACTGCTGGTGGTTGTGTGGTATAATGATTAGTATTCAGGATTCTGAGTCAAACGCACGCACACACACACACGCACACACACACACACACACGCTCGCGCACTGCATCAGGCAGGAGAAGAGTCTCTTTGAGTGTGTATAGATAAACAGACTTGAATAGTGAGGTCTCTCCAGGCCATTAGCCTGCAGTTAGCGTCACAATCTGGCCCTCCACATCGCTGCAGCTGATGAAGCCAACTGTTTCCTTTCTATGGCTGCTGAAAATGCAGCTTATGAGGTCATGGCAATGATTTAACTGAACATCAGGGTCAGAAATTGATCCGGTGGCCTAATTTTAGATGCTCTGGGAAACTTAGATGAGCACTGTTGCTGGTTTCCCAATCACAAAGCTGGTTTATTGCTACTTTTAGTGAGACATTTGAAGTCAGATTGAATTATAACAAATCAGGTTTATTAGTTGTCTTACGAAGTGTTTGATTTTTCGTGCGTTTTCCTACAGAGGCCAGCAACAGGTGAGAAAGATACGTGAGAAGAACTCTGTTTTTTCTTCACAGGAAACAACTCTGTTAGATTGAGGCAACAAAACTACCTGCTTAGTTTCAGGAGAAGAACGTCAGTCGGGTTAAAATAACTACAGAAGTGTTAAAAACATCAACGCTGACTTCTCGTTTCACATGGGGAACGAACAGCGGCCTTCTGGCTGAAAGACTGCTGTTTGTTAGATTTTATAGATTTGGCTTTTTTTTTGCTGGAAATGAACATTGTATTTCTTAAAAGCATGAAAAGAAGTTGAGTCGGCCATTCAATGATAGTACCTATTTCATAATACTCCATCTAGGAGTGATTCCTTTGAGCAGCTCGATCAGTATTTTACAGATCAACAGATCTCTAACAAATCAACAAAATACTGCTGATGTTGCAGCTATATATCACACCCGGTCCTTCCTCGTGCTCGTGCCAGCACAGGACTGAAACGACAGCGAGCAATTACAACCTCCAGCGCTGAGAGCTCATCGCAGGCCTTTGTTCCATTCTGATTGACTTTGGCAGCTCTCACCAGAATTACCTTCAGGGTTTCGTTTTGGACAGGTAATGTGTCCTCCAGTTGAAAGGATACTCGCTCTGGAGAATTGACAATGTCCAGAATCACTTCTCTGCTCAGGCTGGCGAGCAGCAGCACCAGAACCGACATCTGAATACGCTCCAATATGTTCCCGATGTGATTATCATGGCAAATGACAAAATAATTGAACGTAAGATAGATGGAATGCGGAGCAATTGGCCTCGAGACACAACCTATCAATTTGGATGATTGCTTTCATTTATATCTCCGACAAAAAATGAGCTCATTTTATCGGGTTACGGACGTATTAGCTTTAACAAATTGATTGTGAGTCAGCTTTCTGGATGTCTGTGCCACTGAACTGGAGCCCTCAGTATATCAATGTGTCTTTACTTTTCTGTAACTTATGTGCTTGTTATTACAGCTGTCTCAAGCTTCGATCATCCAGGGTTTAATAAGGTTACAGATGATAATATGTATGTCTACTTGTTGAGTCTTTAAAATGTGAAATATGCCACATATCCTTCACAATGCATTCAATACTTTATTGTACGGCTCAGATTTAGATGGTTGGTAAAACGTTTATCATTTATGCGTTGAAAATGGAGCCGTGCGAGCATTTTTATGTTTTTCTGTGACAGTCCAAAATGCACTATTCTTAAACATCAACACATTTAACAGGGAGGGGGACATTTCCCACCAAAATGTGCCACGGTTTTGTAAAAGACTTTGACCTTTTCCAGATTTCTGTGGCTTGTTACTGGTTGGACCGACGGCGGCTTTCGTGGCAGGGGGCAAGATGTTTACTGTTGCCATGTTTCCAGTAACATTACAAGTGGCTCCGGATAAGACCGCCAGCCAAATGCCTGAGCTGTCAAAGTAAATAACTTTTCCATTTCAAAAGAGAGCTATTCCAATTAAGGGGGAAGGATGGAGTGAAAGAAAGAGAAGGAAAAGCCACAGGAAAGAAGTGGATGAGGGTGGGCAGGATGAAAGGGGAGGTGGAGACGGAGGAAGATGGAAGGGGAGGAGAGAGGGAGTGAAAGTCATTGGGATCTCGTCGGACTGAGAAAGAAAAGAGGTGGAGGAGGTGTGGAAACAGGAAATCAATTGTTGGGCCGGCGTTTTGCTCCAGCTGCAGCGAGACTGAACCTTGAAGTGTGCGAGTGAGAGAAAGAGAAAGCGATGGAGACCCAGACGGACACAGAGGTCGGGGTCAAGAGGAGGAGGTGCTTTCCCACTACCCCTTTGGGACACCAGTCAATGTATACGTGTCCTTCGAGGTCAAGAGGTCATGTGTGGAGGAACATGTGAAGTGTAATCGTCGCTCACGTTTTTCTGATGATCAACGTCAATTCTATCAAAGGCGTATTAATGCTTCTAATTCGATTATACTCATGTCCTGGATTTGCAGTTCTAAAGCTTATAGTCATATCTTCACACAGGCAGTGGGTGTAAAACATTTAGCTCAAAGACATTCGGTTTTAAAAGCACTCTTAACATTGTGGGATATATTTGCCTTAAAATCACCAGTTTAGACAATTCATTCTCTTTGTTGTCTCAAAATCCTTCACTTTTAAGAGATACACGGTCCCAAAAGTCAGTCTCACTAGTAGAATAGAGAGACCGCATGTGACCACTGGACCATCCAGCGGCTATGTTAATTATTGATGAGGGTGTCCCATGACCTCATCAATGACCTAGACTATTGATTGAGCGAATTGCAGCCCCAGTTATTTTACAACAACCATATCATGTGGCTGCTGCAGTTGTACGTGTGCCCATGTGCCCATGTGTGTGTGTGAGTGTATATGTGTGCAAGTGTGTGTGTGTGTTTGTGTGTGTGTGTACTGCTTTTTAAAGTGAACGAAGAGATTGTGTTTCAGCTGTCATTATGTAGAAAGTAGCAAGACGATGTGTTATACTCTTGTGGGTGTGTGAGTATTTGCAAGAATTTGAATGCATGTTTGTGTGTGTGTGTGTATGTGTGAGGAAGATGCATGTTTGTCTGTGTATCACAAAGTACTACTTACAGAGATACCGTGATACAGACTGTACATGCTGTTCCTGCTGCTGTTATTGATTTGAAAATAAATAAAATATGATTCAGGGGGATAACCTTCACATTTTTTTCTCCTCTGCAAATATTTCATTTTCTCTATATTTGTCAAGGTAGTGATCCTCTTGTGAAGCGCACACACACGCACAGACACAGACACACACACACACACACACACACACACACGCACACACACACACACAACAAACCCATCTTTTAATTAATCACACACACTCTGTCATCTGAAAAGGTGCTGTGTTCCATCTCCTGAAGTGCACGCACACACACACACACACACACACACACACACACACACACACACACACACACACACACGCCCACACATGGTATCCTACTATCCACTCATGCCCCTGCACACACTGTTGGTAGATGTCAGAGTTACACAACTTGCTTCTCCTCTACATGAGTAGTTAACCTCCTGCGAGCTGAATCTGATATTCCCATCAGCCTCTGTCAGAGCTGCTTTTTGTCCTGGCAGACACACAGGGAAGAAACAGGGCCTTTATTATCCTTTTCCTACCGCTATAAAAATAGTTTTAGGGTTTGCGGTCAAGAAAATACAACATGTCACTATACTGTCATATGAAAATCTCATACCCTAAGTGCAGCTTTGGTTATTGATTTCTACATTAAAGGTTTATGGGATCCTCTCCGTGCCTAATAAGTTTCACGGCTGTGTTAAGCACTGAAATGTCCCCCTTTATTCTTTACTTTCAAGTGGAAATTAGGCTGTTTTTCGGCCGTTTGTGGAGCGTTACTTATCAGAGTCGTTCGTCCATGTCAAGTGAGATTTGAATGTTGCAGAGGGCCACGCTTCAAGTATAAGTCTACTGTTTTCTTATGCTATTTTAACCGTAATATTAGAAAAGTTGTATTTTGGGTAGCCAAAGCATTGTACTGCACAGTCCTCTGTTACATTACCTCCATTGTTGTCCAAAATAACAAAGTAAAACCAAAGTCATGAGCCACATCATTGCCCAGGGCGACATTTGCTTGGTGTTATCCAGGTGTAAACTGTGAGTGCATGTGTGCTCTGTCAACAGTGTGTGTGTGCAAGGATGCAGGGATCATATCTGATCAGATGGTCCCTGTTACGAGATGAATTCATTCAACCGCGTGTCTGTTTATCCACACTTGTGTTTCATGCTCCTTGTGCATTTTCTACTGACCCAGCAGTTATCGCGCCGCTTCTCTAACCTGATTGGCCGGAGGCGCTGGCTGTCAGGTCTAATTTCCTGCTATGTCTACCAATCAGGGTGGTCTGTTTTGTGTGTGCCAGCAAGTGTTGTGGTTGTCATTCCATCAGTAGGATTATATTGGGCTGTTTAAACCCGCTTCACATTTTATTACTCTCTCACTCACACAGACACACACACACACACACACATGCATGCATGCAGAATCACAGCCACACTGTAAAGGGAAGGAAGGGGAGCGTTTCATGCAGCACGGGACCATGGCATGCCAGTGTCAGTGATGAATATGGCAGAAGTATCAGAAGCTGTTGCAGAAGAATGTTGTCCACCACTGGGATCTCTCAGTCCTGTTCTGCTGAGAACACACATTCTGCTGGCTCGCTGCTGTGAATCCAGTACGTGAGAGAGAGAGAGAGAGAGAGAGAGAGAGAGAGAGAGAGAGAGAAAGAGAGAGAGAGATGGTCCCAGCTGTTATTGGACGAAGGCAGGGTTCACCCTGGACAGGTCGCCAGACTATTGCAGGGCTGACATTTAAGAGACAGACAACCTTTCACATTCACATGTAAGGGCCAATTTAGAGTCTTCAATTAACCTGAACTGTGGGAGGAAGCCGGGAAACCAGCGTTTCCATTTTGTACAACCTTGTCATTTGCAAGCGCCTTCATCCTTTTTCAAGGGTTGATTGTAAAAAAAAAAATACACCTACTTTTTTTTTTTTTTTTTTCAAAGGAGCGTCAAAATATAAGAACACATTGGAGCATAAACGGTTGGCCAACCGTGCGTCGATGCAAACGTGATGCCGATGGAAATACATGGCGGTTTACACAGTGACGGATCGGTAATCATCTCAAGAGGTCATAAACACAAGTCATTGACTCTTAGATTTAGAAAAAAAAAACATTTGATGTGACACTTTCCGTCACACGTAAAGAGATGCCAACTTTGTGAAATACTGTGACCTGTGTTATTTGAATTTTCAGTTATTGTGTAATGGCAGTAAAATATGCTTTGAAATACAACACTGTTGGTGTTAAATCCTGCTGGAAATGGCCAGTAAATGTTGTGTATCTCATCATCAAGTTGAGATAAGATGACAAAGTGGAACTAAATTGAGAGAGAAAGGTGTGGAAGACAGGAGGGAGCGTTCTGTTTGATCTCCCTTCCTACACAGACACACATACATGTACACGCGTACACTTTGCAGAGGTGGCGTGTCACACTACTTGCACATATTGCAACAGATTTGTGGTGAGTAGGAGTTTAAAGAGCTGCTGAGTGCAGATTTAACACCAGCGATATTTAAAGAGAACAGTCCTTTTATCTGAGGGGACAATTTGCATTATTCATGTTGTTCCTCTTGAGAGATGAAGTGAGCGAGAAATAGAGACAAAGAAAATTCTGAGATTTATCATTTTCCTTTCTTTTCTTTTTGTAACTTTGTGTTTACTACCAGCAGTCAGTGGGTTCAGCAGATTCACGTGCAGTCCTCCTCTTGCAGTTTGCTTATGTGTGTGTGACAGAGAAAGTGAGAGTGCATTAAATAACCCCCCCATCTTTAATGTCTTACTTGTAGGTGCACTGGTAAAGATTATAGCTATTAGATGGCTGTCTATGTGCGCGACACTCATCCCTCCGCTTGTGTTCTTCTGTCTCCAGTGTGCAGGGCCGGCTTCTACAAATCTACCCTGGGAAATATGGAGTGCTCAAAGTGCCCGCCTCATAGCTTCTCTCACCATGAGGGGTCGCTGCACTGTGGCTGTGAGAAAAACTACTTCCGTGCCGATGGAGACCCTGCATCCATGGCCTGTACCCGTAAGTGTGCTTTTAGATCACCGTTCGCAATGCAGCGCCATTTGGGGCTATCTGATATATCATTTGAGGAGTCAGTGACATCCTGATATCTGATATCTGACCAGAGAAGCCCTCCAATGTGGTGTGGGAGAATTGTTCTCCTCATGCCGTAAAACATGCCATGACAGCAGACTGACCCTTGCCGTGAAGAGATACTGAAACCCATTCATTTGGCTGTCGTTTGGGTTTTAGTGTCCTATGGCGGTGGAAATGGTTTCAGATGCTCTTCACACAGCCGAGACCTTTGTTTGTCTTTGCTCCATATTGTTATGCGTATACTACAGCGGACATTATATTGTGTATGCACATTGTTTAGACGCAAATTGATTCCAGAGGCTCGTGCTACTTCTCATGTGTATTTCTGTTTTCTTCGCTAAATGTAATGTATAGTACGCAAAGAGCGTAAACATTCCTCCTTTATTTAAAGGTCACCGTAGTCATGGTTGCTCAAGAACTCTTTATCACTTTCGCTCCCTACGTGACGCTCTTCTGTATCCCTCTGATGCAAATGGGTTGCAGATGCAGATGCAGATACGTCCTGCGAGCTCTCCAAAATGCATTCACCATAAAACTGTAAATCACTGCATTCCCTGGCGTCAGGTTATGGATACATCTGTTACTAAATGGGATGGGAATAAAGACAAAAAAAAAAAACGTCTTTCACAAAGTGGAGAACAGTAGAAAGTACAAATCGATGCCTCCAGCCACAGACAGAATCCTAATTAGAACGACAGTCACAGCAAGTCCCTGTTGAGATTATCTCAACGCCATCTTGTCAACTAGGCAAATTTCACCTCATTGGGACAGATTGAGCGACACAGGGACTGCAATTGAATAGATAAGTAGTTAGAAGATAATGATTGTGATTATGCTGTTAGCGGTGGGATAGAGGTTGTTTCAAAATGACTCTGGAAATTTGAAAATGTTGGCAGGAAAATGAGAATACTAAACTGGAACAAATGAAAAAAAGAAAGAAATCATCCGTTTGGTATTTCCTGTATAGTGCGTCTACCCCCAACAAATCAGTTCCACCAATTAAAATGAATGCACCTAACTTCCTCAAAATCAAAAACGCACATGTGCAGGTCGGCCTTGCTGATCATCGCCATAACTTGCTGAAAGACACCATGAAATCTCCTTTATTTCCTCAAATCTAGTGATCTCCAGTGACGAGTAGGAGCCTGGAAAGAGCCAAAAAAAAAAGAGAATTGCCAGTACATGAGTCTCTTTGTGAGGGATTGAATGTTATGCACACATCCTCAGTTCCTACACAGCATAATTCATGTCACATGTAAATCTAAATGTCAATGTATTATTTTGACATTTGGAATTAGTGTATGATTGCCTGCATGTGTACATGTGCATGCCGGCACAGGTAACATAGCGTATGCATTGCAGGCCCATGAGTTTGATGTGGTCAAGGGAGTTAGCTGTGTAGGTGAGCCGGAGGCTTGTCAGGGTCAGATTACGATCAGAGAACACAGTTTCACTTTTAGGAATACTCAGAGTGACACATGCATTATTCATAAGCTGCTTGCTTCAAGGGGAGTTTCACTGTGTTAGTGACAGGAGTCATAGTTTTGTCGGTAGATGTTGACAATTTATTTGGTGTTTATTGCTTGACTACTATTGGCTGAGAGCTCCTTAACTGTTAGCACTGATATCAATGTTTAGGAAAGATATGGGATTTTGTTTCCATGATAGACTATTCAATCATACAAAACCATGAATTATGTTGTTGTTTTTTTGCCATACTTTTGAATAGTAGTAGCCCTTCGAGGTGTCCTAATTTATATTTAATTACAAGCTTTCACTCGAGCTCAACAGTGACTTTCCAGAAGTAAAAATGCTGTTCACACTCTGAATCAGGATTTTGACTATATTATCGTAACCAAAATAAACTTACCAGGAGCTATGGGATTGTGAAACAGTGGTATATGAATGTAAAGCCACACGTCTGGATCATGTGAACCTTTTGAAAACACGTGTTTTATTCACAATGTCATGCAAAACTCTTCAAGCAGCCCTCCGTTACCACAGCTATGTTTACCTTGAGCGTGAGCGGCACGTGAGGGTATCGGTCTTCAGCCTCCATGTGCTGCTCCCGGATTTCAAACTGTGTCTTTTATTACGGAAATAGTTAACCGCAAAAGCGATTCTGAAAACATTTTAGGCGAGAAATAAACTGTTTTCAAATATATAACGGCTGTTTGAAAGTTTCTGAGAGTTTCCAGAGGCGACGGGTCGCCATCAGGAAGGGTTTATGGGATGAGTAGTTCCTTCACTCTAAAAGTATTTAAATATAAAGTCTTGTGTTTTTTTTTTTTCTCCTTTGTCTTGCACCAGATCAAATGTTTTATGGGCCACATTCATCTCGTAGTTGGTTTGCTTAGTTCCATTCTTAAAAACTCTCCATATCAGGACTTTCTGAAACAATTGAGTGAATGAATGGAAAACTCACTTCCAGAAGCGACAGTCACTGCTGAGCTCTAGAAACTTATTGTGACAATTATTTTCAGTTTAGGAGCTGCAGAATCCTCTTGAACCTCAGAGTCATATTGGATTTGTTACAACATCAAACAAGGAGTCTGTAATTTAGATTTTCTCTGCCTCGCAGATGCCCCGAGGCAATTTATTTGAGTGTGTCTACCTTCTGATTTCTCTCTTGCACAAAGACTGTAATGCAGATTAGCAAGACAGGAGCCATGCGTAGTTTGGGAGTGAAGTAAATTGTTGTAAAGTGAAACAAACCAAACCAAACATTTTATCTCGAGACACAATCCACTAAGCCCATTTCCCTTCTTCTCCTGCTACTTCTCAACACAGTTATTTGGCAGTTTTGTTTTGCTCCCCGTGTAATTACAGTCACAGCTTTGATATACAAATCTGGAAATATTCAGAGGAATCTGTTTGTAATTTTTTACTTTTATATGCCAGTCGAGTTTGACAGTCTTTTCTCTTTTTTTAAGAAAGATGCTGTCATGCCTTTTTTTTTTGCCCCTCATAATGATCCAAAAAGAAAGGAGAAGAGATGCATGCTGTAGTACATGCACAGACTCATATTAACTAAATCCAATCCTTACAACAAATATATATTCATTGAAAACCTCCATTTAGATAAGCTCCATGTGGACTTTAAAGGCCTGTTGAGTGGCTATAGTTTCTACCTGGATAACTCACTTCATAGGAAACAAGTGAGCCTTTAATTCAGACTAACTGCAACCAATAAACCACTGCCACCTGAAGTTGTACTATTGTCAATCTTTCCTTTATTTGCTTTCTTCCCTTTTCTTCTATCACCTTTCAACTAATTTACTTCCTTCCTTCCTTTTTAAATGTTATTATTTTCACCACCATCCCACTTCATCTTCTCTTCTACCAGGACCCCCTTCAGCGCCTCGAAATGTCATCTCTTCCATTAACGAGACCTCCGTCATCCTGGACTGGAGCTGGCCGGAAGACGCCGGCGGGCGCAGGGACGTCACCTTCACCGTCCTCTGCAAACGCTGCCGGGGGGAGGCCGCGAACGGCAGTAACGGCGGCAACCTGCGTTGCGAGCCTTGCCGGAGCAATGTTCACTTCCTGCCAAGAGCCGCGGGCCTCCACAACACCACGGTGACGGTGGGGGACCTGCTAGCCCACACAAACTACACCTTTGAGATCGAAGCGCTGAACGGTGTGTCATCGCTGGCACCCAAGATGAGACAGTACGCCGCTGTCACCATCACCACCAACCAAGCTGGTGAGCTTCTATCACAACAGATGGATATACAGATAAAGACATGCAGTCACATGTAATCACACCACATAATATCATATTGTTAGGTTTTAGGACTGTGCGGTTTAGTACCTCCAACACCAACACAAGACTCCAGACTAATGTAGGAGTGTATATTAAGTTTAACTGTGACTAGAACCGCAAGTTTATCAATAAAGAAATAGTAGCTACCTTCGCACATACATCATATTCAATACGTCTCTCTTGACTGCGCCCCGTTTCTTCCTCTTCCTCTAAATAACCGTATCCTATAATACACCAGCCTGTAGTTTATGTGCTCCAAACATATGCACTCCAACCATCAGAACCGGACATTTACAAGGCGATCCCGGGCCGCTATTTGCTTGTTTAATACCGGGATCGAATGTCTTTTGGAAAATGGAAATAAAATCTCATCCTTTCAAAAAGACACTCCTAACATGAGGATGGGTACCTAAAGCGCTCATCAATCTTTTATACAAATATCTCTCCACGCATCAAGTCTTTAGATGAATAGGAGAGCAAAGGGAAGTGGTGTTGTGAAATTCCAACAGTCAAATAAATCTAGCTGCAGTAGAAGGCGCCAAACCTCAGACATCCCTGACTCTGGCAAGGAATGTGCAGTGTTCTGGCTTTAGTGCATCAATTTATTATTTTCCTTTCCCCACTTTCTTCAATGTTCTCTTACACAGTTTGCCTTTGTTTTTGCTAATGTCTTTGTGTCTGCAGTTCAGTTTTTGGTTGTTTTTACTGTTTTGCCCTCAACCATTATCTCTCTCTTCATCTGGAAACAGGATCCTTCCAAACACACACATCATATTGTCTTCCTCCCTATATGCCTCCCCGTTATTCTGAAAGCCTTTTTTTTTTTGTTGTTGTTGTTGCTCCCAACCTTGGGTGGTGATTTAGCTCTTGGAAGGTGTTTTTTGAGCAGTGAACAGATGGGTGTTGTCTCTCTAAAGTTGTCACACAGCGAGGTCAGACGCTCCATCACATCTTGGATGATAGGCAGATGGCGATAGCTGTGAATTTAAACCGAGTGGTCGTCGTGTACGTCTTGAAGCGTAGCGCGTCCCGTCTTTTATTGTGATTCGAATGCACACACGGCCCCTCTTTGTCGCTGCTTTATTCCAGGAACACGGGACTTGCTGTGATTTACAGGTTACGGCGGGTGCTTTGGCTGTATGCAGGTCATCAGTGAGGCGGGACATGGCTGTCAGTCAGGACATGTCACAGGTCCTCAAATCAAGGCATAAATAAGAACATTTCTCTTTCTGTGATTAGAATTATAATGACGCTCATACAGCATTTAGCTTTAACTTTAACTTTTTGGAGTTCACTCAAGGGCAAACATATGCACACAAACACACTGTTAGTGTGTAGATGCACTCAATCATACAGAAGTAAACTCCCCGAGAAGAAACCTGTCGGTGTCATCAATATGCTAATGAGAGAGGTTGTATGTACACACAATACACAGACAAATTGTGTTGACACACCTTGACTGTATAGAAAGTGACAAGTTTAGACATGACCTCTTTAATGTGACAGAGCAGGGATGAGAGGCAAATATAGATTTTGGTGTGTGTGTGTGTGTGTGTGTGTGTGTGTGTGTACAGTACGTGCACATGTTTTGAGCCAGAGGATAAGACACATCATGTGTTGTGATGAAGGGAAAGAGCAATAGAGATTAAAAGCCACACATTTCAAGTAAAGGCCATCCAAAATGAAAAAAAAAAGAAACATTTGAGTCTTTTATTAGTAACCATCATCTGTCTGGTTAGTCAGGGGATCAGCATTTATATTGGATTTGACTTCCACTAACACTAAGAGGGCTGTGTGGGATCTGAATATTAAAAAAAACATCTTTAATGTTTGAGCGATCATCAGAGGAGATGGCTCTCTGCCTTTCCCCATCACAGATCAAGCACATGCACACACGCATGCACACGCCCCTTCATTATACCACACGGACACACACACTCCTCTCCCTCTCTCTCTAAGAAAAATATCAGCCTGCAGCTGCACACCCTCCATCAGCCCTGAGAGTTTACAAGGATTAGGTATGTCAGTGCTCTAGCCCCACTCGGCTATAGTACACTTTCTCTCACATAAACACACGCACACACGCACACACACACGCACACACACACACACACACACACACACACACACATGTGTAGAGATGCCAAAGCTGTTAAAAGCTGGATTAAGTGTTTCCCTGGGAAGGAGCTGTGTGTCCTTGCTGTGCTGTCAAGGTGCTGTCAGATAGCTCTCCTTATCCCACCTCCCTTGCCCTCCACTCATTGTTATAACTACGCGAACAACAGAGGAGCTGGGATGCACATTAGACTAGTCTAATATCAACAGTCTGAGCTGCAGCAGAACTTGACAGAGTGGCTCGAACAAGAAGAAAACGCAGGCACACACAGTATATATATATATATATATATATATATATATATATATATATATATATATATACATCACCGCTTTTGATTATCCTGCCGTCTGAGCGTCTATCTTGCGCAGACAAGTTCCTGTGTTCGTCGTCTCCATCGTCGAGGGAGAAGCTAAATGTTTCTGCAGCAGGACCGGTCCTCGCCTCACAGCTCTGACGTCAACAATCAACGCTTCAAACTCGGTATTGGGACATAGACTCACACGGCCGCTGTACCATCTCCGTATACATGTCGCCCAAGAAGATCACGTCCTGGTCAGAGGATGTGAATAAAAAAAAACTATTTGCAGAAGGAACGCTCATTTTAGATCGGTAAAAATAGAGATTATATTCAGCACAACATGTTGAGTAAGTAAGCAGTTATTCTTAACTATATATATATAGATAGATAGATAGATAGATAGATAGATAGATAGATAGATAGATAGATAGATAGATAGATAGATAGATAGATAGATAGATAGATAGATAGATAGATAGATAGATAGATATTGTGATTTGGTCACATGTGTGAATGGCTAGAAGGGGAAGCAACTCAGAAGAAGTGTAGAAAACAAACTAGCAGTTTTAACACTACAGTCACAAAATACAAAAGGGATTGGGGACCCCACTCAAACGACCACCTGTGGGTCCCGAGGACTCGCTGCATTGAAAACAGCAATTGCATTGGACAACATTTCTTTTCAATGGATTCTATAGCATTACCGCCAATAAACTACTTTGAATAGTCCACCAGTCCAGCAGCGCACTGAATAAATAAAAGTTGCGACAGCTGTGTCCCTCGCATCGCATATGAACTCCGCTGAAGGCCAGTTTTTAAGGCCATTATGGGCTTGGTATGCTGTATTAGTTTTACAGTTATACCACAGACAGAAACAGAGAGTGACAGCAAATTAAGTGCTCGGCACATAGACATGCAGGGAGAGAGACGGAGGGGGGAGAAGCAAGGAGAAGGAAAAGGCGGAGGAGAGGAACTTGAAGCTGCCTCCGAGCGGCCCAGACACAGTAAATCATTACCACCATAAACCACACAGCCAATAAAAAGCATCACCCCGCTATCAGAACCAGAGGGAGAGGAGGAGAGAAGGAGCAGGGGGTATAGAAACAGATTCTCCCCATCTGGATTCATTACAGGAGAAAAAATAACTTCCCGCCGAAATACACGCCAGTATATGCACGGCTAGATACACACACACACGCACACATGCACACACGCGCACACTGCTATATAATCACAATCAAGAAAGGCTCCAACATTTCAAAGACAAACATGTTTTTTCCTGTGGTCTAATAAAATTAAAAGTCGATGCCTCAGATGCCGGGCTGGCCCTGGAGCTGCCTGGCAATTAGAGAGCAGTAAAAAAAAAAAAAGGGAAATGAGGAAGGGAGTGAAGAGCGAGAGAGCGAGAAAGAGCGAGGGAGGGGCGCAGGGCTTGATAGAGGAAGGGATGAGCTAAACTACTTGGGACCATGTGAACTCCCTGAGGCGAGGCGGCGCATGGGTGAACCGGACGGGAAGATTGGGGAGGGAGAAAGCGCCGCACCAAAAGGGGTCCGGGACAGCGGTGGGGCTAAAGTGGAAGGGGTGGTTGATATATTCAGTATATTCAAATGAATACACATTTCAAAGTAATATGCAGAGCAGCAAGTTGCCACAGTGAACACTGAAGGGGAAGCCATTGTGATGCATTGTGCGTGTGACATGAGGACGTTTCTGCGTGATTGAAGGGGCGTTTGATATGCTCACCAGCTCCAGTGACACTTAACGTAAGCATGCACAGTTTTGTTGTTCTTCATTTGGGATTCCCGCTTTGTCCCACAATCACAAGCTTTCACTCCCCATAACACAAGTAATCAACCGTGGATGCAAAATTAATGTGAGAAGGAAATGTCAACGCTTTAAGGTTAATCTGTAATCTGGAAAGGTTTCTCAGTATGAAGAGAGTTGAGGTGACAATAAGACTCAGACTGACATTTTTTTTGTGCTGCCACAACCAATATTAAACATATTAAAATGCATAGAACTGATTCATTGCAATCCCCATCAAGTACATTACGTTGTATTCCAATGAGTTAAAGTTGAATCATAAGCTTTGACCTGAGCACTATCTGCTTTGCTTCCACAGAGAGGTGAAATGCACGTCGCTGACGTCACTATTATATTTCTAGTTATTGTGTGTGTGTGTGTGTGTGTGTGTGTGTGTGTGTGTGTTTGAATTAGTGTACATCGTCTCGTTCCCCGGGCCAAAGCCTTTAATGCAGCCCCACCGGGCAGCAAACTGAATTAGGCGAACAGGAACCACAGACAATTTCCAGGATGCAACACCGGGGGACTGAACTTCAACTGAACCTCACAATGAAGGAACTCACTCTCTCTCTCTCTCACTCTCTCTCTCTCTCTCTCTCTCTCTCTCTCTCGTCTCGTCTGTGTCTCCCACCCAGCTCCCTCCCCGGTAACAGTGATCAGAAAGGAAAAGACGTCCCGGAACAGCGTCTCCCTGTCCTGGCAGCAGCCAGAAAGACCCAATGGCATCATCCTCGACTATGAGATCAAATACTACGAAAAGGTTGGTGCAGAACACGTCGCCGTTCACGCATTACTTTGTGTGTCTTTCTCGGCGCGGCAGCACCATGAACTGATACCACGGTGATCCGTCCTGTCAATACCAGACTACGGCCGACATATAACATATATAATGTGTACATGAGTGAGCTGTGTAGCTGTGTATGGACTCATGGATGTATGAAGGAGTGGGGTAGGTTTTTGGGCCCATAGAGCATGCTCAGTAGAATCCTCCTCCTGTTATGCCGTCTATCCTTTTTTTTCAATCTTTTCATCCAACTCTTGGTAAATAGATGAACATTAAATTTCCAAAATGATCATTTTCAGCAGAGTTTTTGCAGGATTGTCAACTTTTTCCATGTCATGTTTTCAGTTTTGGGGACCATGAAATTAGGATTATGAAAAAGGTAACTCTAGTTCATTAAGATTTTTGTTTCTCCCAGCATGAAAAGACAAATTGGGATTGTAGGAAATTTGTAGTCCAGACAACAAAGTACAGGACAAACTGCGACATTCAGTTGGATTTTTTTTTTTTTTATGATTTGCTTATTTGGTATTGTCGTAATCCAAAAGTTAGATAATAATCAAGTTATATTACTTTAACATTGTGTTGCTTGAGTTGACTTCAGTCTACTGACTACATTCTGAACAGGTCATTTGTAATTGTATCAGGAAAAAGTAACTCCCTCAATCCCGCTTGTTGGACCCAAAAGTCTCACTACAAAAAGTGTCATTGATCGATATTTTAAACATGTTTTCAAATTTGAAATCATCGTTTCCCTGATACATTGGGGAGTTTGAGAACAGGTTAAAATCTTCCGGAAATGTTCTCATGTTTTTATGTTATCCTGCATCCTCCCCTCCCTTCTCTCATTTCATGTCTATTTCCCAACCCCCTCCTCTATTACTCGACCTGTGTTGCCTTCTCCACTTCTTTTTTTTGGTGTTCCTGTCCTTCTACTTTTTCTTTGTGCTTCTCCCCTCCTCCGCTTACGTTTGCCTCTCATCTCTCTTGTTCATCGCGCCCTCTATTTCTCATCCTGTCCTCCTCTCCTTAATGGAGACACGTTTTATGGCCGACAGTAAATGCGTCTCTGGGGTCACTCATTCCTCTGTGAGGGAAATTAGTGCAGAACGAATCACACCGGCTTTCAGCCCCAATGCAGTGCTATGGCTGACATTTGATGGTGAAATTAGCCGTGGATGCAAGTGTAATCACTCCGGCAGATTCAGCGCGCATGTGCGTGTGCGCATGTGTGTTCCCCAGATCCCTGTTTGCGTGAATGCCAACAGTGGCCCCTAATCTCTTGATTAGTAGGCAGACAGAATCTGTTTCCTCTCTAAACTCTGTTCCCTGCTCAGCCATCCTTACCTAAGAAGTTCAAACAGAAAACAGCGAGAGGAAAAGTTAATGACTGATACTGGGGCAGGGCTCTACTTCAGCAGCTGTAAAGCTTTTCGACCGCACACACACACACATGTGTATCCTTTGCAAATGCATATTCATCGAGAGAAGGTATGGAAAAGAGTGTAAGGAAGACTCTGTGTGACAGATTTTTGAA
>NW_027175843.1:14750339-15105339 GCF_023055335.1 Clinocottus analis
GGTTTCCCCTTTACGTTGGTTCATTTGGTCACATGAGAAGACAGTAATTGGACCGAGACCATGTTGAGGAGACGGTTTCTCGGTCCATTTGCGAACCAATCCTGGAGGCTTCTTTTAGATGTGGAACAAGTGTCCTTCAGTGTTACAGCAGGAACTGATATTCTAGGTTTAAACTATTTCTGATTGTAGACTTACTCCGGAAAAACAAAAAAGTTATTTTCATTGATGCATTTTTTTAACAGTGACAAAAAGGTGTCACTCACGCAACTTTTTATAAAGTTGAAATTGGACTCCCATGTTCTTCCTCTCTCTTCATTGCTTGTTCTCCATTATTCATTGGCAATGTGTTATTTATATGGAACACTCCTCCATTTAACCTTGACCCAGGTTTCGGCCCCCACACTCCCCAGGCACTGAACTGCGGCCGTCCACCGCTTCCTGAATCGTTTGCTTGGGTCAGATGTACAGCATACATTTCCCCCATAGGGACTAATAAAGTACAACTTTATTACCTTAAGCATAGCTTCACTCTTTTTTCAAAGCCTGTCTTGAACTATATCATTATATATCATGTCATTCATTGTAAGTTAATTTGTGTGTATCACAAATCAGCTGTACATTAATGACTGTGTGCAGTGTTGTTCGGCTTAGCAGCATCTGCAGCCGCTGTTATTATAACACACGGTTCACTGTCCACTGGCTCTTTATTGCAGCGACATTCTTCCCCAAGACTCAATTATACGAAGACTACATCATCTTCAAAGTTGAAGCGTTGCCCAGCGTTTAGTATAAACATATCTTCACTTATCGTCAATATGTTCCGAGTGCTGTTTTTCAAAGTAAACCGAGCACTGGCAAGGTGGTATGTCCCTACAAAGTAATGAACTGTTCAGAGGACACACAGCTGTAAGGGACTCGCCACAGTTTTCGAAATGGTCATGAACTGATGCAACCTGCTCTGTCCTGCTGCAGTGCGTCTGCCGGGGATCAGGACCTACGTGGACCCTCACACGTACGAGGACCCGAGCCAGGCCGTGCACGAGTTTGCGAAGGAGCTGGACGCCTCCTGCATCGCCATCGACAAAGTGGTGGGAGCAGGTGAGAACGGACAAAGGAAACAGCTTGACCGCACTTTGCTGTGCACACAGACGCCGTGCAGGTCATGTCAGGCATGGGAAGTCCAACTAACATTCGACAACTAGGACGTCTCTTTACTTCAGTTCACTTATTTTCTGGCATTGACCCTCTTACAATCTGCAGACTGTAGTAGACTTTCACTCGTATTTAGTAAAATGATTTATATTCCAAATTCAAACTGAATTTTCAGATACATAAGACATTGGCTATTGCCTCACCCCATAAGGTATGGGTGTAAATCATAGTGCATGTGCTCAGATCAACGGCTTGCTGAGGTCATTAAAGGAAATGTTCATCAGTGCAGAAAACAAAGTCACTCCATATCAAAAAGTGAAAAAAATAGAACGTTTATGAATAGAAATGAATGGTTTCTTCCTCTCCTGGGCCTCTCCTTTCACTCTCACCTCGCAGTGACTTTTGTACTCGTTCATGCTCTGTTTAAATAGCAAAGACACACCAAGTACTCAACCGCATATAGAAAGAAATGAGGTACACGGAGAGCTCCCATATATCTACATTTTCATAGCAGCAGGCTAGTTTAACTGTGTGCCATATACTGCACAGCTGGGAATGAGAAAGCATTTAATGCGCCAGCTTGAGGTCCCTTCTTCCCAGCTCTCCTCCGTGATAAAGGGAGAGAAGGGACATTAGAAGTTGTGCTGCTCACCTTCAGTTGCTTCATTTCCACCTCTCCTCTTTCTTTCCTTCATCCTTCTCCTCTTCATTCTCGTCATTCTTTCCACTTCACACAGGCGATCGCCCAACACTCTGATTCTGAACTCTGTCTAACGATTGCAACAGTAAAATACAGGCCGGCTCCTCATTTCATGTACTGCCTGATAACTTGAGCGGGAGTGTCGACGGGAGGGTAATGCATTGTGATTCATGTTGAGTGCAGGCAGAATAGATGGAGACTAAAGCACACAGCACATAACAGCAGGCCGGTCTCCAGAGTCCCGCCAGCCCTCCACACTGTAAAGCTGTCAGACCGGCCCGAGAGTTTAATGCCTGAATCCACACTGGACTATGCTACACTCTACAATACATGTTTCATCCTATATAGTAGACACAAAGCATAGGAATATAAATATGTGTATAGGACCACAATGAGATATTGGCTCATTTATTGTCACTCAAATACAGACAAGTCAGTGTCTATTCCTAATATTAAGAGTTTTTTTTAATTTATTATATCATCTATTAACACTACTCTGACTCTCTATGGGAATCCCTGTATCTCAATGTACTTTTAACGGGAAATATTAATTCTACACAAATATGCAGTAATTACAGGACATTGTTATAGGTTTAAAAAAGAAAGAAACAATTTAGTTAATGGACAATATGAGGGAAAATGCTTAATATGTGTAATGAATACCACAATGTGTATTATCCCTCATAAACCAATATCAGTTGAACCCTAATAACCTCACACACAAAGAAGGCCACACGGCAGTAAAATACATTTTTAATGCGCAGCGCTAGTATATTTATCTAAGTGCCTCTCCTTACTAACATTGCATATAATCTATTTTCATCTGTACTGGAAAGCAAGAAGAAAATCAACAACAACAGCAACAACAACAACAACAACAACAACAACAACAAACTTTAGGTGCGAGGCGATTGAAACCACTTGGGGCAAACTCTGTTTGTATAGTTCGATGCTGCACTTAGCTTAAGAATCACACCGTTGTTCATTTAGACCTGGAAGACCAAATAATGATTCTTTAGTTTGCATTACGCAGCTCCCTCGAGGCTTCAACACTTATTATTTCTGGGACATACTGTGTTGTTGCTCCTGGAAGTTTCTTTTAGCAACCAATACAGTAGTAGACACAGCATGCCTTCGAAAATAGACAGAAAACCATCAGATCATGTTTTTTTTTTTTTTTGTTTTTAGAAAAAATGAAACCCTCTATGAGAAAGCCAATTGAGTTGTACAGTATTTGCTAGCAGCTAGTTTAGGGAGTGGGACTTCAACTCTCTCCTCTTAATGCATTTTATCTGATGTGAATTCAGAGTGAACACTGCAGATGGGCCTTAAAGCTTAAGCCAAGATGTAAACATATTTTTTATTTGTACTTTTATGAAACCACATGCGGACTCCAAACAACTTACCTCGTCCTCCTCCGTCCCCATCTGTCTCCATTAAACAAGACTTTGATCGTATTGCCAATCGGTGATTGTGTGTTAAAAGACAGAACACACGCTCCGCTCTGCTTACATGGGTCAGACTTTAACATCAAAGTCGGATACCTCGCTCTACTCAGCGCAGGAAAGAAGTGAGAGTCCCTAATCAAGCCTTATTAGAGCGAGAGCTTCTCTTCCAGAGTGACCACATGAAAAAAAAAAAAAAAAGGTGCCTCGGCCTGGCTGCTCTGTCCACTTTCTGAGGGCCAGAAGAACAGCAATGTGTTTGGTATTTAGACAGGTTGTAATTAGTCTGGCTTAAGTTGTTCCAGACCCTGCTGCTATAAGTCCAAGGTTTGACCCGTGCTCTCTGATCCGGAGCTGCTGTGGGAGATGATTGTGCTGGACTGAGAGAGATCGGCATATGTCTTAGCTCTGACATCACCCCGAGTGAGCGCATTATATGCGTCTACATTATGCGGTAAAAGTTACTCACACAGGAGCACGTACGCACACATATACACACTGCACTCATCCATACAGTGCAGCCAAATCCCTGGACTGGCTGCCTTTGAAGTGGCGAGCCTGCCTACAGAGCTTACAGTACCTGGTGAAACTCACAAAGCACACACACACACACACACACACACACACAGGCATGGGCTGATGAAAACACACACACACACACACACACACACCCACACACATCCTCTCACCAGCAAGGAATGCTAATTGATCTCTCCCAGAGTGGATGTTGAGTCACGCAGCATTTTAAATAAGACACCGGAGGACATTCGAAAGATCCCTTTGCTGTCTGCGTTGTTCTTCGGAGGGTGGATTCGGGTGGATCCGTTTCAAAGTTTATTGCTTCACATGGAGTCATTACTATAATTAGCGATCATAACACATAAGCATGCAAGGATCCCCCTCCAAAATCAACAAATACTTTCCCTGATTAATTGGAGTGAAGTAATGACAGGGTAATCATCAACATCCTCTTTGATCGGATGCTTTGTCTCTGACTCTGTGTTCATTAATTACATCTGCGAACGCGTACATTGCGACACCTTAAAAAAACAGTTACACCACGTTTCTAAATCAGAGCTGCACGTACTGTACATTACTTCTGCCTCATGCTCCGCTTGTTAGTAATGCCTCTCAGGGGCGAAAACAAAGCTCGCCGCGGGTTGAGAGACTTCAAACGCCCTTTAGAAACGGATGACAGTTTGAACGTGGTTTCTCTTTGTGGCTGTTGCAGCGGCTCAGTGGAGGTGGCGAGTGTGAAGTTAGCATGACCCGCAGTCTGACGGACACAACTAGCGATGAGCGAGATTGAAAAATGACGTTCCGTAAATTTGAAATCATTTGCATGCATATTGATTCAGGGTCAGTTACCCGTTGAACCATAGATGATTACTTAAAAGTGTTATGGGGAATTAGAATTTGAATGTGCATATCTTAGCGTCACATAGCAGCTATCCTTTAAGCATTTTCATTTCTGATGAATTTCCAAAAGTGCACACACGCCTGTGTTGCATAAGTAGGTTTGATAAGGCAAATCCTGGGATGTATATGTTTGAAATATGCAAAAACAACAATAAAGCAAGTGTTGTGTTGTTGCATCTTCCCTGCATCCACCTTTAGGTGAGTTTGGTGAGGTGTGCAGTGGCCGCCTGAAGCTGCCAAGCAAGAAGGAGATCTGTGTGGCCATCAAGACTCTTAAAGGAGGATTCACAGACAAGCAGAGGCGGGACTTCCTCGCAGAGGCGTCAATCATGGGACAGTTTGACCACCCCAACATCATCAGGCTGGAGGGGGTTGTGACACGCAGTAAGTGCATCGTGACTCAGGACATAAAAGCATATTGAAAGGAATTAACTACCATTATGAACGAATTCAATTATTGGTTCTGTTTAATTAATTGGGATTTTCCCTTGAAATGAAATAAAATGAAACACAGATTTTGGGAGACAATTGGCAATACTGTTTTAAGCGCGAGTACAAAACCATAATAGAATAGAACACTGTAGAGTAAAACGTAAAAGGGTATAATACTACGAGATAGCCGAGATAGGGTTTTCATTCACATTACCGATTCGCTCTCTCCGGGGAGTCTTTTTACCGATCCCGGATTTGCATTTGTTTTTGACAAATGGCTCCAAAGTGTCGGACACTTTTGTGAAAGAGAGCAGGAGTTTTATTGAGTTGCCGTGGTGTAAATCTCTGCAGATCAATGTGCTTTGATCAAAGCCTGTGTCCAACGCGGGCATAAATCCATATCTCTGAGTCGCTCCCCTCTGGGCCTCTTTATAAGACTATCATTAGCACACAGAAAGCCTCTTTAAAAAGGAATGACTGCAGAAGAAGGAAATAATGACTCTGAACTTTGTCGCTGAGAAACGGGCCCGGCCTCCTTCTCCCCCTGCGGCACCAGGCTAGTTAAGTCGTTCTGCCAGTGTGGCCGTGTGGTTATTCTACAGACTAGAGTCAAATACAAGGAGAACATTCCTGACTTCCTTCTTCTTTTCTTCAGCTCTCTTTTTCTATGTCATCTCAATGCCTTAACGGCTGCCCGACTCTTGGATTTCCGTCGTTTGACTTTAGCGACTTACCAGCATGACTTCTTCTAATGAAAAACAGCATCGCAGAGACATTACGGTTTAATGTAGAAACCGCAGCAGACAGGACACTCAGGCCATATTGTGTTGATTATTTCATCATTCGCCCTTTCGCAGTTGCAGTTTTTGTCGATGACTAAAACAACAACTTAACGAGCCGTTGTTTTTCAAGTGACCACTGACAGGATTACAAACATGCAAAAAAATAAATCGATAATAATCATCGTATACATAATGATATCGTTCATACGTGCTCGTTACGACATACTTTTTCTGTGTCGGTTCTGGAAATCAGTTTAAGTGAAAGGGAAGTGAACCTAATGAAAATGATCCGTAAAACCACATTTAGAAAGAGTGAGATTTGGACCCAGAATATCATTTTTACATTTTAAATTATTATTTTTTTATTCAACAAAAAAAAGTACACAAGCCACAAGAGGTAAAACGAAACTTGTGGAAGGAAAGCACACTCGCTTTGTTCTTACCTCCCTGTTATTCAGCCTCTAAAACCTATGGATCGAGAAAATGAAAGAGTTTTATGTCCACGATCCTTTATCATTAAACTGTTTGTCTCATACATCTTACAGTACACTCTTCCTATTAATGTCCAGATGATGAAAAATGCTGCACTAACACAAAACTGTGGTTTCATTTGCTTATTTTAGACTAATAGGGGAAGCCTATTAAGTGTGTGTGTGTGTGTGTGTGTGTGTGTGTGTGTGTGTGTGTGTGTGTGTGTGTGTGTGTGTGTGTGTCTGTGTCTGTACTTGACATTTGAGGGGATACCCTGAACACATGTGCGTGAGCTTTAGCTTTAACAGCGTGAGTTCATGGCAAAGTTTTAGGAGGTCCATTTGATATGCTCTCACACACAGACACACACCTACACTCACAAACACACACACACACACACACACACACACACTGCTGTTGGGTGATTTATTAAGCTGCTCCTGTTAATTCTTAATAATCCTGAGACTTTCACACCCCATTTACCTTGCTGCTGCTTTTGGCTGATCCACAGCCTGCATATTTGTGGGCACACACACACACACACACACACACACACACACACACACACACACACGTGCGCTCACTCACACTTGTGTTCACCGAATAAAAGGGCTTAGGGGCCTTTATCTTTGCTGCCAATGTTGAGAACAGAGAGAAAGAGGGAAGGGAAGAGGGCGGAAGACAGGAGGGAGTACCGGGTGTGTGTGTTCCCGTCTGAGACTATAAAAGCCGTCCGCTGGTAAACGGAGCGATCCATCACAGCCTTTTAAGGATGGTGGGTGTGGGTGGAGGGTGTTTAACTGTAGCTGTGACTGTGTTTCAATGATGGGAGTTTTTTACTTTTACTTGTAAGAGAACAATTTTGCAGCTATATTGAGACAACTCATGCTGTTAGGAGAGTTACATCTCTTTTAAAGTCGCAAAAAAGCAATAAGTCATTGTGAGAAGAAAAAAAGAAAACATGCATGCATTTTTTATTGTACAACCCTGTTTGAAGTCGACACACACACTCTATCTTGGCACATTTACTTGACTCTTTTTTTTTTTCCAATGAGAGTATTAGATTTATTTCTTTGAAAAACCCCATTCCATCACCCTCTCCGCTCAGCCCCGTGTCATTCCCTTAAACAAAAAACAAAAAAAAGTCTGTGTCTTGCCAGATGTGGGGAGGGTTCGCATGAATACATGCAAGAGGGAAAGACGGAAAAGGAAAGGATTTTGAAAGAGCGACAGGGATGATAGCGGAAAGGTAGGTCGGGACTGAAAGAGGGCAGGGGGAGGAGGGAGGTGGGCACATTAATCTGAATAAAATGGAGAAGAGGCATACGGCTGGTGGTAAGTCAAGAGTGAAGCAGGGAGAACAAAGCCATCTGGGACACAAACAAGTCCTGACACCGAAGCTGTTCATTTAACAATGGCTGATTTAAAGGTTTCTTAAAGATGTTTTTCCCCTTTTCCCTCCTGTAATAAACCTTGTGATGGCCGTAGTCTGATCAGGTACAGATGAGAGCAGGCGGCCTGGATTTACAGCCAGATCTCCCACTGAAATAAAGATGTCACAATTTGACAGGTGACCTGCTGGGACCCTTAAACAATGACTAGGATCATTGTATTTTGTTGAGTGTGTGTGTGTGTGGGTGAAAACAGCTCAACCTGGTCCTGATCAGGGCCTGTGTACGTCTGCTTTAAGTCAAGTCACAGCCCTCCCTGTTGACTCACAACAGTTCCAGAGAATAAATCTGAAGTGAATGGAGGGTTGGGCTGTGCGTGTCTTTTGTTTAGTGCTGTGACCGACAATTGAAAGAAATCCCCCTCTGTTGCAGGTAAACCCGTCATGATTGTCACAGAATACATGGAAAACGGATCCCTGGACAGTTTCTTGAGAGTGAGTATGAACACACACACACACACACACACACACACACACACACACACAGGTAGAAATGGATCATGATGCATCTCAGTGGTACAGACCCTGAGGAAGTTTGGGGAACACCAACTTGATGGCTATCTGAGGATTAAGGAACACCAGGGAACAACTTAATGTGCTGAAAAAAATGTCTTGCACCTGTATAACAGTCTGTGTCCCACATCAGGTCCCCCTGTCAAGCAGCACAGTCACTCTTTGCCTTCACATTTTAAAAATGCCATCTGTCTGCACAGGTTGCAAATGCTGAATATTTGTATTTAGTTCAAACGGGTGTTAAAAACTCAAACTAAATTCAAACTAAATTCCAGCTGTTTACCTTGAAGGTGCCGGACTCGATGATCACATGGAGAAAGAGTGTAACAGGGAGTAAGAGTGTAGGCAGGGAGTAAAAAAACATGCTGATCTAGATTCAACAAGGTTTTAAAGCTGTCTTCTGTTTTCAATGTGTTTTTTTAATTTTTTTTAAACAAAGATTATATCTAACGTTACCAGACATGGCGTCAGTTTCACACAGCAAAAACATCATATTCAGTCTGGTTTTTAATGAAAAAGTCAGTTCTCCAGTCAGAGAGCAGTTAAACAGCACGGCCAGATATCTTTTTTGGTGTGTTATAATTGTATATAATTATTATTTTCTCGCCTGTTTTAAGAAAAACATGTTACGGCATCTCTACGAGTCATTAAATACTAAACCTGATAGTGGTTCATTTGAGCCGCTCTGACTCTGCCAAACATCCCATACAGACTTATCAAATGACAAAGTCTCATGAACTGTATCCCCGCTGCTGTTCTGGCCAGGAGAGAATGTGATCCTGGCCATGCCTCTGTCTCTTAAAGAGGAACTGACCTGCCTCACTGAAATTAGTCAAAGCACAACAGCCAAACCACAACACTGGCATGAAGGCATGTGTTCTGATGCCTTTTTTTAGCCCTTTTCCACATGTGTCTGCACAGTCTCCCAGACACATGAAGGAGCAGTAGCTGTTGTTTCCTGACATTTTCTCAAAGGCCTGCACTCCATCATCGGAACTGTGTCACATGGGCAAACACACACATCCACATGCGTAGCGTGTGCGTTGCAGCTGACGTCGCTGTGCTGGATCTGCAACGCTTTGAAGTGACAAAGCCAGGTGGTCCGGACGCTTGTTGCTCCGGACGAAATGGGAGGTGGGCCCAGTTGATTTTCAAGGGGAAAACACACTCGTCTTACACTCGTCGGGTAAATGACGTGGCCTTTGACCGTCACAGAGCAAAGCTGTGCATGTCAAGAGCACATGAAGGAACTACAGGTGGAAGTAGACAAACTACTCACTCGCATGCTAAATGGAGCCCGGTGCCAAAACTACGACGGATGGATGGATGGATAGATGGAGACATAGATTTATTCTAATGTATTGGTATGATCCTAATTTCCATATATTATTGTGTCTCTGATTTCTGGTATTTCACAGTAATGTTGAAGATGAGGTACAGAATGTCAAAGGTGGTTTTTAAAGGTTAATTGAAATGCTTTGGATACTAATGCAGAAAGGTTCCATTTCACGCAAATATTCAGAAAGGTCAGACTTCCTCCGTGTTCCACATCCTATACATTATAATTGTGACATTAACAATGTCTGCCTGTTCTTCCCTGTCTTCTTTCCGTCTTTGCTTCAGAAGCATGACGCCCAGTTTACGGGCATCCAGCTGGTCGGCATGCTGCGCGGCATCGCCTCGGGCATGAAGTATCTGTCGGACATGGGCTACGTTCACCGAGACCTGGCGGCTCGAAACATCCTGGTCAACAGCAACCTGGTGTGTAAAGTGTCCGACTTCGGCCTGTCCCGAGTCCTGGAGGACGACCCGGAGGCTGCGTACACCACCAGGGTGAGCTGCAGCACAAACACACTCTGAGGACACAAACGACAGCCTGAACACATGTGTTAGGCATTGGCCCATCAAACCATCTGTCCAAGGAAAGTGTTCCTGAAAAGGCAAAGTCACGAAACTCACCCGGAACGTAACAATGGATTATGATACTCAACACATTGCCTCTACAGCATCAATGATAATCCACGGTCTTGTCTTTATGATACGATTGTTATGAAATTGGCTCCACATTAACTGATCTGTCCTCTCATCTTGGCCTTTGTCACACACACACACACACACACACACACACACACACACACACACGTGCTGCATACTCAGGTTATCTCGGCAAACAGACACAAATAAGTATCCTTCTTCCATTCTCTTACCATGGCAGGGGAGATGTACACATAAATAAAAGCAGAGATGTGATAAGACAAGCACGGTCTCACCAAATGGCCTATTTCAAGTGCAATAACAAAGTCATTTTTGTTGTCCGGGTGTCAGTTTGCTCCATGTGCTCTGTACTGACTGCAATGTCAAACCATTCTGCGGCACAAATGCATAATCCAATATTTGAGTTGTAATGGCAACCAAACTCACTATTAAAGGTTTGTTGTAATTGAAAAACGGTGTGTATGTACCAACCGGACAGTTTGAGACTTTTAGCAATTTGCAACTTGGCCTCAACGCTCAACTTTTAAGATGATGCCACTCAAATCAAGTGCTTGCCCAGAAGTGTACTTCATGTACCAAAAACATGAAGGGATTTTCCACATCAACTAAACTGTGCTTTGCCTATTTCTCACAACACAACGCACAAGCAAGCTTTCACTTCCAACGTGTCAACGTCTTAGAAGACCAGATGACAGAGGAGATTTCACTTTTTTTCACGTCACCAAATGAAACATCAGTTGGCACACTACACTCCAGGCATTCATCTGTTATTGTGCAGCGTGTGTGTGGTCATTTTCATCATGGGATACTGTGGTGCAGGCCATGCGTGCAGCCCTTTTAAACACTGTATAATTTGCTGGCTGAGAATTGCTTGTCAAATAAACATTCAGTGTGCCGTTTGCCTTTCTCCCAGAAATACATAATCTAAAATAATAAGACAGAAAAATAAACGTTCTCATGTTACCGTAACTGACAATGCTCCACACAAGCACACAGATTTCCGCCAAGCCCTCTTCAGAAGATGTCTGGCCACAAATTTTAAGGCAAAACATATAGTTTGACTTTGTTTATCTGTTTGTGTGCGTAAAAGTCTGGTCTGAGTGTGTGTGTAGTATTTACACACCGTGCACTCTTGGGGTAGCAGGTGGCTACAGTATTAGCATGAGAGCAGTGTGTGTGTGTGTGTGTGTGTGTGTGTGTGTGTGTCGTTCCGTTTCTGTGTGCACCTGTGTTCATTTCGGCATGAGTGTGATCGCGTGTGGTTTATGATGTCTCATACCGTCCCCCAGTGTTTCCTTACGGATCATGCACTATAGGAGGGTGTTTTAGAGAGATTCAGTGTGCGTGTGTGCGACTGTAAAGCACCAGGCGAGAGCCGGGTGGTTTGGCCAATGCCTCTGTTAGCTTTGGCTGCCATCGGCCTCCTTTCCTCAGCTCCATTTCCTTAATTTATCCTGCTTTGCTACTAGAATGACAAACGCAGCAGACACCAAAGTGAAAGGACATACATTCTTTGTTGAATGTGTGTGTGTGTGTGTGTGTGTGTGTGTGTGTGTGTGTGTGTGTGTGTGTGTGCGTGTGTAACTCTGGATTATGGTTTGATTCATATTGTGTCTTTCTTTCTTTAAGGTTGGTGCCAGAATATTAACATTCATTGTTCATCAATTATTTTTAATGTATATTTTTGTCTAAATGTTTATATGTTCAAGTGTGAAAGAGCACAAAGAGTATAACTTTCAAACTGTGATGGTTTTTACAGAGCCACATTGGGATTAAAGGGGTTTCATACAATTAATTATATAGTATTATATTTCAAGACATGTCGTCATGTGACATAAACCTGTGTGTAGGCATGTAATACATCCACAATTAAGTTTATGTGAAATGCAGTTCTAGACATGCAGTATTTTTTTTGCTGTCACCCACTGTTTTGATCATCCATGTTCGAGGATGTTATTTTGAGGTCTCATTTTGTGAATTTTACACACCTGATCAGCCAAAGTACACCATGATGCAGCGAGATCGTGCCACTGACTGACTGACTGACGTCCAAGTGATCAACACTCCTCTTCTCTCTGTGTCTCTCAGGGAGGTAAGATCCCTATCCGGTGGACCGCTCCAGAGGCCATTGCCTACAGGAAGTTTACCTCAGCCAGTGACGCTTGGAGTTATGGCATTGTGCTCTGGGAGGTGATGTCATACGGGGAACGGCCATACTGGGAGATGTCCAATCAGGATGTGAGTACTGCCATGTTGCAAGTTGTGAAAAGGTTTATGGCACCTCCAAGCGAAACGAGAGAACGTGGTCCCAGAGATGCAGTTGGGCACTTCGGCACATTACATGTTGTTTTGACGTTGAACATATCTCATCTCTCATTTCTCAAATTGTGTCTTTTCCCTTCTACATCTAGGTAATAAAGGCTGTAGATGAAGGATACCGCCTCCCACCGCCCATGGACTGCCCGGCTACCCTTTACCAGCTGATGTTGGACTGCTGGCAGAAAGAGAGGAATAACCGACCTAAATTTGAACAGATTGTCAGCATCCTGGATAAACTCATTCGCAACCCCGGTAGCCTCAAAATCACGGCCAACACCACATCCAGGTATCTTTTCATTTCTTAGTTTGGCTTCTGTTTTCTAGCTTCTTCGTCCTCCTGCTTTGGTTCCCGTACAGCCGACAAACAAACACCTGGCTTCAGGAAATCTAACGCTGGAAGTAGTTCCCACTCTACCTTCCTTCTGCAGCATCATTTGTTATTGCAGTTCAATACTCTATCTGCTCTGGGATCACAGGACTTTAAGTTAGTTTAGTTTAGTTTTTTTTCAAGGATGAAGCCGCAGTTGGTAAAAAAAAAAATGATGTTTTTGTTTTTTTCACTTATTTTTCCCTTGGTGCACACCTGTTTGCTGCCTTTCTGCTTCCTGTGTCTACATTAAAATGAGCTTGACTTTTCTTTTCTTATTCATCTTTCCTTTTGCAATGCAGTCAAAAGTCTTACTTTTCTTTCCATCTCCCCTTGTTCTTATGACACATTGCATCTCCCCCCTCCCGCCTCATACTCCCGTACACTGAGCTCTTTGTTGGGACCTCCATTCTTTCCCAGGGGGCCATTGCGAACCAGCGCAGCCAGCGTACAGTGGTCAATCCTGCACAGTGAGAGGGACAGGCGCTGGGACTGCGGCAGACGGCTGCAGTATTATGCAGACGTCAAAGCTTATAACATTGACTAATGATTTCATAAGAAAGTGAAAATAGGTCCCTTGGAGTTTGTATGTAATTTTCCTGATTGGCTTTTAACACCGGGCAAGCACAGGCTGGCCGACAGAGGCAGCTGTGGTGATTTATGAGAACTGTGTGTGTGTGTGCGTGTGTGTATGTGTGTGTATCTGAGTGTGTGTGTGTGTGTGTGTGTGTGTGTGTGTGGTGGCGGCAGTTGCACAGCAGGAGCAGCTGCACTCAGCTCCACACACCTCGTTTGTTTCTGGGCTGTCCTGGCTGGCTAATGGAGCACCTCCTCCTCCTCAAAGCCCAGACCGAGGCCTGGGACCAGAGCAGAGCATCTGGAGGCTTCGGGGGTGGGTCCTGGTCAGAGTTTACTGTCCCTGCATGTGGAAGAAGCGGGACTGGGGTCAGCGGGCCAAGGTTGGCTGTCTGAGACTAATTATGGGCCAACAGGAGCCCAGTCAGGGTTGGAAGCCGCTGTCCATCCGATCAGCCTCATGGGGAGTCTAAAGCAGATGAGCTCACAGGTTGTCTTCAAACTAAAAGATGTGCTTCTTTGTGTTCAACAAAACTTGACAGTGGCTGCAACCAAAGTGCTAAATACAACTACTACTCCGTCTAAATACATGTCAGTCAACTTTAATATGCAGTGTTCAGCCATGCACCACTAATATGAAGTCAGTTTCTGCTTTTTTACGCAATAAACTAAAGACAAAAATAAAAATGACAATAATTTTGTGAACCTGGAACAAGAAATCAAATGTATTACATTAGATAGATAGATAGATAGATAGATAGATAGATAGATAGATAGATAGATAGATAGATAGATAGATAGATAGATAGATAGATAGATAGATAGATAGATAGATAGATACACTTTACAGACACCAAATGGAATAAACTAAACATACAATATACAATACAATAAAAGAACAGAGATGACAGATATATACAAAATAAAAAGGCCTTTTCTTTGTAAATAATTTTCTAACAAAATATTTCTGGAGAATATGGATATTTGGTTAATTTTCAGTAGTTAGGTCTGGGCTGAACATGAGATTGGAGTTGAACCAAGTGCTAACCAGTTTGCTGGTGAGGGCCTTGGGAGAAAGGGTGTTTAAGCTGAATAGGTGGGGTATAGAAAACAGGATGGGGATACACAATAAATGCAATTTAGATTGAATATTTTCAAATGTAAGCTTATATTTTAAATCAAACTGAAAGACTAGATAGTCGGACAAATTACGATTTCGAAGTAAGAGCTGTGCATGCTTGACTGGAATCAAATCAAAATGTCACACTTGAATCAATTTAGGTTAATGGATTCCCTCAGACCACCTGAGTAGTATTGATTAAAACTTCATCACATCCATCCAGAGGATACCAAATGTCACATTTCAAGATTGTAATTCAAACACCTATGCTGGCCTGCTTTGGTCCAACTTCTCCCAGAGACACCCTGGGAATTGTCCCTGGTAACAGTCAGAGGTAAATTCCTCCCACTCTGTCCTGCCCACATGTACAGTATCGGTTCAGCTCTTCTCCTCATCCACCTCCTTCTTCCCTGGGGAGCTCTAAAAACAAGAGACTACACAGCCCTGGTTATTTAGAGGTCAGAAGAATGAGAGATGGAAGGGAAACTAAAACGAGAATGGGGGTAGACTTTATTTTCTCTCCGGTGTATTTATACTTCCTTCTGTTCGAGCGGGTGTTTTCTGCTTTCTTATATGGTGTAAAGTCCAGGAGGGGTTTGAAATCCCCCTCCACCGTTAGACATATGCTTGCTTTTCTCTTCATTTTCTCCTCCGTAGCATCCCCCTGTTTCTCGGTTTTCCTTTCCAATCATCCTGTCTCTGGAGCTGCCATGAGATGTTGCTGAAGATGTAACAACAAAGGAAACAAAGAAAATGATAAGGGTGGGGAAACAAGGTCATTTGCAGTTTATCTCTCAGAGCGTACAGGAAAGGGGGAAGGAAAGCCGAGGATGAAGACGAGAATGAGATCAGAGGAGAAAAAGAAGAAAAGTGCACAGGAAAGGACAGGAGACGATCAATAATCCTGCAAAAAAAAAAAAAAAAAAGCTGAACATCCTTATCCTGACAGCCCAGAAGTTCTAATCTAAGACATTTTGGGTATAACTACGTTTTTGTCCAAACTTTTTTTCCAGCAAATGTATAATAGGAAAAAGTCAGTTATAACCATCACAATCATCTTTTTATGCAACATGAAAAAGAACATTTTTGTATTTGTTTTTCTCATGAAAAATGTCTACTGAGACTTACACGCTTCCTTCTTTCCCCCTCATCCAAAGCACCCCCCAGCCCCCGATTCTCTCCTTTTCCTACAAACTAGTATCTCCAGGGGGTCCTGGGGGGCCCTCGGCATTTTGACAGGCCTCTGATCTGGCAGTAAAAGACTCAATCATTGTAACAACCCACTCCACTGCCTCAAATGCACATTTTGTTCTCCTGTTTGTTTGAGTTGCTGCTGGCATGATCATTTTCCATTGTAAAATTATTTTGATTCATATATATATATATATATATATATATATATATATATATATACACAAAATATACATCTATTCCCAAAAGAGTTGTGAATGTGTGTATTTGTGATATTTCAATTTAATATGTACATCCATCTCTTTAGATTCCAATGTTTTTCTCACAAGAGCCCAATCACGGAAATATTTTTTGTAAAATACAATGTATCAGTCAACATGGTACTCAATGCCTTATGAACGTATACTTTCCTTATTCCCTGAAAGTTGCCTAACACATTATTAGTGTTACTTCCCTGATTCTTGCTCACAGACACAAACGCCTATCCAAATCAGTCAGGCGGAGTTTGACTTCCTGGTATTCTAATGAGTTTATTTACACGGCTATGAATAGTGTTCCCTGTGGGAGAACTACCCTTTTTTATATCCTGCCCTGTCCTGCCTTTTTTTTTTTTACAAGACTCTACTCCAGTTTGTGTGTGTGTGTGAGTTTGTTTGTGCTTGTCTTGACGCAGGTGCCTTTGCCTACTCCCCGAGACAGGTGCAGTGTGTCCTTGTAAAAGAAGAGAGTATCTTTGCAACCCAGTTTAAAATGCCACTCACAAATTCAGAAATAGACTTACAGACTCTAACGAGTCCCTCATTCAGCTATTGATTATTGTGTTTTGACCGTATGTGGTTTGACCTGGTTTCCCATTTCCTGCCATGACAGGATCAGGTTCCCCAACAAAAAAGTTATTCACATTTGTGCAAGTCAAAGCGAGAGTTTCCCATCCACTCTTTTGTCTTGCTCGCTGGATGTCTTTCCACCTCTATCGTCCCTCCCTCCTCTTCCTCTGTAATCGGCAACCATCAATCAGAGCGAGTCAAAACAGCGCCTGCAGCCATTCCTTCACCCTCTACTGTTGACTGAGCCCTCTAAAGCCCAACGCGGTGCATTTAATTTGATTTGATCCAATTGAAACCATCAGCTCTAATCAGATCTAATGTTGCATTTTGCCGCATGGTACACGTACGGCAGGAAACGGTAATGACATTAGACAGAAACTGATGCTGCTTTTGTTACTAATCTTGTTCTTGAATATGTTTAATACATTATGGAAATAATTTGTATGACAGTTTGATTTCCCCCCTGTATTCAAAGGTCTACTGTCCTGTATGCAACAGACATATAAGACCTGTGTGTGTGTGTGTGTGGGTGTGTGTGTGAGTGTGTGTGGATGTGGGTGTGTGTTGGTTGGGGGTGGGTGGCTCCCTGATGAGTGCCGCTCAATTAGATGAAGAGGCCTGGTTTACATTTAGTTCTGTATGGGTATGCAAGCACAGAATGTGGAGAATAGTGTATATGCTCAAATGTATTTATAGAATTACATTTTTAAAAAGACGATAGAGTTTCAAAACATTTTATACACCTATTTAATGCTATATAAAAAATATATATATATACATCGCTTACATTAATTTACGTCCATTACATACGCAACTGCTTCTTTTTGTCAGCTGCTTTAACGACCAAATTCAAATTTTTTCAATTACATTTCAGCGTCTGTCAATCTAACTTCCCACCGTCAAATTGTGTACAACTCCGTACAACTATGCACTAGATAGTCAACACATTCAGCCTTTTACCGTAACAGCTACCACCCTGTCGGACTGTGCATACAAGTGTCAACAAATCAATAAAGACATAGGTTAACCATGTAGCACATTTCCTGGTAGCATCTACATGATTAACATTAAGGACACACCAGTCAAGAAAAGTTTAATTTCAAATAGATCTGAGTGCTGAGTGTTGATGAAAGCTATGTTCACACAGTTTGTAATGAAGCACTTGCTGCTGGCTAGTGATCGCTGTAGCAATGGTGTGAACTGGCAGAAATAAGCAATCAACAACATAAATGGTTGAAACACTTGAACAGAGTACAGAGCAAAGTTTGCTAACCATTTTGCACTCACACATGTCACACTCTTATGTATATTTGTTGACCGTGCTGACTTTGTTTTGTTCTGCCAGTGACTTTGCTACACTGTATTCTAACATTGCAACGTGTGCTGCTGCTCACGTAGCATTTCGTTAGCCGTGCCCTCTGTAGTGTCCATCTATAAGCTTTGATTTCCCAGGGGTGACGGGGAAGGGGGGGGTGAAGAAGAGGAGGGGGGGGGGGGGGGGTTCTTATCGTCCCTCCCAATTCCAGAATCTGCTATCTTGTTGTTTGCTTGTGGAATGTGTCAAGATCAGAACGTACATGCTACAAATCAACTGTATATAATCACATCATAAGAAATCCCTTCTTCTTGGGCTGATGCTCTGGATGACGCTCATGCCTTTGTGTTTCTGAAATGAACTCGCACATTGTACTTATCTGAAGAATATGTTTGAGTTCATTAAACCAAGGTATGTAAATGAAATGTGTCAGTATTCACTGTCCATTAATGTTACTCCTTCTCCTGTGTCCCATCAGGCCAGCCAACCTGTTGTTGGACAGGAGCAGTTCGGAGGTTCCCGCTATGGGTACGCTGGGTGACTGGATGGATGGAATGAGGACCTTGCCCTGCAAAGAGGCCTTCTCTGGGGTCAGCTACAGCTCCTGTGACACCCTGGCCAAGACCTCCACAGAGTAAGACAACCACACACACTAACACACACAATAAGTAACTATGCCCATTCATGTCAGCAGTGTCTACAGGGCCCCGGTACACACAGCAAGGCCCAGAAATTTGAAGAGACTCGGTGAAGAAAACACACACAGACACACACTCTTGTTGTCAGTAAGTAAAGAAAGCTATAGAGCCTTTTTACTAAAGGGTGAGAGTAATGGTAATTCATAATGACAGGCCTTTAGCCATGCTCTTAGTGTTGCAAGTATGACCACGGAGAGAGGAGGTGAGAGCATTAAAGGAAAGAGAGATGAGCAGAGACATTGAAAAAGAGAAAGAAAAAAGAGAGAGGATAAGAGTTGTAAGTTCCACAAGGGGGAGAGGATAAGAGAGAAACTATTGAGGGAGGGAATGAGATGGAAGATTTGACAAGATAAAAGGGGAGAGAGAGGCGCCTTTGAAAGAGCAAGCAAAGGAACACCTGTCAAATAGGTATGCATAGCACTCCCTATGCTGCGAAGCATTAAACCGAGGAAAAAAAAGAGACTATTTTGGCAGCCAAAGCTAGAGATATCTTAGTTGTGGAGCAAACGCTGCAGTTAAGTAATATCATCTGTGTCACACTGATCATATGACAAAGTCTGACATGAGGTCATGTCTTCTAAAATATATGTTCATAGAGCCAACAACTTATTAGCAACAGCAAATTCAAACCAGATTGTTTTAACAGAACAAGGACAGGTGTTACAGACACTTTCATGGTTATGGTGCAGCACCTAAACATTCCCATGTGAATGTTGTTTGGTGAACGCTGACATTAAGCACAAGACGACGCGTGTCCAGAAAAAATTCCAGTATTAGTTTGAGGAACTTTAGGCGAGAAATAATTTTAGAGGGTATTTGTCACAGCGCAGGGTTCAGCACATAAACGTCCCAGGTTGGAGGAGAGTTAGTAACAGAGACAGAGATTATAGGTGAGACTTTACTGACAGGATCCTCAGGCTGACAAAGGTTCCGAGATAGTGGATCAGGTTCCGCCAAGAGCTCCGTGCTGGCAGACTGAAAGCCATTATGAATCCCAAGCACAGTGATAACGGAGATGTTACTGATCAACACGCAACCTTTACACTTCAGAGTGCAGCTACTTGGGAGCATTAAGGGCAGCTGGCTAGTTTTAGTCACAGTGCAGAAATGATTTGTCACTTTTTTTCTCTGTGTTCCTCTCTTTCTCCCTCGCCCTGTTGGCCCGCTGCTGGTTTAATTGATGTGGAATGTGACCGGGTAAATAATTGGACATGTCTAATCATTGTGATCAAAGCGGCCGTTCACTGTGGTGATGGCAGCAGCGGGGGCAGTGGTGGAGCAGCGGTCAGCGAGCTGTAACTCCTGTCAATAACTTACCAAACCAGATAGTCATTAGCTGTGTTGGCCTTGAAAGAAGCGGTGCGTAATGTGTGTCCTTTCAAATAATGATGAGCTGTGGCGTTGATGTCACCAGTTGGCCAGGAGAGGCCCTTTATAGTACTATGAAGAGAATAAGAGCTTAAAACATCCCACGTTGGCAAATCGAATTGCAAGGACTTGGAAATGAAGTGTATTAGAAATGACTTTCCTACAAATATTCTATGCCATTATTAAGAAAGTATCATATGTTCTCTGTTAGATCACCACTCAAAAGATATTTTTTTTTCCCGGCAGTGTATTCAAAGAACATGTTTAATCAATGAAAAGTTCTCTCCAGTCAAGACATTACAAAACAATAACAGCCTGCATTGCAAATGGGTGGAAATCCACTTTGGGTATAGACAATAGAAATTTCAAGTAACCCCCCACTTAAGAAATCATATTGGTCTTTGATGCTTTTCTGTATCTGGATGCTAAATTGGATCAGGGCAGTATTAATCCAGTGAAGGCTGAGCCTAAGGCACTCAAAGCTAGCTCAGCTACAATCCTTGGCTGAGACTATGCATTGCTCAGTATAGATTCCTCTATTGATTTGTACAGTCTTAATCTAGTCCTTGATATTCAGCACAAGCCTTGGCAATCCTGTGACCTCACAAGAACGGTAATCATACTTGGCTGCAGTGTGCTGACTCATCTGCTGGAGATGTTTAAGTCCTTTTTTCGAGATAGGGTGAAATGTATTGACTAGGAACTACCGCATCATTTAGACTATTTTCTTCATCTAGACAGAGTGCATGCAAAGTTCATTTGAGGTGTTTGATTGAGAAAGTGATGAACTTGACCTGCTGGAAAGTAATCTGAAGAGACAAGACACTGACATCTACACATGGCCTATGCACAGGCCGTGTGCTCATTGCCCCAAACGTAACCCTGCATCCACTTTCTTTCAGCAACTCACAACGTGACACAACAAATGAGACAATGACCTGTGCCAATGTGGATTCATAAAGTGATATAGTGGTTAAAGATGGCTGGCTTCTCTTCAAGAAAAACACTAGAATTCACTTTAAAAGACGCAGAAGAAGAAAAAACCAGCAGACGTTATATTCTGGGATGTGAGGAATTGCTCTGACACCCTGAAGAAAGAAACTTTCAAATGTTCATCTTTCTCATTTTATGGCGCATGTGACTTTCTTTAAGTTTCTGTATGATTTATAATTGTAAATCGTGTTTCATGTTGCAGCAGTTTATCACTGCCTGTTCTTGAGATGATCCATGTGGCTTTCATAGAAAAAAAGTCAGATGAGGAACAGGTTCATCTAACCGCACTGCTGCTCTTATTATAAGGAAAGCATGTTGGATCAAAAATGCTAAATACAGCTTTTTACAACTGCTAAGACCAAGGCACAAGAGAGATAAATTATTGTGTTTTGTTCTGCACATGACTTTAAATTCACTTAAAACTGTTGTGTTCATGTCAAACTATTATTCTATGTTTGCTTTTTAAATACCATTGCACTCATGGCACTCTCAGACAGAATATAAGGTACCCTTTACTCTTCTGGTTGCACAGCATAGTTTAAAAAAGGATTTTATTTTGTGAACGATGAAGAGTTCTTTTCCAAAAGCAAAGGATCTTAATAAGATAGTGTTTAATACAATATGGCTATATTATAACCTTTGCTTAGCGAACAACCACCATCATAATTAATTCCAATGGTATCTGCAGAGTTATTGATTTAGGATTTAAAGTCATTGGTAGTTGTTGACGGTGATTCATCATTTTTCTAAAGTGACTGTCCACGAGTGACTCAATGTGAATAAGTATAAATATAGGATTTTCTGTATGTTTAAAGTCATAACATTTTTGCGATCATCTTTATAACAAGTAACAGACCATTGCGAAACTGTCTTTCCTGAAACGTGTACTGTACTGTAAGGGATTTATATTGTCTAGGTCAAGCTTAACGAGTTAGCCTGATTTATTGCAACTAAAATGTGCTCTCGACTCGAATGCACCTATTGATGACATCCAGTTCAATGTGTTAATGCTGCTGGGCCCGGCTGTGTCTCAGTAGAGTGGTTCTGACGGAGGTCCACGTCACACCGGCCACTTGCCCAGAATGGGAGCCGTCCATGGGAATCACCACTCTCTAACGCCCAGCTCCTCTCAGCCTCCTCTGGCTCTGGATGGTGGGTGGAGGACAAAGACCTTGGCCCCGTCCGGGAGCAGTAGCCTACCTCCAGAATCACTGATGGGCTTTCACTCGTCTGAATTTTAAAGGGATAGTTATTTGATATTCAGTGATAACTCAATAGTTTCCATCCTGCTGTGAGCTGTAGCTCCAAACCAAAGTAAGAGACACTTAATAGAAATCAAGGCGATATTATTAGTGTATGGATGGAAACCAAGCTATTTTCTGTTCATGGCATACTTGTGCTGTCTGTTGCTGCAACATAAGGCAACAATTTATTTCTTTTTATTTATGAAAATACACAATAAAATGCACACTTTACGTGCAATACTTTAATGTCAGTGAACTATCCCTTTACTTTGAAGCACAGAGTGAAACAATATTGTGATTTTTGTCACTTTCGGCTGGTCCAGATGTTTCTTAATGTGTGCTATTTTGGCTGCTCTGAACAACTAAATGCTCTGCTTGCATCTGAATTAAACGGACATAATTGTGCACATTTTTTTGAATGAAACTAAATAAGTAATAATGGCCGAAAGTGTTTGTCACAACCCTGTAACTCCTCTGCTTCTACTAATACAATACCATTTATATCACTCCTAGGTAAAAGAGATGAGTCTCGACATGCGCTGTGACTACTTATTTACTGTAATATCAACAATACTCTGTGTATAATGCTCTGTATGTTAATATTGTTGTTGTTGGCCTGACTTTAATTGAGCTGACTAACTACTGTTTGTATCTGATGTGTATGATCCATAACGTGAAACTGACACTGTAGCTCTGATTTATTTTTAATGGCTTTCCTGTACAAAGGATCTTTTATCACACTTGAATGCATGTAACTAATCTTTTTCCAGCGTCGACGAGTTTAACAAGTTAACAGATGTATTTAAATCAGAGTGTAATATCCTCCACATGTACCAGTGTTGCTCCTCTCCACATACACACACTTGTCAGAGAAATCCAGTTTAATACAAGGCAGGAAACTTGGTCTTTTCTGCCAGTGGCCATCCCATGCCATTTCCTCCACTGACAGGGTCATAATAGCAGCTGTCAGTGTCGCCCCATAGGTCCACTTCCCTGTTTGTTAGTAATGGAAAGTGGAGGCAGCACCCCCTTCACTTCTAGACCCCCCCCCCCCCCCCCTCCCCTCCTTCAGGGATGTGTCAGCCCAGTGGCCGTCTGGGAAATGTAGTCCTTTGTGAATGACAGACGCACAGGGAAAGTGAGACGAGCAGCACTGGGAGCATGTCATTAAATATCACACGGGTGTCACATCCACTGGTACTAATGCAAACTTTTCTATCTTTCTTTTTTCCATCTTTCCCTCCATCAAATCTCCCTCCCTGCTTCTGCCTGGGTTTTTGACCTCCCCTCCCCCTTCTCTCTCCCTCTGTTTCGTCAAACCAGGGATCTGAAAAAGGTTGGAGTGACTATCGTCGGACCGCAGAAAAAAATTGTGAGCAGCCTCAAAGCCCTAGATTCCCACACCAAGAATGGCCCAGTACCTGTTTAAGAAATGAACCTAACGAGTAAAAACACCAGAGACCTGTCTGTCGGTGTGGTTGCTAACCGCAGTCCAACAGAGTGGCTTCATATGTAAACTGGAAACGGATGGAAATGAAGGATGAATATGACATGATTCAAATGAGGGCTTCCGTTGTTTCGTTGAAAGACGATATCGAGTCTTGACAGAGCAATGGGAAAGAGTTCAGTGCAGACCTGCCAGCTTGTTAACTGGCTGACTCTTCGGCCATCCGTCCCTCCATGCCCAAGTTGAGATGCCTTACAGACAATTAGGAGGGTAGAAAGAGTTAATGAAAGCCAAGGAGGGTCAGGGAGACCTGCCACGGGATACAAACTGGGACTGGATTGGGATGAAGCCGGAGCTCTCCAGTAATGGCTCGGCTGGACAGCAGAGCCTTCCCTTTAAAGCTGAAAAAGGGAACGGGCATGCTCACAGTCTCCTCCCACCACGCCGACTAAGCAGCCTGCGGAACGAGGCGGTGAAACGTCTGAGATGCCTCATATAGCATGGCAGACAGCAGCAGCTCATCCGGATTTGGACCCTTCCTGGACTAATGAGGGCTGAGGTGTGAGATTTGGTTGTAACTATCTACATGTATTGTCTTTATCCATGAGAGAACCGAGCTGGAATGGACGCACCTAGACGTTAACCGAGCCATTTTACTCTGTAGCTCTAACCTATAGCATTTGCATTCAGTAGACATGTCACATAAAAGCAATAATTATGGTAATCAGTTAAGTTGTGTCATTGTTTGGAAGCTATGAGTCCGTCACATGTATTGAATGCTGTGCTTGGAAGGTACAGGGGCCATAACACACTTCACTCACACTATTTCTTTTAGGGCGACATTTATGTTTCAATGTGCTTACGAACAGATATTGTACAGTTATCGTGCCGTTCCCTCAACCCGATGCCCTCCGTGTGAAATCTCAGGATGTGTACGTTATTCGTTCTACAGAGGGGGTAGAGCAGAGACAGGAATGAAAAGTGCAGGTCAAAAAAGGCAGAAAAGGGGAAAATTGTATGAGAGAAAGACAATGACAAATAAAATGGAGCGGTGTCATTCAGACCTCTGCCTCAGACATTCTTGTTGTGATGCGGAAGTGTTTGAAACTGGAAGTGGGTTCGTACCTGAATTTCGTCTTCAGGTAAGACAGGATAGCATTACCAACCCCACACAGCATCAGGTATACTTTTCTTTCTTAGCATTGGAGTGGGATTCGTGCTCTGCAGACGATCGGTTCAGAAGGTTGAGATCAACACCACTGGTCTGGGAGTGTTGTAGTCTAGCTTTAGTCTGAGGTTCATAACTTATTAACAAAAGCCATGTGGGATCTGACCTTCGCTGTAAAAAGAACTTTGTTCTATTGTGAAACTAGTCCATGAAATCCTGATGCGTCTAATGCAAAAAGCAGAGTGCCTCCTCTCGTTGGGTTGGATTGTGGAAGGATCTCCAAGCAAAAAGCTCCAGTTTCGATTTATTTTCAAAAACGTCTCGGCCTTTTTTTGTGTTCTCATGGAGGGTTTTCTCATCACTGCCCTAAACTAACAAGGTGTGGAAATGCACTGAAAGAAATGGAACACTTTCTAGAAGTGACTGCTTTCTGAGATAGCTTCTCGTACAATATATGTCCAGGATGGGATTTCCTGAAGGCACCGTAGAATTGAAATGATCTGAGTACTCCAACCTTAACGTTTAGTGTCTGCTGCTTTGATGTCACCCAGTCAGTCCCTCAGTGCAGCACATCAACCGTATGTCTGAACTGGCACGTTGGTACTGTGATGTTGAATGGGTATTATTTAACCACCAGGGTGCTATTGATAGCACTTAATAGAAAATAGCTGATCACTTAGAACGGAAATGTTTAAGGGTGCTCCAATCAGTCAATATTCATTTGTCAAAGTTTGATCGGCGGCCTCTATAGAGACATTTCAGAAGACACAAAATGCGCTGCTAAAATGACTTTACACTTGTGTCTCCAAAGCCCCTTTCACACAGCCTGTGCGAGGAGGGACTGTTGTTCCATTATTTTTGCCTCGCTGTTCAGTATAAAAAGGTACAGACTCTGACGCTGCGGTGTCTACGTCAAGCAGCATGCTGCCGAAAATCACAATTGGGACAGTGTTATGCCGCCTTTGTTTGGTTCAGTAAAAAGAAAAAACAAAGCCGGTACAATGAGGGTATTTTTTACAGCATAAATGCAGGATCTCTGTTTAAAAAGGGGCTTATGAGTCAATAAATAAACAGTTTCTCATCTACTAATTGTGATAGTTAATATACAATGTTGTTGTAAACATCCAGATTGGAGCACCCTTAGAAATGTTATGGCCTTGGTATCGATTAACCAGATCTCATGGAAAGAGGTGATGTCGGTGCTTTTAGGAAACCCATCCTCTGTTACTTGTCTACCTGTGGATGCTGCTGTTGCTGCTATGTGTTCTGATTAGCATGTACATAATGTAAACCATCGTAATGATAGCAGCGGGCGTTACAGATCTCCACTATATGTACATTGCCATCCCTCTTTGTACAAATGTTTGTATGTATAAAAGAATAAATAAAAAAATTGTGCAACATTTTTAATTAAAAAAGAGACAAAAATCTTCTGTATTATATTTTATCTTATTTTGGATTATATTTGTCTGCTTTGTTTTTTTTCTACAATAAAAAGCAATTCTGATTACGTTATTATTTATTTGTTAACATTATACAGCGCAATGTCGATAATTTTTTTGTAGCATACGGTAAATTATGTGTCACTGCTATCTGTGTTTTGGTTTTTGACTTACTTTATAAACATGGGACATCTGAGAGAGCAATACTGTTATGCACCCGATATCCAGATCCCTCATTCTCTGTCTAAAGACTGACCCGTGTGTCTGTGTGAGAGTTTACGTGTGCAAATGTAGATTGCCTTGTCTACTAATGTCAAATGATTTGTAGTGGAAACATTTATATTTTTATAATAAATATTCGCAAAATATTTTCCAAAAAAAAAAAAAATGGATGATGATAGACCTGCTCCTGTGTTTTTATTCTAACACGTGATTATTTCACACAACAACAAATAATGATGACTTTTCTTTTAACTGTAAGGGTATTTCCATCTGTTTAACAGATCAAAAGTGAAACACTAATAACTCAGATCTTCTTTTTTTTTATTTTACAGTCCATAGATCAGTCTCCTGGCACATCTTGTCTTCCTCAGGATAAAAGCCAGCAATCATCTGACTGACATATATAGTGTAGAGGACATGTGTTTTAAATCTCTGAGTTCACAGGGCAATCAACATGAACAGAGAAGGAGTCTGTGAGGTCATTCACAGCCAGGAAGCTCTTCCCCATCAGTGCCCGTACTCTAAGGATCAGTACATCCAACTTTAAAGTACAAATCATGCAATTTAAAACGATCTAAATTCTAAAATATAAATGTAGCAATAAGTCACAAAGAATATTCATCATATATACATATATGAGAGTAAAGTAAGAAGGGTCTAAATACATTTCTTAATAAAAATATAATTTGATGACAAAAATTACACAATTAAAGAAAAGAAAACATTTGAATCCATACAATATGAAGAAATATGTATTATCTATTTTAGCTTTTTAGCTTCAACGACAGTGTGGTCAACTTCCAGACATCGACAACACTGGACCTTCAATTTCCAAAAGTCTCTCTGATTGTTGCATTTCAGCCGGATGGGTGTTATAATCTTGATTTCATCAAATGTTTCCCGGGAGAATCCTGTCTTTATCAACAAAACCACAATAATATGCCAATTATGTTTATTTTTTTCAATTATACAAATTGTGTGATCTCTGAACACAACTGTCAAACAGTCATTTTACATTTACAAACACAACCATGATCATTTGATTTTTTTTAAATTTTGACTCAAAATGTTATGCTCTCAAAAAAGAAAAATGAAATGATGCTATTAAATATTTCACTTTAGTATTGCAGGCCAGGACTTCCACAGGTCTGTATTTGCCTCTGTTACGTATCCTTACTATACTTTTACCATGTTCATTTGTAATCGTGGTATTATGGTTGCTATATGCATGCCCACCGTATACATAAATAACTTTTAGAATTATTTTTGAATATCTGCGGTTTCGGAGAACTGTCTATTTCCTGTCTGGTTAGGATTGTCACAAGAAACATTCTCCACAATCTTTCACTATCTTCACCTGTCCACACTGAACCTTCCCACACCCTCCTCCATCTGTTAACCAGCTTCCACCTCAGCCTATATATCTACTCCCTTCCTCCCTGCCGCCGCCTCCTTCTTCTCCTGGCCACATCCAATAAAGCACTCTGTTTCCGATCCTCCATGGTCAAAGTCAATTTGTTGTGTAATTTAAATGGGGAAGATCTGCATTGTCTCTCTTTTTTTTCTTTTTTTTTTGGTCTGCTGACTGGGAGGAGATGAGATGTGTCGGACAGGGAGAGGAGTGATGGTTGCTCTGCTCAGCGTTGACAGGCTGACACTATCCAGATGTTCTCAGGCAGATGTGCACAGAGAGAAAACAGGACACTGCCCTCTCCGATTCAAGAAACAATGAGCACACTATGCTTAACAACACCACCAATGCGGTCTTGTTTTTGTCTAAAAAAATTAAAAAAAAACACTTCGGTGCTGAAATCGCTGGGGTGATGGGAAAGACAGAGGGAGGCCGGAAGTGGGGGAAGAAGAGAGGTTGAAAAGTTAAAGAGAGAGCAAACCATAGAGAGGAGGATAGAAGGCAGGTGTGCTGGATTGTGTTGGCTGTGGCAGTTCTGTCCAAGTAGATAAGAACCTTCTGAAACGATCGCATATGATAATGCAATAATTCAGAAGAACATTAACCAGCATCATTCAGCATCTTGCTTGAGATGTGTTCCCATGGAGCTGCAACACATACTGAAAGCATGGTTCCACCTCAAGAGCAACAGTAACAAGAAAACAAAAGACATAATGTGTCCAATTTATTTCCAATTTTGAAGAAGAGTAATATGCAATCATCAAAAATACAACTCTCCCTTTTTACACTTTTCACATCCACCGCTGTTGGAGGATGTGCTCGGATGTCTCAGAACCTTCACGAACAGCTTTGCTGCAGTGGCTTTTACCTTGAAGTATTTTTGAGTGCATAACGTAACCTCTTCATGGGAAAATGTTGAACTGTTACCTCCTTAGTGATTGTGGGTCTGGGTTTGAATTTAAATTTCTGATCTGTGCATTTATATGTTCTCATTTCTAGACAGCAGAAAATATAGTCATCAATACCATCCAACAAAGAACTGTAAACACTTTTTTTTTTTTTTCAAGCATGTTGAGTTACAAAGAGTAAGTGAGTAGACCAAACCCCACCCTTCCCATGTAGAGATGTCTCCTCCCTATGAAGTCTGTTTCGTGGTCTGATCCCTCTATCTCCTCTCTTCCCACTTGCATCCTGGTAAACTGGCCTCCAGCTGTGTGCAGCTGCTCTGCGGGGCCTGGCGCCACGCTGCAAATTCATACTGCTCCGCTCAGCCACCCCTGCATCCCACTGTGAAAATATTATCCTTGCAAGCCTACTTCCTGAGTTCAAAGTTGACTGATAAAGAACCAGGATGCCGTCCGTTAATTATCTTTGTTTCTAACCGTGTTTATCTGTGTGCAGCAGTAGATTGAGGAAGAATCGAGCCCGTGGCCCTCCAGCGCCGTGCAGACTGTGCAAGGACACACACGGAGCGAGGCAGTTCTGACACAAAGAGGGTCTTACACATGTACACTGCAGGGAACACTAAGCTGTCACAATACTGTCTCCTCCACACACATGTACACGTGCGCACATACAAAGATAGATTGATGCCGGTTGCTGGCTTTGCAATGCCTGTGCTCTCTATGGAACCTAAGCACACACTGACTCTTCAATCATTGTATCACCAAAGTAACATGCAGCGTTATCGTCACAGCACACACACACACACACACAGAGGTCCCACGACTGCAGATCGCAGGCCGCTTCTGTCACTTTAATAAATGGCGCCATCACAAAGGGAAGCTATCATCACAGCGTCCTCTCCAGCGGTGGTACGAGGGAGAGGCAACTACTTCACTCAGGTAGCTCCGTGTTTTGATCAAGCAAGACCAAAGGTAAAGTCACTATCACCAAGGAGTTACAAGTGCGAGAAAGAAAACAATGTTTGTGTTTGTTACAAGTTCATACGAAGTTTAAAATCACCCTCAGGATTTTTGCATGTCAACGCAATGTTCTTTTATAACAAGCTATTTCAAGTGTTGGAGTGGCTTTTCCAACACATCTGTCCATGAAGAAAGCACAGAAGTATCAAATGCACAAGGTGCTGTAAGGCTAAACAAGCTATATTTTCCAGTATTAACCTAATCATTGGTTCCAGATGTTGTCCTGAGTGGGAAATCTTTAAAAAAAAAAAAAAGAACAAAAGTCCATGAGCTCCAAGTAGAGCTCTTTAACTACTGGACCGTGTCACCTCTTCAACCCACACTACACACTACGATATGTCGGTCTCTGAAATAGCAAGTTAAAGCACTTCTGGCTATACCCAGAACACATTCATTGAATTTGTGCATAATTTTACATTGTATCCAAATTTATTTTAGAAAGTCTAAGAGCTTAATACAGAAGCAACCGAGTAGCCAGACAGGGTTGAACATTGAATATTTGTATTACACATAGAATTTAAAATGATGCACTAAAACAATGAAATACTCAGGCAATATTACCTTTACTCCCTAAAAAAAGAAAAGGTGACGCTATAATGTCTAAAATGATTCTAAAAATGTCCTGAGACCATTTGAAAATTAAAGGTTTTTCTTTTTAAGTAAACCATGTTTTAAAGTAAACTTCATTTCACGCTGGTTGAGCTTGATGTCCTTCGGTGATGCTGTCCTCTTTAAGCTTCACTGGCTGGATCATACTGCGGCCAGCGTAGCTGTTCACCTGCGTGGAGGGACGATGATGACACCAGCGCATGGTGATGCCCGTCACCATGGTGCAGTGGAGCTGATGGACCCGTCCTCCCCCTCGTCCTGTGACTCCTTCACAGTGTGCGCACCATCGATGATGCCCACCCGGTCCTCACCTTCAACAGCAGAGAGGCGTGACGCTGCTCCTCTACAGCTCTGCATGCCTCACTTTTTGTGTTTCCCCGCCAACATTTCACAAAATGACCTTAAAACGTGTCGTCACATGATACATCACCACAAGTGAAGCTCTGGTGCACAGCACATAACCTTATGTGGGGATCAGAGTGACCGTAATGATACTGAAGACGTCTATTGCCACTCTGTCTGTTAATGTTAATGCTTGGAGCGCGGCTATAGAGCCGCTGGTCCTGCCTGCTGTTGACAACGCTGTCCATACCGGGGAGAATTGATTTTCTATGAAAGCTGAGTGATGTGAGGGAACTGCGGGCCCTCTGATGTCAGCACTCTGTCATCTCTCTACGTCTTTTGCCCTCTCTCTCTCTCTCTCTCTCTCTCTCTCTCTCTCTCTCCATCATGTTTGTTGCTCTCCATTCTCCTTTCTCTCTAGTCTTTTCCCCCCCCCTCCCCGTTCCTTTTCATCCTCGGTTTCTTCTCAGCTCAGTATCTTTTCCTCGCTCTTCACCTCTGTGCCCTCTGTCCTCACTTTTCAGCTCCTCCTCTCCTTCTCTTTCATCTCCTCGCCTCTCTTCTCTGCTCTTCAAGTCGATTCTGCCTCATCGGCATCACGTAGTTGTGTATGTGCTATTCATTAAGACCAATTTCTAGACATTAACATCTAATTAGTATCAATTAAACAGAAGTAAATAGGCTGCTCTCCTATTCCCTCTCTCCGTCTCTCTCCTTCTGAAGCATCAAGCAGGATGATTACATGTTGATCACGATGCTAAATAGGAGCCCAATTTCAGCGTTGTCACACTTTTTGCATCATTCCCTTGCATTACATTTCACACAGTTGAGTGTGATGGAGTCTTTCTTTTTGAGCAGAATTGCCGTTTGTTGACTTCACAGCCGGCTTTCAACATTTTTGCAACAAACAAAAGCAGGATGAAGTTTGCAGGGTTTTCCTGTTACAGATGCATGTAAACAGGAAACATACTTTTATAGAAAACACCTACTGCATTTGTTGTTGTCAGCCTCTGGGATTTTGGAAACAGTTGATGTTTCTTGATGTGCAGATGAACATGATTGATATTCATTTGCATGTCTAAAATTTCATCTTATTTTTTCTCCCAGTCTTGCGGGTTAAAAAGTTGCGCAATGAAATTGTATTGTTTTTTTGTGAATGCTGAGGACTTTTAAACAATCTCAAAAGTTCCTCTGCGCCTCTCTCTCTCTCTCTCTCTCTCTCTCTCTCTCTCTCTCTCTCTCTCTCTCTCTCTCTCTCTCTTCATTGCACCATCTTCCCATCCACATATTAAAGCCATATATCAACAGGATCAAACCCAGTGTGAGAGCCAGCGACAGGCTGATTTACTGGTGGGTTTCCTCTGTGTCTGTGAGTTTTATGATTGGGGTCGAGGGCCAGGGGCACAGGGATACATTTCTGACAAGGTCTGTCTTTGACTACTGGTGTTTCTAGCACTTTTCATGCCTTTGCGCTCAGCTTGACCTCCGTGAATTGCAAGGCCACATGTTAATGCCACTTTTGACTTAAACAGCTGAGTTCCAGAAGATGTCGTAGCCGGCGCTCACCAGCTGCTGCAGCGGTTAAGAAATGGCCAAATGTATTCTCAGACGGGTACTGTTGATAAAAGTAAACACTATTTGGTTAGAGGAGATGGATTCCACTAAAACGATAGTAATTTGACAAAGTATGAGTTAATGGGTGATAGATAGACTAACTAAAATTGGTTAAAGGGAAAAATGGCAGCACTTTAAAACCATCACATATAAATAGTATGTATAATATATATATATAACAAAATCTGAAATGTAAGTGACAAAGAGGAGAAATGCAGGAAATAAAAAAGCTGATACTTCTGCTGCATCCATTTTCCTGCTGCGATGACCTCATCACCCCACAGCATGACTCACATTGCGATTTAATGTTATTACATTGCAACAAAATGCAATCACATCCTGCATTTGGTTATTCCCCAAATACTTTGACTTAAATTTTGCTTTCCAGCTAAAGACTTTAAAGACAAAATAATGGGGAGCAACCAATCAGTATGTAAAATATTAGTTCCCTGGATGTTCCCAATGGAGTTGCTGTGTGGGCAGCTCTTCCCAGAACAAGCATAAGCTAATCCATACCCAGTCTAGAAGGAGTCAGGCCAGGAACCATGACCTAACCAGTGAACAAAACACTGTGCTCGCACACATCAACACAGAGCACTGGGCAACTGGGACATAACACAGGAAACAACAAATGGCCCTAGCAGACATACTGCTGAGACCAATAGGAATACACGCATAAATGCTTCCACATAGTGCATAAAGCAAGGTTTTATATCTCTCTCACACTCCCTATTTCTTTTTCTCCCCCCCCCTTTATTCCTCTTTCCTCTTGTGAGTATGCGTGTCAGAAGAAGAGACATGACAAGTTCTTTCCGGCCTTTCCCCAAAGTAAGCCAGTTCAGGTTTTTTTAGCACAGTCCGTCTGTCAGCCAGTCAGCCACTCAGTCAGTCAGTCATACCACAATAGTCCTCCGGGCTTGCCGAAGAAGAGTCCAGAGCTGGGTTAGTCCTTTCATCATCGCAATTTGATCACACGGAGGAAGATAATGTGGAAAAATACATTCAAGTGTAATGATATATTAGATGTGTTCTGTTGAAAATCTATAAATGTTCCACATATGTGTAATCTGTTTATACTGTCAAAGTGTATAATTTGATGCTTTTGAGCATGGGTTCATATTCCCTTTAAGATTAAAATGATACAGAAGGCATGCTATGAAGCTATGTTGATGACTGACTTGTGTAAGGTTATGTCCTAGGGCTGTGCTGTAATGTTTCCCTCTTATATATACACATAAGAAACGCAAAGCTATTTATTCTTGTGTTAATTCTGCCTGACATTTACAATTACCGCCGTGTTTGGTTGCAGTGGAGCCTGCTTTAATAGGGCTGTTGACTGTCAAACTTGGTTAAGTCTCCTTAGATCTCAGTCCTCCTTTCAGGGGGACGTTATTGTTTGTGTGTGTGCATGTGTGCGTGTGTTCGGGGGAGGGAGGAATGTGTGCCAAAATGTGTGCTCAAACAGGCACTTTTTATTGTACATTTCCAAATTAGTGTGGGCGCTCAATGATAAGAGCCCCAAAGCTCGGTTGGCATTTATGGACATTTTATGTGTTATTTTGTGCAGGTGGATACATGTAGAAATACCTTTACAGGGACCGGACAGAGCTTATTGTTACAAGAAAAAGATACAACTATTCCACTTCCGATGATTGTCGTGAAGGAAAACGACATTAACGAGCCGGGCCGCATCGGCTGGGTTGTCATGCTCTGGTTCTGACTTCCTCTCCAGTTACAGCCGTCCAAACAGTTCAGGGAAGTGACTGCTGTGATGCAGTAATGATATGAACAGTGAGCATCGGACAGGCAGACAGACAGACTCGTGGGGACTGTCAGACATGTTGCTATTGATCTGGTAAGACGACACGTTGTACTAATGGAAGCATTATGTTGTTAATACAGCATTATAGCCAGCCATTGGAGGAACAAAACTAACATTTAGCGGCAATAAAAGCCTTTTTGCTTTATTGATTACATTTCTGACTACATGTGTACTTATATATACTGAACATGTATGGAGAGTACTCTGCAAGTCATGAGATAAATTAGGATTTAAAAAAAACAAAACATGTAGTATTATTGACGATCACCAAAGGTAGGTTTTGTAATAAATTAAAAAAGGAAGTGGACTGTAGTTTGAACATGTCATTGGACTACTGCCTTCATAGTGAGACATATGCGTCACTTTTATACATAATCTCACTTCAACTATTGGTCGTTGAGTAGCCTCACTCGCTTTGTTTGAGAATACAATAGCACATGAAGATTACAAAATGAAAATGATTTAATCCTAACCCTCTATAAATCATATTTAAGCTCAAGACTATTAGTACTTCAAGCACACGATACGATGGCACTGAAAAAATGTCAGATGATCACATTAAACCAGATTGATCCCTGAGGTAAAAACAGCAAAGAATAGTGTGATGACAAAATACTTTAGTCACACACATTTTGAGCATACAGGGATAATAAATTAAGAAAGAATTGTTTCAAATTGTTTACACAATCAAACAAATATCAGGGTTATGTAATGCACATTTGTTGGAAGCTGGTTTCTGTCTCGGCCCATTGAATCAAAAAGTAGCTTTTAAAGCAATGACTGCAATGGTCTCGTATTATTATCTTATTTTACTTGTGAAAAACTCTTCAAGCTATTAAACATAATTTAGATATAAATATATGCCCAATTTATGAACTGCGAGACATTTCCACAAACAGCATCAGGGAGCAATATAGACAAACTAAAATAAAATGAGATTACAAACAAACCAATTTGTGAATTTACAGAATTACAAATTGATGATCTGGATTATTTCAAAAGGTATAATGTGAGATCTGGGCAAAATATTCTCACTGGGAGTGCAACTTGGCAATGAAAGAGACACAGGCTCATGCAGACACACACAAGGCACCTTGCCTACTTTCCCTTATAACAGAGGTATGGCTATCACAGGCCTTGTAATGATGTGATGGTCTGCTAGCGCCTCAGCCTTTTTTTGGACGGAAAATGTGAGAAGAGATCCTAGTAAAGGTCCACACTGATCAAATCCACACAAACCCTCCAAATCCTCCCCCTGTCTCCCTTCTGAAAAGCAAGGTGGAGAGATGGAGACGAATATTTTCATTGTATTCAGCAGCTTATTTTGGATACGTTGGTCCACATAAAGCTTTAAGCTCTACGGACAGAATACCTAAAGGGATGATCACTTCATCCCACTTGGAAAGTCTTTCTTCCCCACTATTTTCTGGTCTAGAGAATTTGCACTGTTCTTATGAGATGACATCATAGGATGGAATAATACCGTCAGTGTATGAAGAATGTGAAGGAAGGAGGACAGTGAGAGTTAAAGGTCAAGGACATTTGGCTCTCATTGAGGCTGTAACTGCATATGCTGCAGCAGTTGCAAGGATGATGAATGGTTTAAAAAAGGGAGGTTGTTTAAATGGGATTTTTTTTTAATAATCATTTGGTGTAATGAGAGTCTTCAGATTGCAGTAACAAAGCTGTCTTATCAGCTACTTGCTTTGAAATAATTTGGCACTGGAATTGAAGTGAAATGGTCCCATAGACTACCTCATTTAAACAGAAAGGAAACATTGCCATCTCTCATAATAAGACTGTAGCAAAAGGGTAACAGTCCTCCGGTTATCTAAAAAACAAGGCCACGTAACACTTAGCCTTTAAACTGGCTAATACTAAACCGCAGCCATTAACTGAAGTTGTATCAACCTGGAACGATTAGCTGATCATTTTATTTATTGTATGTTTTTAAGCAGCATTAGCTAAAAACATCTAATTTTAATAAGTTTGAGTAATTCTTTACATGCAATGTTTGTAAAATGATGGATAACCAACAAAGCATTCCATTTCGCTATTTTGGCTAATGTTAGCTTACATTGAAAAACTGCTTTCTGGAAATTAAAGGCTATATTTCACTTATAACAATAGCATTAACATATGTACTATATACTGCTCATTGACCCACTGGATTATTCAAAGTTTCTGAATGTTGCAGAGTCAAAATGTTGAGTTCAAATGAATTCAAAGGCAAACTGAATGCTTAGCTAACAGTTAGCCTTGACACAACACAATTATATATCTATGTATCTCTTGTTGAATCGCATGTGCAAAAAAGAAAAGCAATTGAAGTATTAAGTGCAAGAGAAATGTGTAATAAAAAAGGAGTTTGACCAACTTGGCATGTCTGAAACGGTGTTACTACGCTCTGTCTGGGCACTACCTCCTCGAGTATTTGAGGCTTAATGTCATGATACTGTAGCATGCTGCATTACACATTCACAAAGTAATGGGCTCCTCTATTCAAGCTAGTCACTCTTCACACAGTTCAATTGTGATTGTCTAAATACAAGTTATTCCAGGAAATGGGACCTGGGTCTTTATTTACACTCTGCATAATTCAAGCCGTTTCAGTCGCCTCACCTCCGTAGAGCTTGGAAAGCTCATCTGACAGACTGAGTCCCTATCTGGGTGAGATCAGAAGTTAGTCATCAGAGCCGAGACCATCTGTTTACACCAAGACAAGCCACAGAGCTCTGACTGGGTTACCCAACACCGCCCAACCGGGCAGCTGACTCCCAATGAAAAAAATCCACCCTTGTGAGGTAGCAGCTATGGCTTTTATGAGCATCCTGGTCAGAGCAAGTCCAAACTATAGTCATGAAGTGGAGCACTGTGGATGTGATAGTGATGGATTTATTGAGCTGCCAAAATGATATCCTGCGCGGTCAGCATTTTCCATGTGTTATATAGTGGCTACAATGATGGTTCTTCTTCTTCTTCTTCTTCTTCTTCTTCTTCTTCTTCTTCTTCTTCTTCTTCTTCTTTGTCGTTATGACAGAAGTACACAGGCTCGAAGATGAGGAAAATAAATTGTTAAGGGCTTAGATCAAAGGGATTTAAGTGTAGTTTTATGTATGTCTGGATGAAAGAGTTAATGTTCCCTTTGTTGTTGGATTCCATCCAAAGGTGGGTTATTCTGGAAATCAAGAAGAAGAAACAATTTATTTTTTAACAGCACTTTTGGCAGTCTGTGCGACACCAGTGTTTTAATTACAGCTCTCTCAATTAACTTGTTTAATCTACTTTATTAAAATTCTAATTTAAAGCAGATCAACAAAACATACAGTCCTAAAGGGATTGATCTTAATTTGTACTTATCTTTTCTCAGATGCTGTAATGAAATCTTCTCCCTATTTAATATCTTGCAGCAAAACTATTTCTATTCACCAAGAAAGAGAAAACAAACAACCTCAAAAAATGATAACTTTACTTGATTTGTTTATTTTGTTTTTCATTTTTAAGAAGTATATTACTATTGATCTTCATGTACATATCCATGTTGGTGGTGGCGTGTTAAAATACATACCACCACAAACTAAACATGACACATTGATTTTGATGTGGTTTCCAAACATTAGTGATGAGAAATAAAAGTGTGGTTTGTCAGGTTGCTTTGTCCTGGTTGCCAAAGCCAAAAATACTTATTCATATTATTTAATTAAAAAGAAAAGGCCCCCTGCTGTTTCAGTAGTTCTGGATTTGTATTGTCTTTTTTTAAATCTACTTCAAAACAAAACAGTGATGAAAGTGACGAGTTGGACACTTTGTTTGTATTTTCACTCAGAAGTGTCACACTTCAGTAACTTCTGCATCCTCCAAAACTTGTAATAGCTAATTCCAATAAACAACAGACTTGCACATAACCCTTCACAACAAGTCTCTTTGCAAATTCTAATTTTGAGCACCTCTTCTCATTGGAGAGGGAAAAAATGAGTGCAAATTGTTCACTTACTTTAGTCTTTTGTTTCAGTCAGTGAGGCGCGTGCCTATCGCCTCATCTGTAATCTTGCTTTAAACATTGAAATTAAATTGATTGAATAGAAAAACAAAACTTGTTTTTTCATGAATATCCATCACTTGACTGCAGACACAGCCTGTCTGAATATAAAACCTGATAATAAACAAATTTCCAGTGGGTCAGCCAACAAAAACATACATTAGCAAGCAATTGTCTCATTCCCCAGCTACATTATTCCCATACACTGGGTAATTCCCCCTTTGGCATAATTGCATGTAAAAGCCATTATCATCCGGGTCCATGCTAATCATATTTTGAGGCTGGGCTCTGAGGGTGATTGTTGAACTTTCCGCCAAAGTGTGGAGATAGAAATGCAATCCTGGCAGTGGCATGGCTGCAGCTGCTTCCCTTCTTTGGTCTGAACCACTAAACCACGATACAGATTGGTTTTCACCCCGTCCTATCGGACTGTGGAGCAGCGCTGAGTTCTTTTAGATGACTTGGAGTTTTATTCTTGTTACTGTTCCTTGAGAGTTGGCACTTTAGTCCTCTGGATGAAAGATTGACTCCAGCGTGGCTTAGCCAGAACAGAGAGAGAGAGAGAGAGAGAGAGAGAGAGAGAGAGAGAGAGAGAGAAAGAGAGAGAGAGAGAGAGCGGGATGGAGAGCAGAGGCAAAGAACAAAGGGACGGGACAGTTTCATGTTAACGGTGTATGCAGAGACAGCTGTCACAGAGCGGCTCTCTCTTTAGAAACACTTACAGGCTCATCAGTCAAACGAGTTGCACCTGCAGCCGCCTGGGAGCCAGAGAGACGTACATGTGCGAGTTTTAGTCGGTGGGAAAGTGTGTGTGGGCACATTTGTGTGTGAGATGAATTACATTTTTGGAAACCCTGAGTAGTCTGTGTTTACATTTCTTTCTGTGAAGTTTACATCTGATGCATTAAGCCTATTGTACTTTAAATGTCCTCCCTCTCGGCCGAAGGTTGCTGTTTCCGCAATACTTTTACGTGGCTAATATAGAGACTGATATACTGAAGGCACGTATAACTGGAATACATATTTTGAGTGATCCTGCCAATAGCTGATAATGTGTGCCATATTTTATTAATTGGAAAATTACTCAGGAAACACACTGAAAGATCCAGCTACAAAAATAATATGAATGATTAATTATACAAGAAAAACATGTAGTGCCACTATTCTATTATCTATGCCGTACTATCTTTATTTATTAATATTGGCTTGTTTATTTTTGGCAGCATCCATCCTTCAGCTGTTACCGATGACCGGACGGCAACTCAAATCTAAATGTTCTCAAACAACCTCTCAGTGGAAATTTCCACAATTTTAATATGTACATACAAAATGCGGACAAATATATTCATAACCACTAAGTCTCATGAAACATTCATCACAGCGATAGGCGGTAATGATCCTGGCGTCACATTGCTGGGAAAATATATGGCTCCTAATTACTATCCCATCAAGCATATTTTGCCGGCTGATATATCATACATAATGTGGGCTTGAATCACAACCACAGGCAGGTTTTCACTCTCTCTCCTGCTGCCACATGCAAATTAGACCCTTAAAGGGGCAATGTCCTTCATGGACTTTCTTACACATCCACAATTATTTTAGTTAATAGTATGTTTGGGCTTTAAAGTTCACAGTTAAGTTTTATTGGCAGGTAATTTGATAATGATTTGGTTAAAGAATAATCACTTTATTGACAAATTATCAACATTTAAGTAAGTTATTTTAGGTTTACAAATTAGGAGATGAGTTTTTGTTATTTATTTATCAATGTGGTTAGTTTTGGATTGATATAGTGATATATTGATATAGTGATACTCATAATACTGTATGTGTATCAACATTACAAAACTGAGACATTAAACACCTTTTCTGCACCTAACCAATAAAATACACATTTGATATAATATTGAATTATCTTTCTGTTGCAGCAGAATATTTTGGTTAATGCTGAGTTGAATATATTGTCCTTTTCCGGTGAAACTATTCAAACCTTCTGCATCTATCCTTATTTTTTACAATACATTTATGAGAGTTATAAGAGGCCTTTTCATTGTGACTGTATCTCATGTACACATTTTTCTTTTTCTTACAAACTTAATATCTCTCTTTTGGAACCATATATTCGTTAATTATTTTCTTATGTTCTGAAGTGGGATACATTGGTTTAATTATTTTTAACCTCACCAACTCTTATTAGTTTACATTAATTTTGTCTATTTGTTTACAGTCAATCCTTATTATTTATTTATTCTAATTCCACTTATAATTGCTGTAAACAATATATTTTCTGCACCAAATTATTGTTCTGGCATTCTGCAGACCCGGCTTTTATACATCTAACTTGAACCCAAATAACTGCTTACCAGCTGCATGTCTGGTTCCTCTCAGAGTGGCTATCTCAAGTCCGACACTGGCCTGTGGGAGTAACAGTGTAGATGCTCACAGTGGCGTTAAATCAAAAGCATAATGTGGTATTTTCATAGAATTCATATTACAATAAAAAAAAAAATACTGTCATGATGGAAAGAAACCAAAATTGACCGTTGGGGCGAGATGTGAGAGTCAAAGACTTGAACCAATCATCTACTCTGACCTTCAATCCCAAACATAATGAGAAAGTAAAACAACTTCACGCTACTTTTAATAATGAGAACTCAGAAGTCAACATCCTCAGTCTAAAGTGGAAAGACAAACGTTACTGTGGCCGTGGTAGCAGTCTCAAATATCGTAACAACATCCTGTACTTCTGACAGCGTCAGAAGCCAATTTGGATGCATTTAAAAGAAAGGTTACATCTCATGAACTCTGCAGTCTGCTTCTGATAAAGCAGATTACCCAGCTTTCAATTAATACCAGAGTTGAACTGCAAACCACTAAGCAGTGCAGCCTAATTCCCGGTTTTAAGCAGGACCAGGCTTCGGGTGTGCGTGCGTATTCGGCATTCAGTTTGCGTTTCTGGGGAAAGGTTCACTGAAAGTCTTCCTTTATGTTTTGCCGTGCCGATTTGGGATTCTGTCACCAGTGTAGAAGCGCAGTATAAAAAGTCATATCCTCAACCACATACACATACAGCAACACACCCACACAAAGGCACAGAAACATTCAAAAAGCATCAGCTGGTCGTCACCCATCACCAGAAGGCCTCCACAGCAGAGGTTACATGGCAATCATTGTCTGTTGAAAAGAGAGGGGAAGTGTGGTGAACTAATGAATCCCATGATCTCAGTTGCATTCGGCACCATGAGTTGAGTCACCGATTCCTGCCAACCAATCATTTTCAAGCACAGCAGTGAAAAACACTGGATTTAAATGAAAACAATGTGATTAATGACTTTAAAATGTCGTCCAATAGTCCTCGCCTACAAATGTTACCATGTGAATTGAATTAAATTGAAGTGACCATTGAGTGGGGATTGGAAAACACTCATCATTGTTCCTCACAGTGATCAGAGCTTGATGCAAGTATTTAAGGGTTCAGTGAATTGCTTCCTGTTTTTTTTGTGTCTAGGCCAGGAACTGTCATTTCATTTCATTTTTAACCTGTCAAAAATAACCATGCAATGGTGGGGAAAAAAGTGTAAAAACATCCACAAACCTCCATATGCCATACATATGCTCAGTATCTCGCACACACTTGCTAAAACATGTCCTGACTTGCTACTTCAGAGCTCCAGCGCAAGAGACAATTTGCATGCTCTGGGTAAAAAGTTCACCTTGTCCAACCACACAAAGGACGGCCATTTGTTGGGCCTGCTGTAATGCGTACATTATTGGAAAGCAGCATGCATTTGACAGCAACCACATTGTGAAAGTAGGAGACAAAATGTTCAAAGTGACCAGATGCACTTGTCATTGAAGCGGCACACTATGTGACTGCTGCACTCTGTTCAGAAGAAAGCAAGATGTGTGTTGTTTAAATCCTTGTTTGAGCTTAAAGAACTTGGCTCACATGAAGGAATAGAGTGCTGGATTACAAGGCTGTATAGTTGTCCCAGTGTTAATGTTTAATGCGTGCCGTAGTGCTGAGTATGCTTATTACAGATTGGTCGGAGCAACTGTTGCCTTTCAGGAGGCCTGGTGCATGGACGGAGCTGTTTATACTGTACTTCTTAATGTAAGCTGTATAACTATTACAGACTGTGGTGGCTGATGCGGCTGGCATGATGTCGGCTGCTTTAATGTGTGAAGATCTGGCCTGCTGGAGTTTCGTAGGGGATTTTCTGATTTGCTATTGATGTTTAAGGTTTCAGTTGTGTACGTGCAGTTGATGTGTACGTGGGGGAACAGGGGAGTGAGCTTATGGTGGAATCAACTGTGCATTTTGTGAGCAATATCGTACAACCAGTCAGAATATGATGACTTGAAAACAATATGATATTTAGTAAAAACAAAACAAGAAAAACTCTCTTTCTGCGTGGTTTCTGTATCCCAATTAGTTTGCGTACTTCTTTTAAGACCAACCATGATATCTTTCCAAAAGCCTAACTAACTGGTTGTGTTGAAGAGACAGAGCCTTGACCGCTTTATATAAAATAACTATGTGATGTAAAATGTGTATTAATGTCACACGGATATGTCGTGCTATTTCTACGCCTTCCCAGGAGATAATAACATGCAGTAGATTATCAACATGATCAATGCATGGACTTTCACACTCTGAGTGTGACACAAAGGGATCCACTTGTCACATGAGCTAAAACGGTTCAGAGTCTGCTTCAAGCTGCCAACAGTTCCACTGGCATGCAAGGGTGTGATTCCCAGTGAGCGCAGCGTGCGTGTCATTTTACTGTGCACCCTCCACAAAATGTGTGTGAATAAAGATCTGAGTTGATAAAAATGTTCATATGCTCATCTGAGTCACCAAACAAAGCTGGCATACTGTGCAGGCATCAACACTTAAGCCTTCCACCAGCACACCGTACATGATATGAAGTCCCAGGAGATATTTCATATCATGCTAGCCAACTTAGCAGATGTCTTCATTTATGATTATGACTGTGTTTGACAGGTTGGTGACCTACATAAATAGTGTAGCCTATATATATATATATTGAGATCTACATGCTGCACCTTCCATTTTTTAATCCAAAAGAATGAATCATGTCTCCATGTATGATTAAATATAGATTAGTGGTTGATAGCCCATATGAATAATACAGCCTATGATTTCAAAACAACCCAAACTCATTTACAAACTCTTAACATCTGAGTTTATTCTGCAGTGTTGCATTTAATATTATAATGAAGTAGTTCCTCTATGCCAATAACTAATTGAAAGGAATACTCAAAGGAAAACCTTGGCTCAGGAACCCAATTATCACTTTAAGCTTTAAACGTGTCTCTGAAATGTTTGTAGTTTGCTCCTCAGTAGAGGATAGCGACTGTCTGTCGTTAGCTTGTGTCATGGTGAATCATAAAAGCTGCCTTGTGCTCTCAGAACACATGGCTGTTTGATAGGAAGATAAGAAGATACATCCTCATCATCATCATCATCAGAATGGATAACATGGGCGATGGCTTCTTTGTGTAACGCAGTAAATGTTGGTGAATGAGTGAATCATTTGCTTCAATGTTGTGCAACATTTAGTTGAGCAGTGAGGGACATTCGATGTATATAGTATGGATCACATTTTGAAAGGAGCCTTTTAGTATGAGTATTTATGTGATGTTTGAGCTCTTATGGAAAAAGTAAAACATCAGTTGAATAAAATTGATGATGTTTGTTTGAGTAAAGCCCTAAACATGAACACAACTGAAACCATGCCATGCACTCAGCTGTCTGTTTAGTGTGAGCTGTCATTAGGTGATTTGACATTGTTTCTAAACATGTCAGAACTGGCTCATGTTTGTTATGGGACAAATCTGTGTGATTTTTACCCGGGTGGAATTAATGACTGCCATATGATTAATAGAGGCAATAAATGAAGGACCACCATGATGGAGAGGCTGAAGGCAGAGAAGCTCTGTTTAACATTTTCAAACAATATTTCAAGCCATTCTTGTTGATCGTAAAACTATCCAGTAGATTTCAATATCCTAATTTTCTGTAAACTCTGTATTTCAAGGCTTTAAAGGATAACTGAGAAGGACCTTGCCTCTTAAATTCGTGAAGACTACATGTTTTAAGTTGACAATTAAAACAAAGTTTCATAATATTATGCTGGAATACATACAGCATGTTTATCTTAAGTGTGTTTGTATATTCATTTAAGAAATCCCATCAACATGTATAGGTTATAGTCTTGTACACATATAATTACTACATTCTTGCGTAAGAGTCGACAATTTGATTGAGTAGTAGGGTTTGAAATGAAACTGTACCATTCAATCAATCAATCAGCTTATCAAGCAATCATTCTGTCAGCTAATTTGTCAATCAAGAGTTTTTACTATACAATCAGACATCTCAAAACCCCAAATTCAGTTAAATGATGTACAATATATGTTTATATGTTTGTATTACATCAAATTAAGCTCTCAAGTTAAACTTATATAAGTGTATGTGTATTGATATACATTATATATTACATTTAATTAATCCCAAAGATAGACTCTTTAACTGCAACAAACAATTAACACAACAAAATACTACAACAATCAGTGTAAGTGTAGGAGTGAGAGCATTGCCAGCTTCGTGAGGCGCTGTGTTTTTCCTCTAAAAATAAAATGGCAGATGGATGACACTAATTTATATATTTTTAATCTTGGAGGGATAAAGTAAGCAGGGGATCCATGGTTCTGTCACACAATGCTTTTAATCCCCTATGCCAGATAAACAATCGCACACGGTTAAAATGGATGATGTACAGGAGGAATACCGAATGTGAAGCTAATCCATGTAGACTGGGTATTATCTAAATCCACGACTCCCTCTATCTGTTCCCTTGTGTATTAATGTCCACAGTGTTTCTCCGTGTATGAGTCCAACCTGTCAAATCACATGATTATGACTACAAATAAACAAATTAATGTACATGGGATGTGAGTTTTCAACATCTGACCATTTAAGGAACGTAAATACCTACCAGACATGTAAAATGGAGTTAGACCACATTAAAGTGGTCACATGATTCAAATGTACTGATGTTTTCTCAGCATTTCTCAATGAAACCGTTTGGTTTCTCTAAACAAACTGCTGGCGGAAGTAAATACATTGGTGCTAACCATTTCAAACTAGATCATTACTAAGATGGACCTGAACATGTTCACCTCCAGGAGCTGCTTTGTAGTTTACCTTGACCTGTGACTTATCTGTAAAAAGGGGGCAAGAGAGAAATAATTTCCCTGTAGGGACCAACAAAGTGTCATGTTAACATTATGGCTTCCTTCCCTATTTTCAACCTGAGAAAATTAAAAAAATAATAACTTTTGCAGATGTGGTTCAGAAACATCCCAATGAAAGGTTGTTAGGGATGCTGCATCATTCCATTAGCATATTTTAAGAGGTAGAAGATATTTTTCAAACACAGAGAATACATGTTTGAGTTTAGTAAATGTATCCTGATGTTTAATCTCTAAATTCCACTAGAACTAAAAACCATAAAACAAAGGTACTTGACTGATTATATCTACAAAAAAAACACTTCATAATCTACAAGAACCTTCTAAAACCACCTGCCAGAATCTATAACATATTACATGTCTACAACTAGAGAAAATATTTCAATATCCTGGAGAATGTGAACCTTATTGCACAGAAACCGTCTCCATCTGAACCCATTCCCTTGCCTGAGATGATGGGGCTGCAAACGAAGAAAGTTGCAAAACATTTCTCCGATTTCGACATATCTCCCACATGTCCTCTGACATTGCCCCTTTGGATCCAGAACCCCGTATCACTAAATCACCACGAACAGAGTATAGGCCTAGTTCGTGGGAGAGGGAAGCAATGCGAGCCCCCGCTGACCTCCCCGGAGCTCTACCATCCTCTGTATCTGTAAATCAGACAGCAGGCACTTTCCCAAGGCTGCTCTGACTCTGAGGGTCAAGGACAGGGAGCTTGTGACCTGAGAGGTTGAAGGCCACAGGGAAAGGGCCCTGAATCCCACTGAGAGAAAGAGGGAGAGAGAGAGAGAGAGAGAGAGAGAGTATGAGAGTGAGAATGAGAGGTGGGGTCTGATAGGTCCGAGGGTTGAGTGTTTGATGGATAGAGGAATGAACTTGTGAAAACGACATCCAACTGTGGTTTGGTATGTAGAAAGGGAAACACAGTAGACAAACAGACACACACACACACACACACACACACACACACACACACACACACACACACACACACACACATCCCCTAGCCTACCTTTTAGATGTTAAACAAAAGTTAGTATGACTTATTTTTCTACTGAGCTCAAAAGGAATTTAAAAAACAACATTTGTTTTCAAAGCCAGTTGCACACATGCCTATAATATATCTCAAACGTCACCTAAACATGAATGTGATCTAAGTATTTCTACGCGCACGGTTAACCCGGCTTTTGCACACACTTGGTGTTATTCAATTAACTGGATCACTCGTACCCTGTGATTGAATTTTTTCGCTGCTATGAATAACCCGTCTATTCATCAGAATAATCCCTCCACAGAAAATGAAAATGAAAAGAATGGAAAGGTTCAGCCATAAGCGAGCTGGGTCTTATTTCATTGAGATGCCTCGCAATACCGGTAATAGAAAGTAAAAAGCGTAGAAGTTTGGAAACGATAACGTAGACGCCCGCGTACGCTACTTGATTGGGTCGTAGCAGTCACGACGCTGAGCAACAGTTCGACCTGGTTGCTCATTCAAAGAACTCTCTGGTCCGTTTTTTGGCCATTGCCGTTCTTCCTCCGCACTGTTTTCTAAAGCTAATCCAACTGCAGCGTGTAGAAAATCTGCTTCCTGTTTTCACCGTCGTGTGCATGCACAGGGTAAGTGAATGGTCATGTGATGTGCGTTTTCAATGGGCGCCGTGCAAACGGACCTTGTTTCGAAAACAATGTTAAAACACTGGTATGGACGGAGAGCTATATTATGGTGTGGGTGTAGCCTTATAGTCAGACCACCACTTCAGACTGAGATATCAAATGGTGAAATTCACAGCTAGTTATGGATCTCACAGGATAAATCCTATTGACTTTTCCTCTGGGCCCACGAGGTTAACCTTTGTTATTTTGGCCGAAAGGCCGTAAAAAGTATTCTTTGGATTACCTTGACATTTGGTCACATTTGGTCATGTTCCCCTCATGATGAGCCCTTTTAGTGGTCCGACTTTAAGACCAATGAATTAGTACGGTAACACGCAAAATGGTGTGTTGTTAAATGGCCAGGAACCGAAGCTAAAGACATTAGTTGAAAACCGATATGTTTGGTACCTGAAGTCTGATCTGTGGAGAAGAATACAGGCCGGTAATACTTCAACTATTGTATTATTTTTGTTCATGCCTTGACAGAGAGGTGTCAATTCAACTCTATTGTCCTTTTCGAGTTTGTCGTTACTGGCGGTGATGTGTTGGATTGCAGAGGTGTCTCAAATAGTCAGTCCTATTCATGTATGAAATATAAAACAATACAACATCTAAATAGACCTGATACTATATGTTGATGTATCACTGTGTCAGACTGCATTACATAAGACACAGTAGATCGTACAGGTGAAGCTAACACACTGGTCACTCTGTAATTAAATGGTCTTGGTTGTAAGAAAGCAATCTCTGACTGAACATAGAGCACACACACACACACACACACACACACACACACACACACGGAGCTCATAGCGAAGCCACTTCTGGCCCTGAAGTGAGGTGAAAATAGCATTTTCTTCTCATCTGAGGCGTCATTCAAGGTTAGCCAAGTGAGAAAGAGCTTGCCACACAATGTGTTATTGCCCAGCCTCGCAGTTATCTGTCTCCCAGAGAGGTGTCGTATTGACTCTTCTATCTCCCTTTGTTTTATTTGGAGAGTTTTGATAGTGTACAGTGGGGGATCCCTGATGTTTGAGGTTGTACTGTATGCATTCAGTTTGTGTGAGCAGCGTTAGTGTAGTGTGATAATTAAATAGATTCCACGGGGATGTACACAGCCTCCAGACTGGCAGCTTCTGAGCACTTCAGAGGGGGATGGATCCGTTTGTTTGTTTCAGAAGTGTATTTTTTACCTCACAATGTATTCGAGACAAATAGCAGAGTAGTGTGATACCCAGGTGCATGTATGCCCGTGTTCATTTTGGTGACGAAAACTATAAAAAGGGGAAATATTATCGAGTTGTTTGGGGGGAGTTGAGATTCTGAACTGTAGTCAAAAAACAATGGGTGACGTCACAGTGATAATGTCCTCATCTTGTTTACAGTCTACGGTAATGCTATACTGAACTAGTGACTGTTTCCATTGACTTTAAGATAAGATAAGTTCACTAGAAATTATACAAACTAAATAACTGACTAAAATAACGCAAGCAAATGTAGGAATCAGATATTGTAACAGATGTATTAAAGTGATCAAAATCTATGTATTCTGTAAACATTAACATGTATGTGTTGCATCATAAAATAATTACTCTCGATATGAAGACTTGCATTGTTCTGCAGAAATGTGTTCATATAGTGCCGTAATTGCAGGAAAGCATCATAGAAAGGTCACGGACCTCTGCCATTGATTGAAATATATAAATCTGTGAGAATGACTTTATTCTGAATTTTACCCTGGGAAAATTGATGCCTGCCTGTGTTAGGAACATTATATCTGAAGAGATTAGGTTTTTAAAACGAGAACATTTTTTTGCGCTAGTCAGCGAGCAAATCTGCTTCTCTCCCATTTTCTATTGAGCTAATACCTCTCTTTGTCTTATGTGTGTCTGCGTGCGTGTGCATGTGTTTGTGTGTGTGTGTCTGTAAGCTTGTTGCACTCTCTCTCTGTTTAAACAATGTGGAATAAGTGCATCACTTTTTTTTTTTTAAATATCCAAAACAGCAGCAACACTATAGGCCAAAAGCACACTGTTAACCCGTCATTTGACATTGCATAGCGTTTCACATTACATTACGACCGGTACTATTCATTTAAATCATGGTAAAATCCAAATAAGGTCTGATTGTTTTGCGCCACAGCTTCTTTCCCCTGCCTTTGTTCTTCCTCCTCCTCGTACCCTCTTCATCACTGTGTCTGCTCTGCAGCGAGTGGAGCCGTATTTCCAAACAGACAGCTCAAATGAGTGATCCCATCAATATCTGTGTTCCCTCATCAGCAGTTTTATAGTGGCTTTCTATGGCAAGATGTACGTGTGTGTGTGTGTGTGTGTGTGTGTCTGTACAACAGATGGGCCTCTGCAGGAAGGAAGGTGTGTATGTGCCCATCTCCTGTCGTCCCCCCCAGGACCCATAAAGCATGTAGAACAAACAGGCTAATTAGTCCTCGACACACACACACACACATACATACACCAACACACATACTTACTAGGTCAGATTCATATTAATCAGCGTAGCCATATTAAAACTTGACATCTTCAGTAGGCCCACACACTTATACGGCACTGGTTTTACATGCATGAAACCTTTTAGTAGATTCAAAAAGACAATTATCTGATTAGAATAACAGAGGTGAAATCAAAAGACACACACACATACACGCAAACTACACTAACACATCATGGCTTAACACTTATTCTATTAAAAGTTACCTTTTGCTATTGTGTATATATATACAGCTATTGCTATTGTGTCTGGTATTGTGTGTATTTATACCTTGGGTTGTGACAAATGCTGGTGGCAACATATATGATCCATCAGATCCACAGGAGGCTGATAAGAGCCGTGTTTACTCAGACACAAGCCGGATTATTCAAACATGTTGAGACACCACAAGGCCAGGCTGCTAATAAATAAGAGGAGTTGGTCAATGTTAGTTGTTGGTTGACGATATGTCGGATAAGCTGCATTTTATATCTCTGAATCAACGCTCCACACCATGTACGGAAAGACTCCCTATTTCAATATTTGTGTGCACGGATTAAATATAATCTCATCCACAACGACAGAAATAACAAGCCAGTCTCTCCATTTCACTCTGGCACAGCAAAACAAACATGAGGATTTGCATTGCTCTTAATGTAAACTGTTAAAGGGAAACTTAAGCTTGTGTCAGCGCTGTACTATAAAGAAGTTCCTGGCTCGACCCAAGGTCAACGACAGAGATGGTGTGTATTCTTTCACGTGTGTGTCTGTGTTTAGCTCTCGCGTAGGGGTCCTTTTGTTAAGCCACTGTCATGCACCTCCAGTCATCACATACACACTATAATCTGTGGAGAGCTTTTTTTTTCATCATGTTTGTAGTGTCCGTTTGTATGTGTGAGTGCACAAGCATGGATGTATGTGATTTGTGTGTGTGTGTGTGTGTGTGTGTGTGTGTGTGTGTGTGTGTAAGTGTGTGTGTGTTCCACAGGCTAAGGTCTGAGATGAATGTGTGTTTGTCAGTGATGAATCTCCTAAATCTGTAAAACACTGGTGTCCTTGAACCTCAAGGACTGCCATATGCTGCCCAGGACAGAGCCAGGGGAAATATATATGTGTGTGCGTGTGTGTGTGTGTGTGTGTGTGTGTGTGTGTGTGTGTGTGTGTGTAAGGTAATACCCTAAGGCAGTACCCTCAGACCAGCATGATGTCCGTTAGACGCCGTCTGTTTCACAGAGGTCGCCGGGTCACTCAGGGAAGTCTGTAGTGTTGCTTTGACTAACTTGACCGTATTTGGCTCGTTTGTCATGGTGTGTAGGGTTTGGTAGAGTAAAAAGACAATAAAAGTGTGTCACTAAATATTATTCTTACTACGTACATTGTGCTTTGGACTTTTTTTTCCATTAAATAATGGTATTTTTGCTACATGATACACACATTTTAGAATTAGTTACCCTTACCCTAGGTGTTTATTGTATCTCTTGTTCTTTAAGAAAACACCTAAAAAACACTACGCATGGTAAAAATCATTGTCAGGCGACATGAGCTAGGGTACAGTAAAATAAGTATATCTCTGGGAAAAAAAAAGTTTAGATTGAGTTTGGAATTTATCTTTTTAAACGATATTGATTCACACTGTATTATTTTCTTGGCACGACCAAACTAAAGATGAATGAATTGTCAGTTCTTAGTGGCTCTCATTTCCTCTAAGCCTGCTCTGTCGAAAGTGTTTACACTTCCTGCTTTCACAATTTGACTGTGGAAAGTGAAGTGTAAAAAGAGGCTTCCTCTCTACAGAGCCTTTAGTTGTGGGAAGGAGAAAAAACCTTTGCAGAGGTATCCGCTGTCATCTGTTCCCTTAGAAGATGGATGCTAATGTAAGTCATCTAGATTGCTTTTAGAGGGCCACGGAGACATTATTTAGGTAAGAAGTGGGAGCGATATATACAACTGGATCTTACAAGAAGGAAAAAAGGTGTTCTGTTCATACTATAGCATGAAATAAAAAAGGCATCGAAAAATCAGAGTATAGTATGTCATAAATAAGTTAGTAAAAACAACACGTCCTTATACCTTCACAACGTTTGCCAATGACTCCTAAAACGACTTTGTTGAATAATTTAGGGACATATGTTAATTTCTACGATAATTCAATTAAAGTTGACTTTTGATTTCACATGGGACATGAGCATTAGTCCCCTGGGTGCTTGTTTGACTCATCCAGCCACCCGACCTCCTCTCTACAAGGTGTTTTTACAGGCGACGGTTGAAATAAGCCCCTCGGTCAGAATACCGATACGGACGTTGCAACCAGTAGGAGTCACTAGTGCAGTGATAAAGATGTGACGCACCGATCCCCATCTGGCTTCCCAACAATGCAAATGATGTGAGTTGCAACGTATCTCCGGAGCTAAAGAAAGCTTCTGTTCCAGGCAACGATGCCTCGATCAGCGCCATAAAGGCTTTTTTTTTAATTTCTTTTTTTTAACTGAAATCCTATTCACATCTTGCAATATGTGTTTAGAGTTTAGTGACGGTGGTGTGGAGTCTGTTTCTATGAATCCTTATGATCATTTTATTTTTTGTGGACAAAGTCAACTTTAGCGGTGAAATCGTGGTGCCCATGTCAAATTAAAAAAAAATCCATAAAAGTAGAAATAAAATGACAAATAGTCAAAGTGATTTGAACTGTATGGGACTGTCACAACATAACGTCAGTCAACCTCAGTCACATAATCTTGTGATGATTTATATCTGCAATACTGTTCATGTATCCTATTAATTTGTAAAGGGAGTTTCAGGGCGACCTGCTTTCCATTAATTAGCAGCTCGCATGGAATTGTCACTAACCATGAATCAACTCTCCTTCACAGCGAGGAGATGACGCTGAGCAGATGAATGCGTGTTTAGCTCCAAGGGCTGAACTCCAAGGTTGAGAGTCACAGATTGTTCTCTCGATCTTTTCTCCAAACTCTAGCGGCAAAATAATTTAGAGGTCCGGTGAAAACCAAAAGCTTGGATGAGCAACAGCTTTCCTTACACAGCATATCAAGATCTTTTCCGTGATAATGGGAAACGCACGACTTTGACATACATGGAAAATGATAGCAAATGTATGAGGTGCAAAAATAAATGGAAGTTCCAATCTAATCCACTAAAAACAGTGTTTGGCTTGTGATGTGAAGGTTGCATGTGACTACACTGATTAATATGAATCTGACCCTGATTGTGTGTGTGTGTGTGTGTGTGTGTGTGTGTGTCACATGCAGACTCCCTGCCAAGAAGGCTGTATGGAAAGCCGGAGGTATGGAAACAGCAGGTTTATTTCTCCTGAGTTTATTGTTTATGCGGAACATAATTCAATTACTTGTCTTCTCCTGTTTCAAGTCATGAATAATTGCTCCATGCACATATATGTGCATGTGAGAGTGTGTTTGTGAGTATAAGTGTATGTCTGGGGAAATTAATTACTAACAGTCTGTATGAGCTAATGGACTGCAGCCACACGCTATTTCAAATGCCCACAAGCTGCAGCCATGTGCAATGATGGAGATGTCTCTATTTGTTGCCTGCTCTCTTTATTTGACTTTCTTGCATCTCAACCATGCCTTTATTACTTGTGAAAACAACAAAAAAATAACACTCAGACTTTGTTGTGCAGCCAGGTTTATCCCCTCAGCATGTTCAGTATTGTGCTTGCTGGATAATTGTTGGATTCTTTCTAAAGAACAAAGGCAGATGCTCAGTGAACGTGTGTGCAGGCACAGTTGCTTGCCAGTGCACTTGTGTGTGCTGTGCATGCATTTTATCAGTAAATGTACACTAACATAGTGATTAGACTATCCTGGCAAAGTGTAACCATCATGATGAGTTAAATAGCTTCAGAATTATAATTGTAAAAGTATGCATTCTCACAGGCTTACTGTATGATTAAAAGGTATTTGTATAATTTGTTCATGTTTTGTTTTTCTTCTGTTTATTTTTCTATTGTCGAACCATGTCATCTCGCCTGGGAACACAGGATCCCCCGAAAGAGCTGGAGAACACGGCGGGTGAAAATTACAAAAAGGTGCTTAACACATGGGGCGTACAGGCTGAATGTGTTATATATATATATATATATATATATATATATATATATATATATATATATATATATATATATATATATATATATTGGGACATTTCCCTCTCTTCTTCAATCTTTGGACTAAAATTCTAATCATATTAATAATACTCTTTCACTAAAATAAAACCCTGCTATTTCTATCAGAAAACATCTGATTACAGTGATTACAAAGGGTATTTGACTATAAATGACAGCTATGAATTTACAATCAATCTATGTGCAAAGGTGCATTACAATATATAACTGAGGGGGATAGCGGTTTAGAATCCCTAATGGAAGTTGAATGAGGTTTTGCTAATTAAATAGCGGCATTATGATTCCTTCTCAGTGGCATTCACTGTGCCTCTCAATTTCTCTATTCCCTTTTCTCTCTATTTTTCTCACACACACACACACACACACACACACACACTCAATGGTAGAGTGCTGCATGTGCAGCAGAGCAGGAGGTCTCGGAGGCCTAATCTCTGAGCTAGCAAGGTACAGCCATAAAACTGACAGGCCGACTCATTATCCCAAAAATTACAACATCTTAATGTTCAAGCTCACAGCAACGTTCACTCGCAACTGAGCCCGCGTGTGACACATTTGCTGGGTTTTTGGTGTGTGTGCGTGGATGTGTGTGTTAGAGAAAGGGTGTTTATTATGCAGACAGCTGGAGGTGGTCTCCTGCATGCAGAGTAGAGAGGACAGATGTGTGTTGCGGCTCTTTGTTCTGGTTCCGCACTGCTTCCAACACACTTACTCTGAAAAGAAACAACAAGAAGTTTGAACTAATCTAGCATGGCAACTTATTTTCAATGCCTACTTTAGTTGAGATTTTTAAAAGGTGTTGTTTTTTTTTCTTTCTCCATTCACTTTCTCCGGATCTTGCTCAGTGAGCGCGCTACTCTCTCCTCTCCTTCTGGGTCTTGGTCTTTGTTCCATGTTGTGAGCCCCCGTGTCATCCCTCGGCCCTGCTCTTGTTTGATGTCTCATAATGTTCACATCCGTACGTAATCTCCCGGTTCTGTGATCAGATGGCTGAACTGCAGGCTTCTTCAGTTTTTTCAGTCAGGATATTTTTCAGGCGAGACACAGGGAACACAATATAAACCAAAAGAGATTATTCATGTCATTAAATGTGCTTCTTATATGTATTGTTGAACATCTGAAAGGAAGAAAGAAAGAAAGAAAGAAAGAAAGAAAGAAAGAAAGAAAGAAGGAAAGAAAGAAAATAAATCATAGTAGCCATCCCCCCACTTTCACTGCTGTCAGCGGTAAATCAGAGGTGAATGTAATCCCTGGGTTTCTGCGACAGTAGATAGGCAGTGTGATAAGAACTGTGCAAATACCATCATCGATTAATCTCTGCTGAGGCTCCAATACGCTGTCGGAGAGCAGACACTGGATCACAAAAGGAACACAAAGGGATTTTCCCCAATCGTATTCTGCTCCTAATAAAACATCACAATGGCATGCCAAGCTTCCATATTATTGGACGTATAGTAGCAATAATTACAGAAGGAAAATGTTGACATGAAAGTCACTATACCGTTGCTAGGGAAAGAGTCATGTGTTGTGATGCTACAGCCTTTCATAAAAACATTTTCAAAATGAATCAAATGTCAGATTGGTACTCTGGTTTCTACAGAAATCCGGATTCAGGTTTATCCTGTGAAACCCAAAGTTACTCAAAATAAGAGTTCACCAGGATTGCTTCCCATAGTGAGGTTTTAAATCCATGATTATTCTAAAGGTGTGTTCAGACAACAAAGAAGTCGACTTTTACCCTGCATCCTTTGCACAAATTTGAGAGCTGGACCATTTTGTGTTGCCTCACCCCAAACAGACAATGGGGCCACTGTGCAGATGTTAGCTGTAAGCTAGTTGGAAATAGATGCACCTACTCCGGGTGTGTTTTGATTTGTCTATGGTCATGTTTCCATCCAAATGTAGTGGAACTTTGGAACTAATTTCCAGAAAATATGAATGGGAAACAATGCTCGTCTCCATGCAGCTGTCATGTGAATATCTGGAGTTTGGTGCAACAAATTTGGCAGTTGGTGGCGGTAATTCTTCAGTGGGCTGCTGTGAAACCAGAGCAAAAGAACAGGGCGCAATGAGATGTAATTAAACGAGCGCCTGTAGTACAATGAACTGACAAAAACAGAGGGGAAAGAGTGATGCAAATAATTCATTCGTGTTTGCTTCATGTATTCATTTCAGGAACTTTCCAGTCTTCACATTTTTCCACACATCTGATGTTTTTGTCTGCTGCATTTATTTTGTCTGTCCAGAAAGGAAGCTCGGTGGACGTTTAAATCCCACGCTTTATGTTAATCATGATTTGATTGCTGAATGTTGTTCCATCACACATTTTGCTTTTATTAATACAACATTTCTGCCATACTTTCAATATTTTCTTTCGCTCAGGTTTTTCAAGGCGTAGATTAAAAATGTGCATAAAAACACACTTTGAGTGTCTGGGCTCACCTCAGTCTCTCACCAAACTTCAAATTCATCAGAAATGCAAATTCTTTCTGTTATTCCCTTCCACTTGTTCTCTTTCTTCCTCCTAGCCCTGAACGTTTATAACTTCCAAAGCTTCGGGATTTTCTCACATTAAAACATTTTCATTTTTCGCAGGTTTGAGTCTTTGGGTGGAATTATGCAGCCACAGGCTGACTTGAGACTAATCACATCTTCCCGAGGATTTTGTATTGTTGCCTACGCAATTTGCTTTTCTGCCTGAACACACAGTAAAGGCTCCAAGGAAAAGGAAAGGTACATTATTTTAATCTAACAACGCATCTTAATGAGAGGCACATACATTTTTGTCACTGTATATTTAATATGATTCTCATATCAAAAAATATGCTTTATATATATATATATATATATATATATATATATATATATATATATATATATATATATATATATATATATAATTATTATTTGCAGTGTGATCCTTTAACGTTTCAAGTGTTCAAATGTTAAACAAAAACTATCAAAGTCATAATTGTTTATCTTATTCCAAGTATTCCAAAGTGTTAATGAAAGAAACCTTTATTCGGATTTTGCTTTTCACAAATAGCAAAAAAGAATATCAATAGATCAACAACCATATAAAACAACACATCACATGTATAGAGCGTGAGCATCATAAAAGCATCATAAAAATATGTAAAAGTATCGGCCTGCACTTGTTTAACTGTAGCTTCTACAGTTTTTGAAAACTTCTCCATTTCCGCTTCATACACACACACACACACACACACACACACACACACACACACATGCAGGTGTGCGACACACTGTTTTGATAAAGCCTCAAGGTCATTAACTTTGTGCCTGATTAGTTTGTAAAAAGAAATAAAGCAAAGCGAGGAAGAGTTCACCGAGAACATGAATACTGCATGAGAGCCACGGAACAAAAGGTTTCAGGGCAAACTTCTTTTGAAAGTCCAATTCATTCTCCTGTATTCCTTTCTTCTCTCAAGTACGGCACAACGAGACAAACTTTTTTTCTTTCTCTCTGTCAAGAAAGTCTGAGTAATTTTGCCAGAAAAGATGAGAGGGGAAAATGGAGATAGAAGACTGATGAATGGAGATTGGCAAGAGATAGGGAGGGGTATAGAGAGAGGGAAGAAAGATGGGCATCTGGGTGGCAGTGATGGAACGGTAAATTGATTTGGAATGAGTTTGAGGAGTCTCTACAGGTCAAAGCCACCATCTATATTACTGTCCCGGACTATTCATCTCATCCACTGATAAACTATCTGGTCACTGGAGGACAAAAAAAGGGAACAGAAGAAAAAGGCAAGACAAAAAAAGATATACAAATACAAGGACGTGTGTGAAGGATGTAGGCAACTGCGGACAGCTGATGAACAAATGCTGTTTTCTTTACAGTTGGGAATCGGAGACAAACTGAAGTGCATTCTAAAATGTGTAAATGTATTTAACAGACGGCTTTGGTCCACTTATGATATTGCAAAAGGTTTGTTCTGCATATGGCATTGTTAATAAAAACCAAGGCTAATAGGCCCTATCATTAAAAAATAAAGAATTTCACTACGTAGTACCATATTTAAAATGTTGATTATGTCTAATTTGTTTGTGACTATAGTCAGCTTGTGTTATTGAAGCTGTACAATGGAGGTCTTTTGTACGTGACTATCCTTTCCGTTATGCAACTTTACAAAAGCAAAAATCCTCACATCCAATAGAATAGATAATACAGTATGCAGTAACCTTTGTGAGTATTTGCCAGCAACAATCAGAAGTCTGTATTGTCTGTATCAACAGCACAATATCGAGTGTGGATAGAAGTATAGTTGAAACTTACAGCTGGATGGATGGATTTGTGCCATGGGAGATAAAACATAATGGAAAGGGATCAAAGTTCAACATCAAATAAACACCCATGGAGATTCACAGCGATGGCAAGAGTGGCTGTACTGAAACGCCATTGTTACATCAAGCACACGGCACACGGCAACAACAGGTGTATCTGTTGTCGTCGTAGCCACTGCACACTTCTCTGACATAGAGCACAGATGAAAAGACGAGGAAAACATAGAAGGAAAAGACCACAAAGCAGAAGAGGGCAGCTGGAAAAGTACAAGTAGTGTGAAAAGAGAAGTGGACTTATTTACCCAGTATTGTGTCTCACACCATCCGGCCATTATTTTAACTGGTTTTCTTGGTTTCAGACTAATTTCCTTTACCAAAGTAGGCCGTAGTCACACCAGGGAAATCACAGCTTTATCCCCAAGCCCTGTGTGACCGTCTCCTCTCACACCTTCACTCGACCACTGGCAAAGGTTTCTCGGCGTCTCCCCCGGTGTGAATTGTGTGGCTGGTGGCAAAGGGAGCAGGTGGAGTCCATTAATGTGGAAGCAGGTGGTCATGTGGCAAGCTGAGAAGGATGTGTCGCAGGTGTGTTACAGGTGTGCAACGGCACAACTTGCAGTCATCGTCGGCATCCCGAGAAGATATGGAATCACCTGTAGACACATCTTATGAGAGAGGACAACGGAAAGGTTCATTGAAGGAATTGTTTTCATGCGGGACTCAAGTGTAGAGTGGGTTGATTCTTCAAGCTACTGATCACAGACACTGCTTCATACTCTGCTAATGGAAATCATGTTTTGTTGCATCACATCTCTCAGTTTGTCTATCTACATGTAATTAAAAGTTGCTCTAATCAATGTGTCTGACTTAACAATGGAGCCAACATGTGTGATGTGAAAGTAATGACGATGCAGTTCTTCTTCGCTGTACTTTCAACGCATTGTTTCAGTTTCACTGCCTGACACCTTTTGTCAGGTAGTGAAACCTTGTGTATGCCGTATTCCCAACACTGAACAGCAGGCAGACGTTGGCGTCGAGCTGGTGACCAAAGTGCTGCTTTAGGCAACTAAACACCACATAGACGGAGAGACGCACAACTTTTAGTGAGTTATAATGTTGCCTTGTGTCTCCTAAATGAGTGCATAAAGAAATGTTTGCTGACACTCACAAGGTGATTATGTGTCAATGTTGTGTCTCCAATTTGTTCTGCGGTCCACATCTGGAAAACAAAATTGAAGAAGAATGTTAAATCACCATCCACCTTCTTCGACTATACCTTATAGACAGAAAGTAGCACTTCAGTAACACTTAAATGGCACTTACTTTTAGCAATTTGTAGTTTGGCTTTCTTGAAGAAATTGTACTTTCTTGTAGTTCTGAGTTTGTCCTCATGGTTGAATGCACTTATTGTAAGCTGCTTTGGATAAAAGCGTCAGCTAAATGAAATGGAATGTAATCCATCCACACATAGTTTAAGCTTTTTGGTTGTATTACACAATAAACACAGAGAGGAGAGGACAACGCATGACTTGTAACTCAAGATTGCAAAATATAGATTAAACAACTGCAATATGAAGTATAAAATCAGTACCACGCGTGCTGTTTTGCATGTTTGAATGAGCGTACAATGAAGTGTTTCAAACAAAGAGAAATAAACCAAAGAAGAAACAACAAACCCTCTACGCATACGTCTAAAAAGGACAGTCAACCAGACCAAACAGGAAATCAAGAGGGAATAGTTAATACGTTCCATATTTTGGACACAAGACAATGAAGTCAAAAACAGTGGATAGAAATATCTTGTGGTTTGGAGCATATTCATCAAAACAAGCCCTCAAGCCAACATCGTATACTGACTTGGCTTTGACGTAAAGCAACTGCAACCCCTGCTGATAAATTATTTCCAGTTTTTACTAAGAGGCACTATAGTGCAGGCTTCACACACTCATCACCATCAAAATATTAATACGGCTACTTCTGAAACTAAAAAAACATGCAACAACCATGCCCTGCGACTGAACAACACATTTGCCTGGCACATACACACTCACACACACACACACACACACACACACACACTCCAGCTTGACATACGGGTCGGCTTCGTCCCGTTGCCGTCCTGCCTGGTGTCAGAGAAAAGAGGATGACCATCAAAAATGTGACTGGATCTAATTTGTGCATTTACAGATGACAGAGTTATAATGAAAAAATAATTAAAACAAATGTATTTAAGAGAAGTGTTCCAATACCCCTCAGTAATAGTAAACACAACAACCTTTTATTTATTTATACGATTCTCTAGTGGTTCATTTTACAATTGTTGTTATTGAAATTGAGCTGTAAAAGAAAAAGGCTCGGAGGCCCACAACCAAAAAATTAAAATATACAATAATAAGTTCGTGGATAAGAAAGCCTAACAAGGTAACCAAGAGATGAGAAACAACGTGGATGAGATCATTGTTTTTAGTGTATTTTACAGCTGATTTAAGACGCGGATCAAAAACGCTCCGTTAACATAAGAGATGCTAACAGAAAGCTAACACAAGAGGAAGGTTGAAATCATATTAGAATAAGTGGCAATGATTCCTACATGCCTCATATCAAAACATCAGACAGGAGACACACAAACGAATCAATTTAAACCTGTTCCCGCCCGCAGAGTGGATTCATTTAGTACTTCTTTGCGTGCATGTGGGTGCTTCTTTTGTCCTGGCTTTTTTTCCCACACGGCTGTGCATCTGTGCAAAATGGAATAAGACTCTCTCTCTCTCCATGCGACGCATGGTGATCCAGCGTTATGAATGAGGAGCACGGAAAGTAATTTATTGTGTTTTCTTTGCGCACCCAAAGTACATTTTCTCTCCAGCACGATCCCAACCAGACAGCTGACAGAGTATCCTTCTCCCCGTCGCTCGTCCTCTCTCCAGCAAGGAGCTCTCTCTCTCTCTCTCTCTCTCTCTCTCTCTCTCTCTCTCTCTCTCTCTCTCTCTCTCTCTCTCTTCTATCTGTTCAATTCTCAATGAACTCCCATCGCTGGAGTCTATTTGTCATATACACTTTTAGGATAATGGATCAGCCGCTGCTGGAATGACAGATGATTCAACAATGGAGGTCTGAGTATATAGTTGGCATGTCGAAGCAGTTATTACAGTTGCTGATATTTTTCATAAATATGTCATACATGGATTGTACAGCGTACCTCCACGAGCGAGTGTGTGTATGCACAAGTGTGTCCAGTTCGCATGTGGGTCGTGGGTCGTGCTGGTAACGAGGACCTCGGGGAGCGTGATCCTTACACATGAGTTTGATTGAGAGATATATTGGAGCGTGGACCATAAATCATCAATACATCAAATGTCTACGATCGTATATAACTTTTTTTTATGAGACTTTCCCATGAACTCGTCCGAAGGAAACGATTGTGTCGTTATTTAAAGCCGGTATCTTTGTCCAAATGATCTTGTGAGTATGAAGTGATTGAAAAAGCAGGAATTTAAATGTCGAACGTCAACATTTGTGACAGATGTTTGCAACGCAGTGGATTTTATAAGCTGTTATTATATTGAACATATGATAGCAAACAAATAGGTGGCAGAACATATGAAGATGTATATCCATTAAGCATAATAAAGTAACAATATGCAAACATGTTGCCATCAACTCAATGGTCAGGAAAACTAAATATAAGTTGTGTTAAGTCCCAATATCAAATATTGAAATAACAATCTGTTATGAGTATCTTTTGTCAGAACGGTTTACTTTACTTTAAAATTGTCTACATCCAGATAACTCAAAAACATGAACAATAATCTAAAATAGATGTGTCAGGCTTGGCTTTAAACTTATTCTAGTGATTTAATAATATAATAATAATATTAATAGTAATACTTTAAAATTGCAGCTGAAAGTACTGTGAATGAAATTGGTGCTAAACGTTAAACATGTTTCTCTTTTTCTCTCGGTAAGAGCATGCTGCTTTACCTTTTATCGGGACATTCGATGTCCGCAGCAGAAACTTGTCAGCGGTTATTTTACCGCACGGTTTATTTGTGTGTGGAGGTAATCAGAGGGAGGGAGCCGCGTTCCCCAGGAAAGACTTATGGAAAACTACATTGACATCATATTTCCCATCGATATTACAACAATGGATGTTAAGACTTATCAGTATCAAACATTCAGACTGAAAGTAACAGAAAGTGCTTCACTACGTGAGAGACGTTGACTGCTATCACATTTAACATAACGCTGATATTTCACCATCATTGTCCCACTCATATTACCAACCACCAGCACATTGTGGAAAGCCCAGGAAGGGGCTGCACCTGCCGTGGGAGCCTTATGAAACACGTCGGGCTGTCTTTGACTTGAATTGATTTGCCGTGACATCTGGATGCAATATGAGATCCCAGACACATGCGATTCAACGTACTTGGATAGACACGCACGCACAAACGCACACACACGGACTGTTATCGTTCACACGGCTCGCACACACACATTTGTGTCCTGGCTTGTGATGTCATTGTCCACACTGCGATGTGCTCAATAAAACCAATACGCCGCACATTGCAAACACACTTACGGACAACAATAACGTATTCAATGTCCAAGACAAGGAGGATTTCTCAGATCAAAAAACATTATAATAAGGAAGATCAATTAAAGCCACAGTCTACACTAACTGCTTACGTGAGGCGTTTTGAAAAAAAAGGAAACAGAATGATAACAATGCAGCATTTAACTCTACAATCCCTGAATGCTTCAACAAAGATGACCTCACATCCCAAGAATGTCTCCACTCCCAACATCTAAATCTCACATTGGTTCTCACAAAGATAGAAGTATAAAATCACACACACACACACACACACACACACACACACACACACACACACACAAACTTGCTATTCAACCCTCGCCGTCCTGTTTTTAATTTATGGTAAAGAAGGCTGCTCCAGACATGGGTTCCCACTCCCTGTCCCCGCCTCGCCGGTCGGCTCCCACCGGTGTCTCGTCATCCATCAGCGGGGGCTGAAGTTGAAGACGACACCCAACTGGGGCATAGCGAGACACCGCGGCTGTGTTTCCTGTCAAACACACCTCTGAGATCTCTTTCGAACTCTGCGCAGCCTCACGTTGCTCTTCGTCTTCTTCCTCGGGTGCCTCCGTGTCATTCAGCCCTTCTTTCTCCAGCAACTTGTGTTATTTCACTTTCATCATCCCCCGAATCGCACACCAGTCGGGTCTTGACACGGCACCGCATATCCCATGTTGGCACCTTCCAAAACATTTCAATTATCATGTGTAATCCAACTTCATTTATCTGATCGGACACGTTGTGAAGACTTGAGTCAGTGATGCATTATGGCTATTTTTAGGGAATCATTTAAAGTTAAACCTCAGAAGCTGGCATCTACTTGAAGGGGTATAATGATATCAACAAGACATGCTCCAATCAGAGGAGGGCGAACCCCTATGTTACTGACTCCATCCTTACATGAAATAGGCCTCCCATGCTTTCCTTTTGACGGTAAACGGATACTTTTCACAAGTATCTGCTCCAGACCGCGGGCGTATATTCTGTACACCTACCTGCAATTTAAGATTTTAAAGCGCTCAGATCTTTTGGATTCCCTATTTCGACATTTCCTCAAGTAATCAGTGATGTAGAGTATATTCAAACAAGCTGTCCATTCTGTTCATTTGCAGTGCACCCACATTTTTGAGGACATAATGGATCTTAAACGTAAAGAAAATGGAGCATTTAAAGATGCAATTAAAACGGCAAAAACAGCAAACTTTTTCAAGACAGGAACTAAAGTAGAAAGCCATGTTTTTGTGATAAGGTAGCTCTCCATTTGACTCCACATCACATCTGGGTTAGTTCAATGAAACTAAACATTTAATTTGCTCAGGCTTTTATAGGATTCGGTCCACAAGAGAAAAGTATTAATCCCTGAGATGTTTCCTCCTCCCCGCTGGAACTCTCCTACATCCTGTCATCCTCTTCGTGTGTTTGTATGGGTCTCTGCTTCTGCGTCTCTCAGACGATGCGGATGATGATGATGATGATATACGACGTGAGTGTTTCAGTTTTCCGTGTGGCAGATGACAGAAGCTCCATCGAGCGCTTGCTCAGGGTTTCCTGCATTCTCAGCTGTTCAATACTAAAAAAGCTCAACAAACTATCTTTTTCTTACCCAGGACACACACGCACGGGTGTGCACTTTAACACACACACACAGAAACCACACACCCACACACACACACACACGCAGCGTCCAGTGTTATTACCTTCTTCTTTTTCCTTTGAATGTAGGCCAAATGTTAAATGAAATCTGTGATAAGAGAATAAATGTGGGTGTGTGTGAATGTGTGTTAAGACGCCCCCAGCGTTTTGTAACACACCGACAAAGGCACATCACCATTCATTTATTTTAATTGCTCTCCACCTGCTATGATAATCAGGACTTAAATAGAGAAATTTCCATTTTCAATTAAAAACTCCACTGCATACATATGGCAATGAAGCCCACCTTATTATGAAATGGAATAAAAGATATTAATCCCTCATTTCTGTGTTTTTTTGCTCTGCGCTGCATGATCTCAAAAGTCAAAAAACAGCAACGCTTGAAGTACAAGAGTAAAGTATAATTTGGTGTTCATGTTGTGTGGCTCCTCATTGTGGATCGTACTTTAATTTGAATACTTTATTTAAAAAAAAAAAAAAAATTAAAACCAGTTGTTTTATTCTAAAGCCACCTTCATGTTTTCTCATACTATTTTTTGGAGGAAATGTATTTCTTGTTGGCTCTAGCATTTTTTGTTTGTCCTCTAACATTAAGAGAAAATAAATTATTTGCAATCGTCACATCTGTTGCAAATGAATCGCATGGGTTTCTTTACCAGTCTTCCATTAAAGTTAACATCAACAATGAAAGGGAAACAAAAAAAGCTGTGAAAGAAACCAGCATAAAGCAGCTCTCAGAAGTTCTGATTTTATAATAATTTATTTGAAGTGAATTTCTGCATTAGTGCGAGAATTTAGGCGTTATCCTGTCATCACAATATATTTGCATTGAATGGACTATTAAAATATCCCAGATTCAAGCACATTTGAAGATCAGTTTATTGTAGTCCATTGTTTAAAAAAAGTAATATTAAGATTGTAATAAGGCAATAGTCTGTAAAGAGACTTTTTTTTTTTTCTGCGGCACCCAGCAGCTCCTCTGAGAGCGTCTGTGAGCTAACACCTCTCCTGCTTTCCTAAATATGGATAACATGGATTTTTCATGGAGCCTGTAAGTAACAATGATATGTCTGCTGGAGACATTTTTACCATAGTATGCACGACTGCAGAGTTATTAAGATCAATCACAATCTTTTACTATTTTTTCCCAGTGTGTGTGTGTGCGTGGTGTGCGTGTGTGTTTGTGTGTGTGTGTCTCCCGATTGAGATCATTAGCAGTGGAGCTCCTCTTGCTCAATACTGCTCAATGCACAGTCTACCAGCCACCTCTTCCTCTCTTCGAAATAGAGAGAAATCTAATTCACAGGATTCCCAACAGTGTTCCACAATAAATGAAGCACGACGGCCAGAAAACTGTGAGATCACTTTCAGGACGTCAGGGGGTGAATTGAGGTGGTTTTACACCTTCTGATGGCTGTTCCTACTCGCCATGGCGTGAAAGTTCAAACAGCAGTCTGTCTGTGGGTTGCAGGCCGACAATCTACACAAACACAAAGCCTGTGGATGAAACGTGAAAGCTGATACCAACACTTCAAACTGTAATGATTCAGATTTATCCTGAACAGCATGGGAAATCCTTTGAATCAAAGCGTAGGTTACTGGATACGGGGCATGCAATCAGTGGGTCGCCTCTCTTTTTGGGGATTTATTTTTCCTCCCAACAACCACATTAACCTATTGCACTGGTTGGCTAATGTATGTGTTTGTTGATTAAGCATTAGTTTATTTTGGAGTGGCTCTGACTCACACTGTCCTGGTGCGGAAAATACCCACGAGTGCACACAATGTTTATTAACACACACATACATATATATGTATATATATATATATATATATATATATATATATATATATATATATATATATATATATATATATATATATATATATATATATTTTAATCAAACATTTTTGTTGTTGTAAATAACATCCAGGGTCGCATCAGAGTCCACAAGAAATTAGCTAAATTAAACTATTAGTGACCAATTATTCCTTCAGTAAGAATGAAGAAAAGTTATTGTAGTATTGTGTAATATTGTATTGTATATATATATATATATATATATATATATATATATATATATATATATATATATATATATATATGAATCACTTTTCTTCAACTGAAACTGCACAAATGGGAAGGCCAGGACAATCCTAAACATATTCTCAGTCACAATATCAACAATAAATAAATTAACGCTCAGCATTCAGGAGAGACAGGAAGTGTGTGGTTCTCCTGACATTATATATATAAATATATATAATGTTAAATATTCTATAACATATGCCACAACTATTCAATAAATTAATCAATAATGGTTTGAAATAATGCATTTCATTTCCAGTAAAACATTCTTCAACAAATGTGCACAGACAAAATAGATTATACCTTTCATTTATGTATTCTTAAAATCAATTGTATTCTATGCTTGAGCTGGCCTCCACATGCTTTATTTGTTACAGTGGAAGTTTTAAGGAATATGTGAAGTGAAAGTCCAACCAGCCAGAGTACAAGAGGACAGATACAGACACAAGGAGGGCATCATAATGACGATATCCATCACTGTGACACACACCGGCACTCTTCATGGATCAGAGGCTTTAAGTGTCGAGCTATGGTGTGTTGAACAATAATACACAATGCAATACCGACCACGGATCTGATTTATTATGGAGCGGACCTGCCCCCACACGGCCAGCAACATGACCTTGAATGTGCAGACAGTATGTGTGTACAATCGCCTCTGAATGGAACTGATAATGAAATGTTATGGCATTTGCTCACACAATGACGACTGTGATGAATAGGAATGTACATTGATGTGTGTCTGCTTTTACTCTTTCTTAACCATTTTTTTTTTTGCAGTGCAAACACAAACCAAGGTGTAATACAATATTTCTTAGACAACTTAATAAAAGTGTCTGGCACAAAGTTTAAAGACAAATGCAGTAAATTTGTTTTACTCCCTTTTCTCCATCAAGAGGAATACACATTTAGAGCAGACTGAAATCTCTTTCCCAAGACTTTTTTTTCAGTGACTCACTTGTACCCTGTCTCTTACAACAATAAAAATAGACATTACATGAAATAACATTTTTGTTGGCATTCGACATTTTCCATCGTAAAAGATCTGGCAAACCAGTACCACCATATGAAAGCTTTTCTGTGTCATAAAGAAGTTCCCCCGCTGCTCAGCAGCATGACACCATCATTATATTTGAGAGGTAAATTATTTCCATTGGAAATATGCAATTAGAGTTCATTTAAAAAGATTTGCTCTGTTGTGGAAAGGAACTTTCTTCCAGTAAACGGATTCATTTGGATTTTGCAATAACAGACACGTAACGATGCTAATTCAAATGTTGCTTCTTTGGAGGATCTTTTTTTATTATTTAGGGTTGGGCGATGATGATATCTGATCAACTTAATTGGGATGAAACTACTACAAGTCCCACTATACAGCTTACTACAGGTTATATTGCTATTGTTTAGATGGATGCCTATGAGGAAAAAAAAACTATTACATAAGCTGTCACCGGCTCACAGTGAACTGCGAGGAGAGAGGAGTGTGAAATATACAGGGTGTGGACTCACTCCAGCCAATGAACTTCAGCACGTTGTGTATCTACACAAGCAACACAGTGTTCACGTGGAGTGGAAGGGTGCAGATGTTCGTTTTAATAACGGGGATCTCTCAACAGTATGCTGTACGGGAAATGGGAGTTTCACAGCACTGTTACCATGAAAGTATAATAAGATTCAACATAGGAATACAGTCACTGAAGAACCTTGTTAATTATTTACGAAGGATGAAATTTGTCTCCTTTTTCAAAACTTCAAATTCACTCAAAATGTTCCCAAAAGAGTCAGATAAATCTGTCTGTTTTCCTCAAATTTTGACAATTTTGCAAAACAAAACTACAATAAAAAACGATCAACAATATTATACGCAAAGAACAAATAAGAGGCAGCACACACACACACACACACACACACACACACACACACACAAATAGAGAGAAACACAGGCCTGATATACTGCTATATCAGGGTTATATGACTATATCATTGTTGCACATGCGATATGAACATGCCATTCGGGGGCGTGGTTTCAAATGCCCTGTTTACGTCTACATTGCACTGAGATGTCTACAACACACTGAGACGTCTACGACGCACTGAGATGTCTACAACGCACTGAGACGTCTACAACGCACTGAGATGCCTACCTAGTCGATCATATAAATACAAAATGAAGTGTGACAATACCATTAACCCTTCGCTTGTCTGGGAAGCATCCACGAGGAATTGTTCCATTATTTTTCGCTGCCTCTGCTGTTTCTATGTCATGTCTGTTGACCCTCTGCTAATCTCTTCCTTTGACCCTCCCTTTCCGTCAATTCAGTCCTCTCTCTTTCTCTCTCCGTCTGTCTCTATCCATCGTTACCGCTCTGTCAAAGTGTGCCACAGTCTCCGGCTTTGCCTTACGTGACTGAGGCTCATATCAGGGAGAATAATTTATGGCGACCATGAATAAGAGATGCTGTGGAGTTTCCAATGATTCAGGTCTGATATGGAAACAGTCTGAAATATTTGGACAGCCGAGGATTGAGTGATCAGTGTTCGCCAGCATGTTGTTGGCAAACACATGTCAGTGAAACCAGCTGTCAGGAAGACCCATGAGACTGGAGGAGAGGAGAGGACAGAAGTAATGGGCAAAATAAAAAAATGGTGGGAATGAATGGGGACAAAGAGAAAGGAAAACCAAGGGATTGTAAAATATATTTGTTTTAATAATTACTACTAATTTTAATTTTTTTCTTTCATCGTATTCAGTCCAAGCCCAGGTCAGCTCACATCATGCCACGTTGGATACGTGGTGTACTGCTGTCCCTGTGACAAGATGGTAATGGAAAGGTTAATGGAAGTGTTAATGCAATCACCACACGTGTACCCAGGTGTCTATCACCTGTGGTTCTCCTGACAAATGCTTGGCGATATTAAGATCTAGGCCTATCTCGCTTCAACACGCTCAAAGACCTCTGGAAGAAGTCCTCCTCGCCCCATTACCAGTCTTCCTCCGGGACCTATTGTATTGTATTGTTCAAAAGAGGGAAATGCATCTGTAAATGTACATTCACAGATATAATAAGTACAATATAAGTCCATGATGCCAACACAATATGTCCATAGTCAGTATATTGACTGACATATCATTTTAAACTACAATGGTGATAAACATTACACCCGCTAACCATCAGCATGTTAGCAATGTCACTGTGCGCATGTTAGCATGTTGTTGTTAGCATTGCCATTTAGTCAAAAGTTTTACTGGGCCTGAGAACAGCCTCACACAGGCGCTAGACTCTTTTTCTTGTTTAATTATCTGTAGCCAAATCATCTTTTTTTTTTGTCAATAATATGACTCCCGTTGTTTGCCTTCCAAAATTTGAAACACATAATTGGCCACTGCAAAAATATGCGTGTCCTCGGATCTCTGTTCTCTATCAGTGGAGTTTAGAGAAAGGTTGAGGTCCAGGTTAAAAAAAGATAATGAAAAATGTCATATCTAAGTAAGTTTCCTCCCTCACTGTGGGATACCTGACAAGATGGATTAGACCGCTACCTGGTTCCTGACGTCCACTGTGAGGAAAAGTCCAGAAGCCCTTAAAACCATTATCTGAAGAATGTAAGTTTATTAGAAAACCAGCTGTCCAAAAGTCAAAATGTCTACTGAGTATTTACGAGTGCTATTCAGATCGGAAATTTCAGAAGCACAACCGCGGCAGCTGTGTCATTTTGATGTCATGGGATGATGTCTGCATACATTTTCTCCATGGAATTCATAGGTATTGGTTTCATCCGGCATCGGTGGAACCTGGACAGACACATGACAGCCCCGATGGGCAGCGAGCGAGTGGTGGCCGGCTGAGACGTCCAGAGGAAGAGTCGTGGACGGACAATGAGGACAGTGTGGGACGACAGGCGTATCCAGATGTGCTATAACTCACTTCATAAAAAAAATCCAACATAGTTTATATTGTCTATCCCACTGTTGTTCCAGATAGGCTACATTCACGTCTAATACACCATGGTTATGAAAGCTTTTAGATCCAATTGGCTGGTATGTGTTCGTTAAAATCTTATAATTGGACCTCTTCAAACATATTTCTATCCAAATGTTCAATTAGTGCGTGAAGTATTATAAATACTTAGTCAATATTGAAGTGGAATATTTAGCTTCCAGCTGCCGTTAGCTGGACAGAGATTTGGGGTGGACACCTGCGATTTCTGACTGAAACGCTCATTGGGAGGAGTCGTTGACACAACAAAAAAGTAATGCTTTGTTATTTCTGTATACCTCACATAATTATAAGGATGGATGTGTATGTTGGCTACATTATAATATAAAACAAAACAGTGATGAATTGGACTCTTCATCTTCCATTATAATTGCATCAATATGTTTCCCCCTAAAACTGTCAGAAATGGAGTAAACATTGGCTTTGTGACAATTTATTACCATCATTAGATATTTCAGTGATATCTGTGCAGCATCATTGTGCGATGGACACTAACTGCATCCTGAACAGTAGAAAAGTAAACATATTGAACCATATGATTCCCTAATTAAAAAAGTATATAGCACTGGATACAAATGGCCGCATGTGGCACAGAATCCATGAATTTACTCTGATTTTTCGAGACTTGCAGTCCCAGTTGAAATCTAATGGGGTGTCATGGAGGGTGCTGTCAGCATTTGGCAGGTCCCCCGTGGATGGGCCCTCAAGCCCTTGGCCCTTTAGATCTCACATACAGTTGATTCCCCCTCGCTCCATGTGTCTCTCTCTGTCTCTTGTTCACACTGGAGGTCCCATGGAGTCGGTGGAGCCTCCAGAAACCTTGACGTCCTCGCAGGCTCATCACTATTCATCCCCGCAGTGGTCTCTGTCACCCGGCTGAGAGAGAGGTTACAGGGTTGCATGAGTGTGTCTTCTTGTTCTCTTCCCTTTCTGTCTTATCGTGAATAGGAAGCTTAAGGATATCTTAAGGTTTGAGATTAGTCCAAAAAATGAATTAGTCAGTTCTTTTACAGGAGGGATCCCAGTAGGTGTATTGTTGTGGGGTTAGCTCGTGTTGTATCATTGCATTGCATACATCACATGACCCATGTAAGCTGAGACTAACACATTCCAATTTAACTTGTGAAACATGTTGGGATTGATTGAATCCTTCTGGATACAACTACGTACATGCACATATTTGGAACAAACAGATGTGTGTGTGATATTGTTTTAGTGTGTCGGAAGAATTTTTATTTCTCACTGTTTTTAATTGGACATTCACAGGAAGAATCAGAGTCAAAGAGATTCAAATTGACGGTAGGTTTGTGTGACAGAACCATTAAAAACACAAGGATACTCACTCTTCAACACAGCCCGCCGTCTCCTTTAATACGGGCATCCTTTAACACCTCAACTCTTTTCTCTTCCACACCACACCTTCAGCAGATTAAAAGTCTCAAACCCTCAAACAGTCCTGCCACTTATTGCATTTCCCAGAAATGCTCTGTTCGCCGAATGCAGCGGGTCCGGTAATAGCTCTTCTGTCATCTGGTGGAATCCCTCCCTTCTCCAGTGCCATGCCGCCAGACTGAATAGCAATTTAAATGCCGTTCACTTCACATTTATTTGAAATCTCATTAACTGGATATAAAGACCCAAAGAAATGTGTTGTAAATAGAATATCTTGGCAACGTGGATGAGGGAAAATGTATTCATGATTGGTCTTTTTTTCCCCCCTCTTCCATTTCCAGTGTTGAGTTTAGTGAACGTCTGCAAAGTGTCAGCAGTGTGAAGCTCAGTATCTCTTTTAAATACACTCCATTTAAACAGACACAAGAGGCTGTTCACTGACAGAGAAAAAAAATGAATGCATAATGAAAGTGAATGACAATGCTTCTCAACTGACAAGCATGGAGGAGAACTTTTAAATGATCTGAAATCTGGCAAATTTAAAGAGCTAATATATCCCATGAATTGATTTGGCAACCATTTGAACTAAAGAGGCATCATACAACCTCATCTTCAAATGATGAATATTTCTTGAATAAAAACTAGTAGTGTCTTGAGCGGAGAGGAACAACAATATTGTGATTTTCGTTGCACTCCTATACTCTACTACTAAAATGTTGGGTTTATTTTGTATATATTTTACTGCAATTTACAGAGCAGTAAACAACAATTTAAATGAATGAATAGTAAAATAGATCCTTACAGTGACAGCAAATAGTGTGAGATATCCAACTTAATTGTTTTAATAGTTTCAAATGTGTCAATTAGTTAGAATGTTAATGGTGGAATTAAAAAAAATATGTATATATAATTGAGACAAATCACTGTAAAAACTATAATAATCAACTTTCACCGTGTTTCTGTGCATGGGAGAATAATCATAAGGCTTAGGTCCACTCTATCTTTCATCTCCTTGTTTCACCACTGTGTGTGTCTCCTGTCCTCTCTGGAGCCTCATTGCCCTAACGAGATAGTATAATCGGCAGAATTTGGAAATATTTTTCTGATGAACTGACAGGTTTCACAGAGAGGCTGTCGTCAGGACTGTAAACCTGTCTACTGTGTCTTTGTGTGTGTGTGTGTGTGCGTGTGTGTGTGTGTGTGTGTGTGTGTGTGTGTGTGTGTGTGTGTGTGCGTGTGTGTGTCATCATCACCGAGCTGCGATGCGCATGGTTTGGTTTTATAAATCGAGACGTTCAACACAAATACAGAGACACACACACACACACACACACACACACACACACACACACACACACACACACACACACACACACACACACACACACACACATTCACCACAATACTTGCCAAGGGCTGTCAGATAGAGGGCAATGGAATGTGTGGGCCTAATGAGAGCCTGGCCAGGAGTCAGGAGCTTTATGAAGTCCCTAAAGTGAATCCTGGACTGGGGCGAAACCACCGTAATCCATAACCCAGTGACACTTTTGGCCACGTTTACTCTCGCGCTGGATCCGCGGCATATATTTCATCAGAAATAAGCAAAAAGAAAACCGAGATCAGAATCATATCAATCATATTCTTGTTTTAAGAGTGCTTCATGCTTTGTCTTTGTCTTTCTTGCCAATTCATCAATTTTGATTTGAGGTGAAATTTTGCTGACAAGTTTAAGTGTTGTCTAATTATCTTCGAAAAGGTTCTCTGTATTTTTCCAGGTGCAGTGTATGAAGCCAGATTCCTGTGATGGAGCACTGAGATGATATCAGTGAGACCAAGGACGGATTGGATAGATGGATGAAGACACAGATGGGGGATAAGCACCCAAACAAATTATGTTTGCTTCTAGTCTGTAATGTGTACATGTACACACACACACACACACACACACACACACACATAGAGACACACACATGACAAGTACAATAACAAATGGGTGGGCTTATCAGGGTTACTTGGCAACAGATGTGTTTATATGTTGAACCACATTGAATAAAAAACTAATTTGTTTATATATATATATATATATATATATATATATATATATATATATATATATATATGGATCGAACTGAATTGCCAAAAACGTGAACTTGATGGCCAATGAGCGAGAAGCAAACACATTAAAATATAATATTGTACAGTATTGTATTTTATTGAAACGCAAGATAACATTTTTATGATATTGTTGTACTGTTTTTCACTTCATAATTACATTTGGTAAAGTGCTGTTGCTTTATTTTAAATTGGATTTGGACAGTACATCCTGTCTGTGAAAAGGCTTGATGGCACCAGCAGATACGACAGATGCAGAAATGACTGAAAACACAGATGTTCTCTCTGCCAAGTCCAACAGAAGAACTCGACCCTGAATGCAGATGCGGGGATGTTTCGTGACATTTATTGTATTTCACGTCCAATAAAATCCCACGTGTTACTTCCTGTGATACAATTTTGCAAAATAAGTTCAATAATAAGTGACTTTTTACAAAAGAAAGGTGAGATACACTTTCTGATCGTTTACAGATGTTTCATTGAAAAAAGGCCCAATTCATGTCCTGTAAATATAAACAAAGGATATGCAAAGGGAAAATATTAATGTGGAAATACACAAATAGTATATATAATATAATACAATATGAATGGATATTAATTTGTTTTTATGAGACTTCATACACTCAGGTGAATGCACACAGTTACACTGTATCGTCATGGCAGCAGAGCACTTCAGCCTGGCTTGTAGACGAGACACAACTTTCCTCTTTTGATTATGATCGCAGAAATGTTGCTGAATGCACTTAGCGCTTCTGCATTGGACCGCACGACTGTTTCCCCACACAGTTATCCAATAGAGTAAATAACATTATCAAGCTTAGGGAGCCATCTAATCAATTTCTGGAGAGTTTGATGACAAGGTAGAGCGGCGCATGGAGTCGGGATCAAGTTACGTGTAGCACAGACTAGCCCGGACCGAGACAACATCAGCTCAATTGCTCTTAATAGCGTGTGTGCTATTTTACAAGGTCAAAAGACTGTATTGCAAGGGGGGGGGAAACAAGGTAGAGAAAATTATGAATTGTTGAAATACTGTTCCCAACGTTAGCAGATTGGTAACAAGTTTAAACCCGTAATCATTTGATCATTCGGTGACCGCAACTAAAGAGACTGTGTTTTACTCATGTAGTGTATGCACTAAGTAGATGGGTAGATGTATACTGTATTCATCCCCAAAGGGAAATGTGTGGACTTGTTTTCTACTCTGCCTTTGTGTCCAGACAAATCGTCTACTGTGGAAGTCCGCAGAACTCAATACATACAACAAAACAGCCGAGCGTATTAATTTAGGAACTTCAACAATAAAGAAAGTGCAAACATGCAAAGTATATGCAGTGTATATGAAGTGTAAGAAGTGTATATAAGTACGTACAGTGACTAACAAACAACAAAAGGGATGTAGAAGTAGAAGGCAGAGTCAGGACTGTGAATACAGCTTTGCATGTTGTGTGTTAGCTTATGACTTCTTTGTGTGTGCATGCCTAAGTGTGTGTTGGAGAGTGCCTGTGAGGCTGAACTAGTTTGCCCTTTCATTACAGCGAGGATTAACCATCAGGGAGGCTCACAGTTCCCTCTGAGCCCAGACAGCAGTAAAACAAGGCAACGTCCTCCGAGACATGTTTTATTCAACCACGTCGCAGTTCATTTTCACCTCTCCTCTGTGCTGATGTGTGTGTCAGCTGGGCTCTGGATGGCCCTCCTACTGTTCACCCTTTTGTTGTTGAGTTCGTTAATCAATACTGAACACTGAAGAACAGGAAGGTTTGCTCGTGAGGGTGAGCTTATAGTACATCAGTGGCGCTATATGGAGGTATAGTCGGCCTGGGGAGAACTGTTTTATTACTTTGTTGAAACGTAATGAGCAGAAAAGGACACTAACGGGCTGATTTTGAGGTATTATAATTCTTGGATATCAGCTCCCTCTGCTGGCCACTTCATACTTCCCTGAGGCTCAAAGAGGAAACGGATTAATAGTTAAGTTATTCAAATTGCACTTTCATTTCAGAGCAATATATGAGTGGGGAAGCACATGTAATCCATAATCTTCAAGAAATCTCAAACAATAAATTATATATCAGGTCAGCGATGTCTTCAAATGTTTAGTTTTATCTCCAAATTGAGGATTTACTTACAAATCAAATGTATTGCATGCGGTGAAAATTCTGTATTGATGTGACATCAACAGTTTTCATTCATTTACACTTCTCAAAGAATCATTTGAAAACTGTAATTCCTTATGTTTAATGTAAGAAAAGGGATCATGCAGTACTTCCTCTGTTCATTGAATGGGAATGACAGGATGAATGTGGGCTCCATTCACAGCTGCAGCGGTAGCAGCACGCATCATCTCCGCCGAGCGTGTTCCTGCATCCTCTCATGTGGTGTTTTACATCTGTCAATATCACAACATTGGTAGAGCAATGGAAAAATATGGTGAAGGTAAACAGGAATTCATGTTCAACTTCAGCCTTCATTTTGATCCCCTGTGAAGTTTCGGGACTGCAGCTTACACGGCTGTAAAATCTGTTCACATGCTTACTCTATAAACATCCCGCAAAGTGCTCAGGAGCATCTGTGTGATACTTCCTGCTACTGTAGGGGTCTCCAGGAACACATTTTGCCATGAAGAAAACTCTCTCACACACTCCCAAACAATACAGTTAATAAATCCTGCTAAATTGCCCAAATCAGAATGTTTTCTTGGGGAACTCATGGCCAGCAGATAGATAGTACCAAAACATGTCCTTCCATTAATGTGTAAAACAGAATCGTGGCCATAACAATGGTAGTGTGTGACAATGAGCTGACACACATACAACACCTAAAATGCTCTCCTTATGTTTTACACCAGATTCACATGTGCTGAACATTACACTTTGGTTCATTCATCCACCCACCTGTCAAAAAAAGATGAAAACATTTTAAAGTCAGTGAAGCAGCAACACACACACACGTCTATTATCATTGACTTCATCTGCCTGCGATCGACACAAGCGGCTTACACACGGATATCACGCACCCACCTACCCAGAGCTCTTATTACTGAAGCTCATATATCACTCTGACAGAATATTTAGGTTTGAACATGTATCCTTCAATAGATAATAAACAATAGCCCACTTTTGACATTAGCTAGTTTACAAAACTGGCGCGAATATAGGCCTTAACATTTCAAGCAGTCTATTACCAGAAGTGTAGATGTTATAAAGAGTTCCGAAGACCATGAAGGTCACGGCCTGATGGCTTTTACAACATTTATATGGCAATAATCTCTGCCTTTTACCTAATTCTCCTGATGAACATTACGAAAGTCTGGAAGTCTAAAAGCCATGAAAGTGTCTCCTTAGCGTGTGTGTGCAGATTTAAATGGGAACATGTTTCTGTTTCAGTGTCAAGTGCACCATAATGTCTGAAGCATCCATGAATATAAAGCTGGAATATCAAGCAAAGCTATTTTATAAACCAATAGGAATAGAAGGCTGGTCTATAGCCTAATGCAAACACCATTGTGGTTCAATAATGATCGAGTGTCCCTAATGCATTTATGGAGTGGGAAAAAAAATTAAAAATCGAAGTGTATATTGAGGAAAAAATGGTGAGAACCGTTTTGTCCCTTGGGATGTAATAGACTGTGGGGACATCGACCAAACGTACATTTTCATGATTTAATTCTTCTTCTTTTGAGGCCAACCTTATTTCAAATGTGGTGTCCGAATTGTGCTCTTGTTGTCTCTCTATTAATACATTAATTATTAAAGGGAAGAAGACAAACATCAATATAACAGGTGACTCCAGATCCAGGGTTCTATTAACTCCAGCATTGTTTTAAAAATGCCATTCAACTTTGTAGATATTACTTACGTTGAGCAAATTCAAGCCTCTAAATCACTGCTCCATTGTGTCATTGCTGGTACTTTAGCTGCTACCGCTGCTGCCAGGCTCGCTGCTCAGTTTCTTGGTGATTTATTGCATTCTGAGGGTCCTGATATCTCTCTGTTCACAATTTGATGGGAGTGATAAAACCAGGCAGTAAAGTAATGTCAGCTCTCTATAACCACAGCTGGTGTTACTCACAGGAGGGCTGCTTTGATGTTGTTCAGACATTTGGAGAATAGTCTTTGGGCTCCACGTTGTGACTGACAGCGCAGATAGGAGAAATACGTACAGTACAGAGCCACATAGAGACGTCACTGTATCTCTGTCAGCCGCGATCAGCATCCGAGGCTCTCGTGTGTCACAGATGTTCACATTATCGTTAAATCAGAGGTGATTGATGGGCTTCGTCTGCAAAGTGGGCAGAGGCACTCGCAGTGAATGTGTGGCTGCGGTGTTGAATGTGAAGCAAGTACAAATATGAATGTTACCGATCAAGTGCAAAAGACGCGGCATTGCAGTAATCTAATGTCATCGTGTATTGATTGTTATATGTGTACAACAATGCTGTTTTGTAGCTCACGTATTATAGGGAGGCAGTGGCAAATATGGCTGCCTTTGGGTGCAAAGGAGGTAGGAGTCACATCAGTGGACAGGTGTTCTGTGTGTGCAGAGCAGGTGCAGCTATTCGAAAACACAATGACGATCTGAGAGTCAAAGGTTAAATTTGATTTTGGCAAGGAAGGAAAAAAGTTGCCTCCAGGCTCGGAGGTTTCAGACGAAACATTGTACAACAGCTTCGGAACTGAGGGTAAACAAGACGAATCCACAAAGGAACCGAGAAACATTAGAAAACGGTTGTGGTAGAGGGCAACTCCTGTGTGTAACTGTTTGAATATGAAGCAGGATGTAGCTGGGAGAAGAGAGAGAGAGAGAGAGAGAGCGAGAGAGAGAGAGAGAGATATTGCCCGGGGGTCAGATGTCCAGAGGTTTCTGAACTGACCACTGTGAAGTCTCCCATGCCCTGGTGTTCTCAAGGACAGCTTATATAAACCCGGGTCTGCACACACTGCCATCTCTGCTGCTCTGCTGTACAAACTCCACTTGATGTTATCTCATAGATTTTGTATTTCCATTTTTCCCACTGTTTAATGGTGGCTTTGAATGTGTTGCATATTCAGTTATGATAGCGTTGCCTGGAATATGTTAACCCTGTAGGTATGATCAAGAGAATAAAGATGAGATGATAATCACTTTTTTTTTTTGTGGAGTAGGATTCATGAACAAGGGGACTTCTTAAATTGGAAAGTACTGTTCTCTTGTTTTCAGCAATGACCCACACAAGCTGTTAATAATGGCCCGAAGACGCTGACCACAGCACAACAATACACAGATTTTTATTCTAAGAACTTTGGTGGGTGAATTTCATGCTGTCCAGTTATATTTTACATGTACGTGGAACACTTGCTTGATTTACAGACTCATGTGGGAATGAATATGTCCATTAACAGTTTATACATTAAGTGAAAACATATTTCTTAACTGGCAATTATCTCAGTGAACACTGGATGGCATTGTTGCTGTTCAAAAACCCTGCAATTTGCAGCTGTACTCAATTTCTCCTCATCACGGCTGGGAGGAGGCAGAAGCTACGCGGTGCCGCTTTGCAATGCATTGTGAGATGAGTTACATCTTTTTACAATTAGAAATATCAGATGCATCCATGTGTTTGTTTCAAAATGCCACTCAGAGCCAGGAGAACAGATTAAAGAGGAGCCTTCTCCAGTCTGTCAGCAGCAGTCATCAGCTCACACGTGTCACACCTGGTTCCTCTACTGGACCCGAGGGAGCGGTGCAAACACTACTTAACCTACATACAGTATCTCGTTGATGGACTTTCTTTAGGTGTCACATGAGTCATTAATCCCCTCAAGGGGCAACTAAATGGACTTACAAAATGTCATCTTTTCGAACTTATAGGTTGTCTGCCAGCTGTTTTACTCTTTAACTCAAAAACAAAGTCAAAATGGACATGTGCATCAAAGAGTCAAGGAGACATTTTCCTTTTGGAGACTAGCTGTGTCTTCAACAAGTTAACGGGTCTGTTTACTCACTGTTCCATGTGGGAACATAGAGTATCTGTTTGGAGTATCCCTGGAATAACAGACAAACCAGATTTTCCAGTTTGCCTCTGGCACACCCAGTTCACCTGTATTGTGTCCCGGATACCAGACACCACGGGTCACTGACTCGAGAGGAACATCAGTGTCAGTGCTGACAAGTGGCTAGTTCAGAGTCCTGCCAGTAAGTAGGTTAAGAGTCCGTTCAGTTAAGAGTCACTGCTTTCTTTTTGTGGGGAAATAATCATTTTAATTGTAATGATATCATATAATATGTATGCCAACATTTTTTTATCTGAACAATGATGCAATTCCAACAAATTTATAAACTGAAGCTTGACTCCAAAATGCAAAACATCGAGAGGAATTAAATATTTCCTAAAATGTAGCCTTCAAATTACTTCAACGATTTTTCGTAGTTTTGCCACCATGAAGAAAATTGTGATCAAGGCTCTTTTATTCAAAGTTGTACTTGAATCCCTGACTCGGTGGAACCCTAAAGAAGATTCATATTCATTTTACAGAGAATGATCATACTTTGAAATGCTAATGAGATTATAGTCACTAATTGTAAAGCCTTTTTTTTCACCAACATGCATACCAAGAATGAAATGAATACATAATGGCACAAAATCTCTCAAAAAGATTATATATATATATATATATATATATATATATATATATATATATATATATATATATATATATATATATATATATATATAGTGCATGTACTATATAAAAGAGTCATTAAATAGAGCTCCGTGTGAAATAATAATCTGTGTTTCTGATCTACAGAGGCAGTGGTTTCCCTTGTTTGTGACCTCTGTCAGATGACAGTGAAGGTCTCCAATAAGCAGCAGCGTTGGTGAGTAGCACTCACTGAACTGTCTCTTACAACAGCAGTCGACTCACATCCTTTAGAAAGAAACAAGTGCCTCAAATACCAATTCTGGCTTTTCCCCCTAATTGTTTTCTACGCTCTGCTGAATCCGTCTTCACCTTCGCTTTGTTCAACAGCAAAAAACACAGTGCCATAACCTTCACTTTATTGGTACTTGAATCCAACGTTGCTCACCCCCAAAAAGTTAAGTGAGACTTTCTGAAATAAAAATGTTATTCGAAATGATTGCTGAGTTGTTGTTTTTTAAAAAAACACTTTCTATAGACAGCACCTCCAGGGCGGGCAGCAGCAGCAGCACAGCTGTCGAAGTGGGTTCTTCTTCTTGTACCTGACGGCCATCTTGAACTTTTCATTAGAAACAGCTACATAATCCTGTGTCCTTTCTACATTGGTCTGGATGTGCTCAATGTAGGCTCCTTGCTCCTCCACCAACATGAAAATGTCCATGAAGAGGTCCCTCAGCTCCTTCATATTGTTCTCCAGACTCAACAGCTCCTGTTGGTGGAGAACGACACTGGAATTAACTCTGTAAATAAGGGGAACACTAGTCAGAGGCTGGAGCATGAGGGAGACATAAAGAACCAGGGGACAGATTCAGCTCTTCATACGACACGGCCTGAGCACTGAAAATACACCAACAATCGTCATTTCATACTTTCATGTGCTGATTCACTTGGAATGGGACGGCTTTGTATGCTTAGAACTCACAAGTATCCATACTATGTGACAACTCAAGATGATGACTGCAATTGTAACAAGTGCATTTACAAATGTAGTTAATAGCTTTTAACAATGAGCTACAGTGATGGGAACTTTAAAAAAAAGAAAGACCATTAAATTGGCTTTATTTAGCGTGAATGAGGTATTTCCTTGCACATAGTGAAGCTTCCGAGTGAGAGAAAGAGATTCCACACAATATATAGCATAGCTTAGCCTTGGGATTATTGCATTGTTTGTCACTTTCCTGACCTTGTGTCGTTGTTCAATCTCAGATAGTTGTGACCGCGTGATTCGGGCATCGTTCAGCAGGTTCTCATTGAAGACTTCCCATTTTCCCGAGGCCACCATTTCATTGACCTCGTCCTCCGTCATGTCCCTTCCAGATACCTCGAGCTGCCGGAAAATGAAGTGCTTACAGCGCTCCTGCTTGGTCAGCAGACCTTCATTATACTGCAGCATTACCTGGATATAATTATAGAAAAATCCAATTTAGAAGCTATTTGAGTTCCACCTTGCTGTGAAGTCAATAAAATTTTGATTTATATACTTTGTGTTCTTTCTTTTTCCTGCCTACCAAGAGCACCTGCCCACTACAGTTTACAAAATGTTAAATGTACAACAAAAGTGCATAGAAACATTGTTTTCACTTGAAAAGACAACATTTCGGTTAAGACGCGTCCCTGAAGCAAAAGTTATCTTCATTTCAAGGTTTCCAAACCCATTTCTGATCATCTATAAATGTAAAAAATAAAGCAGAGTGGTTGACTCATATGCACCTGCTGGAATTTGCTGTAAAGCGCTGCATGCTGGCAGCGCTGTATTCTCGTTGTAACAGATGTGGGTCCTTGCAGGTCCTCAGTTCTTTGGACCTGTTTTGAAAGCGCGTCCAAGCGCCGATGGAGACTCTCCGCCTTGAGCTTGATGTCCCGAGTTATGCTGCTCTCTTTCTTCATCACACTGAAGCGCCGCATGGTTGCCACCAACGACTTTTGCTGCTGGCCAAATTTAAGGACCTTGTTTGTGGGTGAGAAAAGACAGAATGTTGTGTTCAGAGTAAAAACCTTTAATTAAACCATGAACTGCAGGATCATACACTCTTTGCAATGACATGTGTGAAAGTGCATGAACAGGATGAGCAGTTCGCGAGAAGGCTGCAAGCAGCAATACTGACGACCAAGCCTTCGGCCAAACCGGCACTACACTAGTAAATACACTGCAAGAATTATTAACAAAATACATATTTGCTACTAAAATAAATCCCAAACAGATTACCTCTGTGTCAAGCACGGTGATATCATCTCTGATTTGCTGAGCCTCAGACAGGAAATTCTCAATGATTGGCTCTTCCTCAAACACCACGGCCTGTTGCGGTACGACCGCCACAGTGTTGTCATTGTCTCCCTCCTCTGGGAAATGGGTGATGGCCTCAGGATCGGCGTCAGAAAGGTCTTGAGCCCTCAACTCCTCTAAGCGGTCTCTCATTGTGGAAGAACTCTCATCAAAAGCTCGCTGTTCAAGACACAAAGTTATTATAGATGCTGGAAAGTTAATAACATCTAACTTTATTGATTTCTGTCAGGGAACTGGGTTGTTGCAGGAGATACTAACAAACAGAATAAATGTAGAGGATAAAATGATGATGGAACTGATGCTGAGCAGAGTTAAGGGTTAAAGTGATGGATGGCATTATTAATGACTTATACACAAGAGCAATATAGTGTGAGACAAACTCATGAGCACCATGTTTGAGTAAAATTGTGAGGTACTTGTACTTAACTTGAACATTTCCATGTTACTTTTATACTGTATTGCATCTCAGATGTCCTTTTAACTGCTTAACATTTATCTGACAGCTTTAGTTAATAGTAAGATTTAACAAACAAAACACATGATCAATTTATTTAATAAGATAGTTACAGAATAAACTACTACAGTATATGAAATAGTTCCAATTAGCATCACATCCACCAGCTGTAATATTAAAATGCTGCTTTGTGGCTTTGTGTTATTGGTTTAGTAGTAATATTGCAATTGCATGATATTACTCTGAAATGAACCACAACGCCCAAGAAGTACTTCTTTAATGGTTTAACTATATTCTGCTGTTACTTTGCTGTTAGCTAAGGCAAATGTAGAAGTTTCGCCTTTTGCTTGTGCAAGAGCATTTTTACATTGTGGCATTGGTACTTTGTATTATTTGTACCTAATTAAATACGAATACTTCTCCCTCTACTGAGTTCAAGCAAATGCACTTGCAGTTAACTGTGTACCCTGGTATGTTCAGTAGTCGACGCCTGATCGTGTCTGTTTACATCATTAGAAGTCCATCCTTCCTGAGCTAATGAGCCATATCTGCATGCTGCTGAACACTGATAGATATATATATATATATATATTTAACTGTATGAAAAACAACTGGAATGCAGGAATTTTACTTGCGACATCAATCAAATTGACTCAAGTTCCCTTTCCCATCAGCACGGAGTTGCTTGTGTTCAACTACATACTCAGCGAAAACAAGAGAAGACAAGGTTTTCTCACATTCATGAAATGTAACCTTGATGAACACACTAACTAGAATATATTTCACTTTCCAGTCGCTAAGTCCAGCTTGCTGAAGTCAACAGGCAAGGTGTTTATGAATAAATCCACGAGTTCCAGAATCTGATTTCTGAATGCCTTTGACAGCTGAGGTCCAATTCAAACCAAAAATATTTTGCATCCAAATGGGCATACCAACAATGCCTTAGCGAAGCAAGGATTTGGGGTTTTAGAGGCCTTAAACATAATCTGCTAGAAGCACATGATTGTGTGGGGGGAACAGAGTGTTTGGCTGCTGAGAAATGGAGCATTTCAAATCACAGACTATCCCATTTCTGGATAGATTTCAAACAGGAAACACCCTACTTTGAGTGTGTGTGTGTGTGTGTGTGTGTGTGTGTGTGTGTGTGTGTGTGTGTGTGTGTGTGTGTTTGAGACTGCGGGGGAGAGGAAAAGGGTTGTAACTATTACAAACTTCTCGAGCTCAAATATTGTCAGAGCATCCTGTATTTAGATGTCTGAACTCTCTCTCCCTTCCTGCCCTCTACCCAGAAGAGCCGATTAAATGAATTGCTCAAAGGATCTGGGAGCACATTCTCATGTGTTTAGCCTAAAAACCTGGAAGAAGTAGAGCAAGGTTCGTAAAGGAGTCCAGCCTGTCTCTCTATGATTGAATGCCTTGTTCTCCAAAATAAGCCAATATGTTCTTCCAGCTAGCAATCTGCTCCTTAGTCTGTGTTTCTGAAGGAAATGTTATGTTGACATTCTCTTATCGCCATGCAGGTGGAAGAGTAGGAGTCTCAAGAGGTTGTGTTTCGTTGCAGGTCAAACAATTGCACTGTGTGTGCTTGTCTTGATCAAAAATAAAGAAGTTGGCTTAAAAACAATATAAAGGTTGGCCATATTTAAGCAAGTGGTATAACTTGCTGAAGCGTAACTTCAGAACTACAAACAGTAGGAGCTGAGAGGAAACTGCTATGAGCCACAAGCACCCCTAATAATATACAAATAGCATACGACATAACATATTTTCACACACATTTACAGGGTGTAGCAAAGCATTCAGTCTAAAATATGGATTTTACCTTGATGTTAGTATTCCATTATGGGCTGTCTGCTGAATATTCCCATCCGGTATTGATCAGAAATGTAAATCCAAAACAAACTCACAAGTTGTTTGATATCGTCATGCCATCGTCGGACCTCCTAATATTCACTTGACACTCATCAGTTGTGAGTTTTGTAACCCTGGAACAGTTATGCCAAGACACAGGAAAGTTCGGAGAAAAGAGTTGAGTCAGATTTGAGCACCTCCCCTCCTTTTGAAGACAGACCAATAGAAAAGGAGCAGAGTGGAGGCCATTTGCTTATCTAAAGAAATGAGAAGTGACGTGATTAAGTAAATGAGGAGGGAGAGACAGCATGGAGAGCACGGGGAGCGCATAAACCCTACCCTCAGGCTTTTCCCTGAACAGGAGAATAGAGCAGAGCAAATAAAAGTATATTGTGTGCATTGCTAAGGGCAAACAATGGGGATATCAGTCAGAGTGTCAACGAGGGTGTTAGGTTTCTGATCAGCAAAGTTGATTTCAATGTGGAGTGTCAGTGCTGGCTGGGTAAGCCCTCTTGGTCTGGGAGTATTGTACTCTTTAGGCCCCAGTAACTCTGCTGAGTACTTTTGACAGATTTCTCCTGACAAGCTCTCTAAAACCCAGGCGCCTTTTCAACACGGGAGGGAACGCAGTAACTGCTTTCTATGCGGCATAACACGCTGTGAAAAAGCTGTTTGAAGTGCGCCGTCAGAGGGAGAGAGGGGAGACAAGTTTGAGGATGAGAATAGTTTGGTGGGGACAAGAGTTCAGTCTTTGTCACTTGAAACGTTGGATAGTGGTTGTTGTCATTCCCTCCCACCCCTGCCCTGCCCCCAACTGCGGGGTGAAAACCTTACAACTTTAAAATGCAGCAGTCATGTTGTTAGTGTGGTGGCCATGGCAGGTTATACCTCGGTCTCTCTCCAAAAAGACTTTTGTGTTCACCCTACTTTCATTAGTTTTGTTTTTCCAACCCAGAGAGTGTTTAATATATGAATTAAGTTTGGAAACGACCTAAAAGCTGGAATAATGCTCATGGCAACAGCAAGGCCGCAGCGATACAAACTTTCCAGTGGATGCACAGTAACCTGAGGCATCTGTCACTTATGGCGAGATATTATGGCAACATAGCAAAACCTGTTTTGCAAGTGTCTGACTACAACATCAGCATCACAGGAACGAGCTACCTGCACTGTTTGTACTTGTTTCCTGGAGCTGAGCATTCATCAAACATTCTTCCTCTGATGCTCTATGGTGATTATGGAGAACAGGTTGAATGTTCTCTTTCTCACAAGCTCCTAAGCCCTAGGAGCAAAGTGAATCTCTTCTCACATTTTCTTAATTGCTTCGACTCCATTTTAGACGAGGATTTTATATACAACAACACTGGAAAGAAACCTCAACTGAGTAATGGAAGTCTGCCAAACTCAGAAGATAGGTGTTTCTTCACTGGCTGTAAGCTAGTGTTGCAGACAAGCGCTAAGCTTGGGACAAATCTGAAACCTTGCTGGTACCTAAAAGGACTGGCCAAACCACACATTGGCTTACAACAATTTACACATATTTGTTTTGTGTTTGACTGAGTAAATTCCCAAAACAACATCAGAAGCTGTTCAGTGTGTCTGGCTTGATTATGTAGTGTTCTTGAGGTAACAGATTGATTAACATGTCTTCTCTACCAATTTCACTGAAGGATTTGTAAGCATGAAAGTGCCTCTGGGAACAAAGTCTCCTGTAGCAAAAAAAAGACAAAGAAATGGTGGTAAATGTTAACTTTACGATTTCAAGGAATGTTAAAACTGCACTACTTAATCTTTTTGTATTAATTAAAAGAACATGCTGTACAGTATGTAATAGGACAAGGATCCCTGCCAGTGATAAACTGACAAATAATTGTTCTGACTCTGTGGCTTTGAGGTGTTGAAGCACCTTTCAGCTCATTGGTTTGCTTTTATTGGCCACAACTATGGTTTTAGTTCAGTCGCACCACTCTCATTAGCCTTGATTCAAGCCGCAATAGGTTGATATTTTCACACAAAACAAAGCTCTGGCAGTTAACTACTACCTAGTTACAACAGTGGGGTATTAAGTTAAGCAGCTCAACAGCCAAATATTTCCTTCTGGAGCTTAGGAGTAAACACAAAACAGAAATGAATGCAAATATTCCAGCCTATTGCATGTTTGGAAAGGCAATTGTTTGCTCATGCGGTCTTTAACTGTAACATATGTCCACATTGTGTGTTCAGTTTTTTGCTACTTGCTCCAAATAAATAAATGCAAAGAATGTTGTTTTTTTTAAACATCTGATATTAAATAAATGATCCAAAAAAAAATAATTAATTATGCATCCAGAAAGGGAGGAGATACAACTCAGATATCCAAAGTAAACTTAAGTTCTTTGCAGTCAAAGAAGAACATACCATGTGAGGATGACAGGGCAATATCCTAATTTAAAAAAAAAAAAGTATCCAGTGTCTGATATACACATCTAACACTGGGAGAAAGAAGGAAAGGAGAAAGGAGAGATAAATTAGTGAGGAGAGAGACGGTCATAGGGGCAAGGATAATGAGGTCAATATCATCGTCATTAAGCCAATCAGAAAGATTGATGCTGAGGTCCATGACCTTGCCTACTAAAATGAGGCAATCAGAGATCTGGATATTAAATGTTCCTACTGGGCACAGTATGAAATTGTGCCAAGGGTTATTTAAGTTTTAATTTACAGTTGCAAAGCATATACTTACATTTCCAGCCATGCCAAACCCCATTGTGTTAGCGCTACACGTTTCTGGTTGTTCACCTTTTTACAGTTTTCCTTCTTAATTTCACAGGCCAGACATCTACAGAGACATGTGGTGGGCAAAACAATTGGTACATTGTGTTTAAAACCAATATTTTGTGTTTATTTTGTGTCTGTAAGGTGTAAGGCGCTATTGCGACAACACATTTTCCCTTGGGGATTAATTAATTAAGCATCCATCCATTTATACTCACGCTCGAAGCACGCAATGGTAGGCAGCATGAGTATGAACTGGACATATGCCAGAACAATCGTGTGCAAATATGTGTAAAGATAAACGTCCTTCACAGGAAAAGCGTTTTGTTTAACCACCATCACTACACTGGTGGGGGAAGTGAATGATGGGACACGGGCAGCTTTGTGGCTCAGGAACAGAAGCCACAACATGCTGGCAGTGCCCCACTCAGCACTATCAACGAGTTAACACTACACTGTTTTCTACATTTGGCTAAAATAAAATCCCAAATATTGGATTCCCGACAAATGGTTAATGTTATTTGTATTATTAGTATGGTTCTTTGGAGTCTAAGGACTGCTAGTTTACAATCCCTGCACCTAATTAATTGTATCCCCTTCAATACCCTGTTTAAATCAGTCCCTGCTTTTGTTAAATGCCTAGAATGAAAGTAGCTGGCATTTATCCTCTCCTGAGAGCCACGATAAAGCCCTGCTACACACAATCAACAGTGTGGCTTTGGACTCTCCTCCTCTCTTTAAGCAAGCACTTCAACCATGGCTCACCCCCTAGTGACATGAGGCTGTTATATCATCCTCTGGCCTGTGAGGCAAATGGAAGGGCGCACTGCTAAAAACTACACTTCATGGAGATAAGCACAACTGATTGAACAGAATGACTTACGCATTACTCTGCTTACTTTCTCAACTGTTGGTGTTTATTTCTGTCAATTGAGCTACATGTAGAGTGTAGCAACACTGGATGACTTGTGTTGTTTTCTATGTTCTAAAACTTCTTTCTGCCTAAAGTAAAGACACCGGGATCCCTGGTGATTTAGGTTATGTTAACCCCACTAAAATAAATATTGGATCAGAATGAATGAGTATATGCACACTTGCATTTTAATCTCTATATCTATATAAAGAAATATTTCATGAGAAGATCTTTAAAGCAAGGTTATAACCGTGAAAGACTATCCCTACACGCCCTAAACACGCATGCACCCATCTCATCTATAGATTACTCTAGTGAAGCCAGTGCATTCTGAAGGACACAAGTATGACAGTAAACTCGGTGGTGATATATCCTGGATGGACTGGTGAGCGTTGTGTCCACCTGAGGAGAAGAGCAAACACATTTAGTCAGGACAAACAGACAGTGGAGGCCAGCTTGCCGTGTATGTGCTTGTGTGTTGTCCCTTGTAATACTCTGTCTCTTCGTGTTTGCTCCAATAGGGATTTGACAGAATGAATTAAGCAAACATGGGCGACAGAAACAGGCCCATTTCTGTAACCAAACATTTATCCATCAGGCGATGGTAGACCTAAGCCTTAATAAAACACAATTAATGTGAAGGTATGTGCAAGGTGACATGGAGTCTCTGTTCTAGTGATTGTAACATGTGTTATATGTGTATGTTTACTGGACACGTCAGACAGCACAAGATGGCGAAGACTGAAAACCACACTCAGGCTGGATGGAGTGGTGCCCTGTGAGGGCGAGCCTGTGGTTGTGAGTCTGAGGGCACATGTGTCTCTGAAGGCTCTCCACATGCCGGGGCTGGTGAAAAGGGTTGCCAAACTCATTTCAAGGAGCCAAACCCTACCAGACAAGTGGAGTGAGATCCAGTGACTTCATTAGGCTCATCATTTTAAAAGTCTCCACTGTGCTTGGTCATTTAGCCGCTGCAAATGACTGGAACTCACTGCAAAACACGCTCGAACTAACAGCTCTCACCGCTCTCAACATGTTCAAAGAAAAGCTGCAACAAGTCATCGTTGACTGACCAGCTCTTATTTCTCCCTCTCTCCTCCTTTTTTACACATGCAGTAATCTGCATTTTTTTGTACATAGTGTTTATTAATTTACCTATGTTGTTTTTAGCCATTTTCTCATGTGTTTGTCATACTGTATTGTATCTGTCCTGTTTGCGTCACTTGTGTGGACTGTGCCACTGGTCATCATTGTGAAAAATAACTGGTTCTCAATTGATTTTACCTGGTTAAATAAAGGTGAAATAAATCAAATAAAAAAAAAAAGTCTTCATCTTTCGGTGGTAAATCAGATCTGGTCTCCGGTTAGAAAAAGTGAAGTGGATCTGTTCACCAGACAATCCAGGCAGCGTTGATCCACCATTGCTTCTTCCAAGGCATAGTGGTCAGGGTTCCGACACTGGTGTGAGGAAAAGAGTCTATATCCCCAACCTCCTGTGCAGTTGGGTATAGTTGCTCCTTTTAGCAGCATTTGTTTGATGGAGGAATGTCTCCTGCCCTGTATACAGCAGCCATTCTTTTTCCTGCCATGAAGATTTTGGTGACAGACTGGTCCTTGTTCCAACCTCTTGAGGTGATTGACTTCGAACCACACTTCATCAGTGTGGTTTGGTCAATGTTTTGTGACGGCAGGGCATGCATTGGTTGTGCACCACCTGCTGTGGCCCTAGTTCTGTACAAGCAGAAGCAGATCCCTCAAAGGGGGCCCCGTTGCTCCTGCTACACCACTCGGGTGAAGACGGTGCAGGATGACAGACAGCAGTGTGGGCTGCATTATGTTCTGTTGGGTGCACACATATTCTGGAAGGCACGATCTGATTGTAATTTTAGGATATGGAGGCTACTAACTTTAGAGTAAACAGTTGCAGTGTTTTTGGAGCTTCTTGTAAATGAGAAGCTCGAAAAAAGTTAATGGGGGATGCACACTTTGTTTTATATTTGGAATTATATAATAAGATATAAATAATGCATATGAAACTGTAATAATCTATTACATTTTAAATGTCCTATCTATAACATTTGAAATGTAATACCTAAAGGTAGATGCAGTGAGTCAGAGAAAGGATGTTCATTGAAATTAGGGCCAGAGAAGGATATGTGCTTTTACTGGTAGAAGCTCGGGGAAAGCGAGGTTACTTTTTAGTTGAAGATGACATGCATACAGAAGATATCAAGGAACATGTGAATGGTGAGCAGAAGATTTAAAATAGTGACAGACCGTTTATAATACATGTGAGTGCCTCCAAATCATATTATCGTACTGTTAAAAACCTCAGTTGATTTTAAAAGTATAAATCAGCCTCATTTCTACATGGGAGCAGAAACTGGAACGGACAGGCGTGTAAGGGGTTAAAAATGCAGCAGAAGTGTCCAGTATACCTCACTAATAGAAAAGGTCTTAGTGCATTCACATGCAAGTAAAAAAACTGTCACAGACAACAAGTGTAGTACTTCAAACAGCATCATATCGATCATCTCATGCGTTGGCAGTATTGACACATGGGTCACATGTGTGTTCATTCATTTCTCAAGTCTCTGACATCTATTAGGAAAAAATGTAAAAAGTCACACCATTTCATCAATTACCAGGAAGGGCCAGATCTAAGATTGTCTGTTGTTAGCTGACATTTCCCATCTCCAGGGGACAGTAATTGTCATTGTGGAGGTGAAGTGGCGACGTTCTTCAGAGACACCCCATGACAATGGCTTTGGCTTTGACAGGTGGATGACAGGGAGGAGGAAAAGGGGGATGTTGCAGTGCAGGCTATTTCAGCCTTAGACCACAAAGCCCCCGCTTCCCTAATACACACACACACACAGACATACATACACTTAACACATACACAAACTCGTCTCCCACCAGCAGGCCACCCCTAATCGAGATGGAAGAGCGCTATGGCTGATCGAAATGCCTGCAGATGACAAGGTAGGAATGGATTGGCTCCCGTGCCCTTGTCATGTCGCTCCATCTGCACCAAACAGAGAGGAAGACAGATGGATTCCATGGCAGAAGGCTGGGTGGTACAAGCAGACAGGTAGGAAGGGGAAGTGAGACACTGATGGATTCAATGACATTTCATAATAGAAAAAATATATATATACATATATTTTTTAAATAACTTATTAATGAATACATCTGTTTTGTAGAGTATACACACCAGTATAGTCGTTGTGATTGAAGAGTCTTTCATACTGTAATACGAACTCCATCTCTTCCACTGAGCGACACAACACACGTCAGATGGCTGCTAAGAATTTCCGCTCGCATTAGTTTCTGTTTCAACATTTAATGTGAAACGTTGGACTTCACTTCCTCTGAATGTACCATGTCCAATTGGAAGTTTGTTTATACGCTAACCTTTTTTTCAGCCTGAGCCTCGCATTGCCCATTATGGAAATGATTAAATGAGTCAAGTGACGTTTCCTACAGGATCTCTGGAACCACGACGTTGATTAACTTCATTTAAATTGTTGAAATACAGTTAAGCCTTGTGGGCAGAGTTATCGCCGAACGGAAAAAATTAAACTTACCGTTAAGTTTATGTTAGTATATAAACCCTGCAAACTCGCCGTCACTTTCGCGCACGGCTGTAACGTTTCACTAGACCGTTAATATGTACACTTTACAAAGTCTTCTAAAGACACCTCTCTGTAACCCTCCGAGCTTGTAGGAATCTAATAAAGTATTATAGATCCGTGTGGGTTGTATGTTAGTGGCTGAAAAATCCAAATGCGGCCAGACTGTCTTTTTTCCCTACTCTCCTTCGACTTTGAAGACTGTGAGGCCTTCCGTGGTTGGCGAATGCATTTTCAAAGGCGTCTTAAGCATACATTTATGCAAATGTTGTACCCAGCATGTGCCAATCCCAGCATATTTAGGCATACGTGTTATAACTTTTCCATGTTTGAACCGAACGACACAGTTTTTTGACTAAAATCTGTGGTAACTGGCCAAGGCTTTGTTTTATTCCAATTAATTAGGTCATTATTTTTGCAAAGAGGGGTCTACAACTATGTAGGTTGTTGTTTAGGTGGAAAAACCTTTTTGGGAAATCTTGCTCAGATCATCTTGGATGTTCATAGTTACATGTTATCTGATTCTTCCATTTCCCATATATTGAGTCTCATTGGGACTGTCCCAGATACTCTCCAAAGAAAACCTTATTTCTGTGGGAAACTTTACCCGAGTTGGTGAATTTAATCTTCAACTCTAGCTGGTTGGCATTGCAAATGAAGGTACCTGATGCTTGACCTGTTGGGCACATTTAGTGATGACTTTTCCTTGAATATGAATTAGCTCTTCAGGTGGCCTGCAGTTGTCATCACATAGTGACTTTCTTTTTTGTAATGCAGATTAAAGTGCATTCTTATAAGCATCCTAATTAAAATTAAGTATTTCCATTGTGTCTTCTTCAAGCTCTTTCTCTGAGAATGATTTGTAAGCAATAATGGACACAGGATTTCTGCTATTGAGCTTTTTTTTTTATCAGTGAACATATCACTGTAAGCCACTCCTATCTGAAATGCTCGTGCTTGAAGGCATACTTACTGTGATGTTACCCAATATCTTTCTACACACACTGAGCTAGTGACAGATCTACCATTACTGGTAGATCTGAACCATGCTTTAACGATCCTTTTCTCCTTCAGTTAGGCTCAAGCAACACAATGGTACAGTATTACTTTGGTGGGAGCAATCTTTAAAAGTCAGAAGGTTTATAGATCAAATGATAACTGACGGAAAATACATTTCTTAAAGTACAGCAGCACACGACCCTGATCAAGGTGAATCCTAATCATAGCGTCTTAAAATCAAGTACTTAGTGAGGGTGAGGGAGAAGTAAACAGATATATCTTAATTTGTATTCAGTAATTCCAATTTACTGCATCGTTCAAGTTTTAAGAACTTTGGGAGATGTCACTCACTCCTGCTCGCCTCATGATCTTTGACAGTCTCGTTAAAGTAGAGGGCTGATGTTTTAATCAGTTCAAGGATTCTGTGGAAAATGCCACGGAGCTTATGATCAAAACTTTATGGAAAAATATACTGTGGGCTGTTGGACTGCGTTTTGCCAAAGGTGATGCGCTGGCAAATGCTGAGAGGCAGGTTAATGTTGTTTCCCTCCCCATGGGATTAATCACCTGGTCTCATAACGACAGTAGCTGCCAACATAATCATCCTAGAAAGATAGCGAGACACTGCCAACAGCAAACCTGGCAGACAGCAGCGGAAACATAGTGGTGGGAAGAGAAGTTAACCACATACACTTTATCATTCTACTACTAAATATATTTGTCACTGCCTGCTATTCGTTTTTTCGGCTTTTTCGTGCCTGTCTCGATCTGTTTCATTCTTGTCTAAGAAAAGATGATGCGGTTATGGGTGTATTCCCCTTTTAACCAAATAAAAAAAAACACAAATATTTTCTTGGTGGTGTGTGTTTTTATGGTGAGACACATAGGAAATTACTTTGAAATGCAAGAATTATACCACAACTTTGAGACCTTTACTGTGCTGTATTTTATTGTGAGAAAAAAAAAATCTAAAAAGTTGTTGTTTTTATCGCCCAATACATTTTCCTTCTGTCTTGTTACTTGTGTGTCTGACAGGCTTGTGAGTTCAATATTGTACATAGAGAATGGGTGTTCAGAGAGGAAGACAGACATAAAGAAAGAGTGAATGCAAAGTGGAGGAAGGTTTTGTAAAACAACGTGTCAAATTTAAGTCTAATTCATCCCATTTGTTCCTGTTAGCTGGGCGTCTCTCATCGACATCTGCTGATGAGAGTTTGTCTTGGACGATGTCCTTCATTTCTCCTCCCAAGGTCTCTCCCAGTACTCCCCCCTCTTAACACTCCCTTCCCCGCATTGAGATCATAAATTGCTGAATATAAAGCCTTGTTTCCAGTCCGTTAGACGCACCAGCCGATGCCAAGGGCCTTCGCATCCCGTTTTGCACCTCTGAAGGCACTAAGGTGGAAAAATCTGCCTCTTTCTCTCTATACACCGCTGTGTCTGATATGTGCATACATCATTCAAGCAGCAACCCACAACCAATGTTAAACTGCGATCCCCCACAAGGCCATGTTGTAGAGTTGCCATTTATTGTAAGGGGACACTTTGTTCGAAAACCATGGATTAACAAATTGCCTTTTCAAAAGACAATATATATCTTTCCTGACAATTTATCCCGTAATGGCCCAGTGAAAAAAGTTTCCTTCTTGATGTTCAGGCAGAATCTGCTGAATTGGCTGAATATAATACATGGAAACAGCCAAAGTTGGTGTGAAAGAATGATACACTAATCCCATTTTGAGAACATATTGCATTGTAATTATTTCAGGGTTTGTTGTCTTTTAGATTTAGTCTTTTTACCACTTTACATAACTCAGAGATATGGGTCATTCTGACGTGTTTGTGTTGCAGTTTCCTCTTGACTTATTTAATTGATCAGCCATTCACCTGTTTTTGTCTGCACCGGGCATTGTTAAGATTTGAGAGGAGTTGGCGCTGGTTCTCTGTGAGCCTCTGCAATCTACGATAACATGTAAACCCCCACATGGCGGGTTGTGGCTCAGGTACCCCACAGAGCCCAATAATCCCAGGGTTGGCAGCGAGCGGGTTTCTGTACACCTACAATAATTATTGTATCTGTTTTAAGGACTAAACTTGATAATACCCCTGAGAATTCTCAAAGGAATTCAGAATATGGACCTGGGCTGTTTTCCAGGTTGGGTCTGAACGATTACGAACAAGGCTTTCTGATAAGTTATAGTTAAATTTAGATTTGTCAAAGACGGCCGCTACTCCACATTATCGGCCAGTGCGTTGAGGAAGGTTAGTATGAATACGACTTGGAAGAGTTGATTAATTAAGGTTCACATATGACACAACCAGGTTTCAGTACAATGAAATGAACCAAAATGATTATCTGATATTAAATCATTTAGTAATACAGAGGACAAGTGGCGCTATATACTGGGAATTGTCACATCTCAGTGATCCAAGCACTACGCAGATGTGCAATAATCTCTATAAACAAATAACTGCATGTGTGGATCATACAGTTCACACATCACACTGACCCAGCGTGAGTGTTTGCGTTGGTGTGTGGATGCACATTTACATGATAGTCCTTACAGGTCTGTGACAAGAAGGGGCCACACCAGTACTTCCTGCTGAACAACTACGAGCTGAGCTGTTGTCAGGCTGTCACTGAGAAATAAACCGTTATGAAGCTCACTTTGCAAAGGCAATTCAAGTACATTAGTCCACCATTTGTTGGACATTTGAGTGAAAAAGTGGTATTTTCTTTGTTGTTGCAAAAAGAGTACCAAGCTAAAAGCTAAAGTTGAGTGTCTTTCATGAGGAAACACGGCTCATTCAAAGTCCAACATATTATTCTATTCATCTTCCCAGTATTAAATTTAGGAATAATAACATTGAGATGTATAAAGAGAAAAAGGTTCGAAGCTTGATAAAGGATAGACTAAACATCTCATCCATTTATTTCTCACTTTATTTCAGTTCCTAAGCAGGCTGCCTGTCGCATCGTATAAACGCTGCTCTGTATGTCTTGCTCTCTCAGGTGGATTCCTGTCTTTATTAAAACCTTGGAAATTGGTCACTTCTTCTCCAACACTTTTTCATATTTGGCATTGAGCTTCTTCATCCAAGGCATTGAGCCTCTTCATCCAATTTTCAAAAGGAAGTGTTTGAGTGAATAATAGACTATTCTTCCATGGGACTCTTTTAGGTCTACAGATATATTCAGATGTGTCTTCACAGAAGCAGAACATGCCTTCATGTTTTTTCTGTCTTGACAATACAGATTTGTCCTTGTAGATTTTATTGCTGTATTTTTTTGTTAAAAGAAATGGCCAAAGCATGTTGAAAGGAATGCTTTCAAACTAAGTAAACCCAGCATTTAATGTACTAAATGAACATTGTAGAGCATTAATTAAGAGCGGAAAATGTTTTGCTATGATTGCTAAAGTGCTATATGCTTCCTGAACATGAGTGCATATGAGTACAAGTACACTTGTATGACTTTAATGTGAGGTAGCTGATCCAGCTCAAAACTCACTAAATAATTCCTCTTATGATCGTAAGTTATTCAAACAGGAGGTCAATACATCGTATTGAAATTCATGTTTAATTTTTGTCTCTTGCTCCTGCTTTCAATATGTTGTAGCGCGAGTATGCTTTTGGAGGATGATCAGAATCATCTTTAGCTTCTCCAGAAGCTTCATAGCACTCAGCATCGCTCAACCCCTATAGATAGTTTTCTTCTTGCCAAGACGAATGTCTCCAGGTTCCAAAGGAGAGCAGCAGGTGAAAAACAAATGTTGTGTACCAGGCTGTGTTTAACCCAGGTACAAAGGCTCATCAACTAATGCCTTACGGCTGTTTATTCCACCTACTCTGGCAGCAAAATGTATACAGTGCTGCAGCTCTCTGATATGTGATTTTGTCTGGGTGAGTTGTCATGCCCTCTACATAAACCCTTGGTGATGTCGGCTGGAGAAGACGTTTGTTGAGGGATTCTTTTGTTGCTCACTGTCTACGGTGTTGAACACTCTTCATGTAAGAGAAACACAACAACAACTCTCAGTGGAACATCTCTATTTGGAAATGTGGGGAAGAATTTAAGTCTCATGTCCTAAACTAAAATGTATGTGTGAACCGACTTTTCGTGACTTTCCATTACACTTTAATGAGGTGTGTTGCCAACGTCCTGAATGACCTCCAGTAGCAAGGCAATTAGGAATTATTGGAAGAAAAAAAAATGTAAAAACACCTTAGTATCAATTTATCAAATCTTTCCGTCAAAGGATTAAAAAATCCTGCCATGCCTGCTTTATGACTTTAAACGTTAAGGCTGCTTCATTTGCAATCCCAGAGGAGTTACTCATTTCCTATCAACGTTAGCCCTTCTGCTGGCATAAACCCCGGCTCAGAGTCTATTAAAGTCTTGTAGGACACAGGTAATTTAATTCATAAGGCAAGATTACATCGGAGTTGTAATGGCCCTAATGATGAAGCATGATGTTTGAGTTTCGGTAATAGGATCTCCTAATAGATGACAGAGACCAGGCTATTATCAGCTCCTAACACAACATACACCGAGCAACACATTTGCTAAGAATCTTGCTCTCCTCTGATTGCATGCAGGACCAAGGACTGGACGTACCCTCCGTATCTCATATCCTTGACATTCAAAATTCCATTGTAGGTTGTAAAAATATTGTTGTTGTTTTTGCAATCGTTATTTTCCAGGGACAGTGAAGAGATGCCACATTTCTTGAAAACATTTACACCGGGAGCTGCACATTTCAACCACAGCTTCGTATTTTTCGAGCTCTGATGAGCATTTTTTAGACACCTGTGGTCTCCGCTCAAGGGCGTTTTGTCAGGAGGTGTTTAGAAAAAGGAAAAGTATGTCTCACTACTTACATTTCTGCAGGAACATGGATGGCAGCCTTCCATGTTCAAAATCTCCTGGCCACGGTTGTTGAGTATTTGAATGTCTTGTTGAATGCATCGCAACCCAACGTAGGCATTTAATACAAATGCTTACATGTCAATTCTGTTCAACTCAGCCACCTCAGCTATTGTCCGTCTGCGAAATTAAAAGTGAATAGAGAGATTACATGTTGTCATCTTGTAACTCTTGACTTTATTTATCTCTTCTCACTCTAGATTCCTCCCTTTACTCCTTCATCATTCAATTCAGACAGGTAAAGTTGTTTAAGGCTGAGAAACTAGAGCTTAGATAACCCTGCATTTCCACCCTGGAGGTGTAGGAAGAGAGGTGCTGACACACAGATTAATAATTCTCTCTCTCTTTCTCTCTCCCTCTCTCTCTCTCTTTGTTGGCTGCAGATCAGCAGCTTCCTTTCCTATTTGTCAAACACATGAATAATAATTACACGCCATGCTAATTCATTGTTTCTCTCTAGTATTCTTTGGAATTCATGCATACTTAAACTGCTATTATTCTGATATGGGTCATTTCATGGCAACAATAGGATCTGCATTTCCAGGTCTGTGGGTTCTCTCTGGTCTCCTTGGACGTTTCATTGCTTGCAGGATCCATGGATCCATTTCATTGTGCAGCATCAGCACACAGGTTTGCAGAGATGCGTTTTACATATCTCCAAGTATGAAGCATGAACAGTATTTCAGAAATACATATATTGTAAGAATCAACAAAATATAATCACAGTTTCGAGTTCATATCAAATTGTATCGTCAATAAATATGTCGTAATAGTATTATATAACATATTTATACAAATCTACAACTGCTCAAAAGTAATTTTCATAAAGATTTCACCGTCTGTGAAAACAAGATAGCTTTGGTTAATATAAATATATATGACATGGATTGATCAACTTTTTCCACTGAATCGCAACCGGTAATATAACTTTAATCGTTATAATTTCATTCATCGTATATTTGGCTTTTATTAAGACTGAACTCTGCATTGTTACGGACATATACAGTACAATAAACATCATTCAGTATGTGGAGAAACATGGAGAAGTTCCTAGGCGCTGAGAGGAGACGCTCAGTCACAAGACTCCTCACATGCAGAGAGAAAGAAAGCCTTCCAGACACTCGGGCTGCACAACAGAAGCAGAGGAAGAACACAGCGAAGGTTGCGAGTTGCGAATTTTAGATGCCAACATGAGGAAATTATATGTATGGAGAAAATTATATGGTACATAAGTCTACTGCAACTAACCTCCACAGAAAGTAGATCCTCCACCGCATTCTCACACGAGCTTAGCACGTGCATATAGTCATACTGCATAACAAATATACTGTATGTACATATGTTTTGATGATTTCATTTTGTTTTTCATATTTTTCACCAGCAATAGCAGCTTTTCCATCCTGATCTCATCAACTTAAGTTCTGAGTATCACTCAATTGATACAAAGAAGATCATATTTTGTCAAACCCATATTGCTGAACTTTATTGGTATCAACGTTCGCATTTCGCATCCTGCTAATGGAGATGCAATTCCCAATTCAATTTAATTGGTATTTAATTGTGAACGCACTAAGGTTCCTCATAAAGTGGGATTGGAAAACTCATATTTACTCAACGAGGTGACAGACTCCTGGCTGCAGGTTGCACCACTGTTCAAGCACGTCACATTTTGGTGGCGCTAAATGTTCATCTTGGAAAGTTCCACTCGTTCTCCGTGTCCTCCTTCTGAACCCTGTGTTTATCTTCGCAGCAACCCTCTTCCATCCTCATTCTGTACATTTCAAAGGAAGCATGAGCCACTGATTTGCATAATCCAGAATGTTCTGCGAGTGTGCATGTGTGTGCATGTGTATTGGGATGAGCATTGACTTATCCTCTGCATTCCCAAATCTAATTATCCCCGTTGGCCTTGGGACAGGGCCCACGGATAGAGCAAGAGAAAGAAGCTGGTCACAGATGAAAAGGGAACGGACAAAAACCGGCAGATCTGCAGAGAAAGACGGAAAGGAAGAAATATAAAGAACGCACTGAGTTCTTTGGAACTGGGTCACTGTTTTCTTCAGCTTCATCCATTTTTTGGAGAGTGACAAATTGATGTGCAAAACTGACTGACCCAGACAATTAGGAAACCACAACTGCAAACTACCATGCAATGTTGTGAGGATTGAAAGACCCACCTTTTGGGCTACACTTGATTAATTGCACCTGGAGCAAAATACAGACAAAGAAAATCTAGAAATGAAGCTGCACAAGAAAATGACGTTCTCTTTGTCATCTATACAACTCAACGGATGTTTTTCTGATATTTTGGTATGACTTATTATTATTTTTTTTAATCCTTTGCTTTTAGACGAAAATACTAATTGCAAATACAAGAAGAGATTAGTAATATTTTGAGCCAGTAAGTCACCACCTTTTAACTCTGATTTTAAACTTAGAAAATGTCTCTGATGCTGTTTGTCATGTGGACAGTTTTTGTCACCGTGGCAGTGTCTCACTGTGTAACAATAGCATCACGACATCTAAAACATTGCCCGCCTGCTTCACTCCAGAATGGTGGAACTTTGCTGGTAACAATGCCCAAACATCCCGAGTCTGTTCCAAGAAAGTTAACACTTTGTAGTTATCAGACAGAAAGCGCAGGCAATGCACATGCAGTGTACTTTGTGAGAAACAACATTAGATGTTATTTTCTCAGATTATAATGAAAGGGACATTCGATGCAGCAAAGTTCCCCACCAAAGACGCCTGTCTGCGTCTTCAACTTCTCTTCACTTATATTGGAGACTCCACAGACAGGGCGAGCACAAAGTGGCAGAAGCAGGCAGACAGGCAGTCAGACTACTGAGAGCCAGAGCTTGGCAGAGATCCGATCCACATGAGAGCCTCCTGAGATCCCTCCCTTCACTAAGGTACGCAGATTCACTCCCCACTCCCCTCCCCAGCGCCCCTCTCTCAATCTTCTCCTCGCCTTCCTTCATCTTACCCTCCCCCTCATTAAAACTCTTAATTGACTCATTCACACCTGCTCGTGCACTGGCTCATTTGGGAAAAACCTCCACAACCAGAGCAGATTTTCTCATCAACTGCAAGTTCACTCGGGTGCACACTGTCCTTCGTTCACCTACAGGGCAAAGCAGTGATCTTAGACTGTGTGTGTGGGTGTATGTGAACGCAAGTGTGTTCAAGGCGGTCAATATTTAAGTGCACACGCGTACAACAAAGTGGAATATCCTTCCAGAAACATGCAAGGGTACAGGAGAGGCTGTGGTGAAGAGAGGTTTGACTGTTCGTGTCTGTGACTGCCAGAGTCTTCGTGCAAACAACTTTTATATCGTGATAGCAACACCTAGCATTCACAGTTGGAATTGCATTTGAATTCAGTCAGGTAAAATAGGCCATAATAGGCCATACTTAATGAGGTATCAGAACACACATGACTTCAATGCTCATAGTAGCAATATGCTCGCATGATGTACAACCACAATTTGAGGTATTATTATCCCTTGAACCTATCGTGAGACAAACCATCCTGTCTTTGGCTTTTTTAGCTGTCTCCTTCAGCTCTCAACCTCTATCCTTGCTTTAGCTTGTGTCTAATATCACTAATAAATGCCTCATCAAAATCACATTATGTAAATGCAGATGGTAACCTTTGGGAAGCAGCAGGAAATGGGATTTCCCAAAATACACCACAGAAAGAGGTCAGTTAAGCAAGTGGCCTGTTGTTAAGTGTCCAAACTGTCATCCGTCACAAAAAGACATATCCTGTCCTGCCAAGGTCTACGTCATTTAGTCCATCATAATGACTCAACGCTAATGTCCTCATCTATGTAGGCTGTAGCTGATGTTTCTCTTTTTCCTTCCCATTCCACATTTTCGAAATATTTTAGGAAAATTGACTGACAACCTTTCAGTGTACGGAAATATCAAGATTCCTGTTCTTCCGGGTTTGCATGAATTGAATCCTGGACGCGGCTGGAACAAGTCAGTCGCAGTCTGCCCACTTCTCCATCGCCTCTGTCCTTTCTGCATCCGTTCTCCTCACTCTACTTTCGTCGTTTATTTTTTCTCCTTCCTAAGTAGCCATTTTCCGCTGCCAATGCATTTTGTGTCTTTAATGAGACTTTGCGGTGCCCTCTGAGGTTAAGAGTTCACAATGCTAATGCTAAGGGCGAAGCCTGTGTTTGCATGTGGGCATGTATGATTTAGCAGAGAAAAGGGGCTAATTGACTCTGTGCATTGGCCGGTATACATTTTTTATCAGTGCGTGTATAAACACACCTTCATTTTGATGCATTCAGGTCACATATTCCATGAAATTAATTAAAAATGTCAGACATTCATTGTTTCCAGAGGATGACGCCTCAGTACATTGGTTTTCTTGTGAGTGCACGTGAGCGTGTCCCACTTAGCGCACAGCCACCGCTCTGCTCTCATCTGGTGGTTCAAGTCGTTGGATCCCCCGAGGTAAAAACAGTTCGCTCGGTCAGCACTTTTGGTGTCGTTAGCTCTGTTAGCTTTGTTAGCACTGCCAGATTTGGGACGCCAGCCCACTGTTGCCATTTTGAGAGCCGTTGAGAGACCATCGAAAAACTCCCGATCTCGTTATTTTGCACCTTTTAACACAATAATGTTAGCATAAGGTCACATCCGTGTGCAGTCTGTTAAATGCTTCATGAAACACAACTTGACAAATCTGACAGAAGTTAAACCCATAAGACAGTTTTGACTTCAATACACAAAATGTAAATAGTAAAACACAATAAAACCATTTGTTCAATCCTTTTAAGATTAACATAAAGTAACATTTCAAATTAAAAATTATTCAGATAAGCTGTGACTTCTACCAGCAGCCTGATAACAGAACTAAAATGAAAAACAAAATGATATTATCTCTTGGTAGAATTATGTATTTTCCTCACTTGAAACAAGATAACTCATGTCTGTGTTTTGTGTAGCACTGAGACATTGACCTGACTGCAAGTTTATCAGTAATAAAATCTGTGAAAAACATTCAGATCCTCATCCCTGGAACTATTTGTACTCCCTCCCACTCACCAATTTACACTCTGTCACTCTGTGTTTTAAGTAATTGGTCTTTAATATTTCGACTTGTGTATAGTGTAATGTATTGCAGTCAATACGTTATTTGACAAAGCCACGTTTGGCTCAGGCTGCTAAAGACAAATTTGATGTGAATTTAATAAAGGAAATCTAGATGCTTAAAAGCTCATATTAATCATCAGCAGACAGCCAAATTATTTCAGAGCATTAGTGAATCCAATAAATTAGACTCTTTTGCCAATATGTCTATTGACAGGGAGCAGAGTGAAATACGCTTTTAATGTTTTAGATTATTTATGTCATCAGGGTGTACAGGGAGTGGAGTTGTGTGTGTGTGTGTGTGCTCTTGTGTCTATCTTTGTGGGGACCAATTTGAGATAAGGACCTTGAGTGTAAGGACCTTTTTGTAGTGGGGACATTTTGGCTGGTCCTCAAGTTTTCAAAGGGCTATTTGGAGATAATTGCTTTTAGGGTTAAGGTTGGAATTATGTTTAGGTCAAAGTCAGGGTAAGGGCTGGGGTTAGGCATGGAGTTGAGATTTTACAGGTTAGAGTGAGAGGATAAGGAGCGTGTCTGCGTGTGTGTGTGTGTGTGTGTGTGTGTGTGTGTGTGTGTGTGTGTGTGTGTGGTTATGGTTATCAAAAAAGCTGATGTTAACTGCAGGTTTGCGATGGGACTCTCAGCATGCTGTTGTACTGCTCAATTCCCTGCATTAGACTGCTCGCTTCCCCTGCAGCAGTTCTAAGTACGGCAGCAGGCAATCAGCGCCCACATGGCATCACATTTGTGCCTTCCACTGTTATTGCCAAAGGCTTTGGACATGCGTATTGTTGTTCTCCCACACTCTGGGCACTTGACATTGTGAGTGTGGGCCTATTCCCAACTGTAATTAATACCATTTAAAAGTATTAAATCCAGCCACCGGCCTTGAATAGTAGCATTTTGATGAATAACAGCAGATGTTTTGTCGTGCATTGATCCAGGATTAGATTCATTTATTTATATTTTATGAATTTAAAGACTTATAAATGTTATACATTATTTTTTTTCCTGCTGCCTCTGCAATAGTCATGTCATAAGTAATAGCCGAGATTACCAGTAGTGTTTGTGGTTCTGTCACAGGAAAACATTTACTAAGCCTTCCTGCTATACGCTATAAGCAGAGAGCTTCCCTCTCTGTGAGGTTAAAGCAATTCAGAGAGAAGACAAAGCTCTGTTAGAGCTCCAGGGTACAAACAATGCATCTTGTACTGAATGCAAACATAACTTTTGTATTTCTATGAAAACTCCACATGCAGGACACCTTTACCATATAGTACGTACACAAAAACTAAACCAAACTACTTCATGAAGGTTATCCTTCACCGTCCAACAGGAGTTCTTCATTCTGCAGCATGACAACATTATTGCGTTGGTGTTTCCTTCCTTTTTCCCTCTCCTTCTCCTCTCTTGGTGTATGTCCTCTGACAGGCTCATAGATCAAATCCGCCCTCTTGTCATTCAGGAACCAATCAAAGGGACAAATGACAACTTGTGACATTTACACAATGTCATTTTACACTTGTGTCTTCCCAAATGTGATGTCACATTGACATATATTGATTTCCGTCAGATTGGAATAAAAAAAAAGGTCTAGATTGCAGGTCTAATCTTTACTTATATGTTATAAAGAAATCTTCAGCCGGTTATGTGTTATCTTTCATGTGGCAAAGAATTCCGGCAAGGTTTCATGTTCAACATGCTCCGATTAATTAAAGAAGACTTCAGCCTATAGTGTTCATGCTGCTGCAAGTGTTAAACATCCATGATGTGGTGCTATCTGACTTCCTCAGATTCCCTAAAAGACAGCAAATAAGGAAACTTAAAAAAACAAAAAAAACAAGTGGTCTTGCAGCTATTTTCATGCTCAGTGCCTTTCACTGCCCCTTCTGCACCCTGTGCTTCACACCACTCAGAGATTAGTTCCCCCTGAGCGGCGCTCGCTCCAGGAAAATGGCCTCATTAACGGCACACTGAGGGCAATCTGACTCTGTCTGTGATTAGGCCGCACAGGGCCCTTAGTCTGCCCAGCGCATGATGGACACTGGCGGAGAAATTGAAACCTTCCATGGCAGGGCAGCCCTGTGTTATTATAACATAAAGAACAGTTATTAAAGTGTCTGCAGTGTGGGAGAGTCAATCCTAATAAGCTCCACAGTGCTGCCTCTGCTCTCTCGCTGTGTTCTCATTCTCATTTCCTCCTCAATCTATATCTCTTTTCTCTCATATTCACTTCTCTCTCTTCACTCCTCCATGCGTGTGCTATGAAAGTGCTGTGAAGATGTGTATATTACTTAGCTTTAACAATGAACAACCTACCAGATTGTTAACCATATTAGAACTCAACATGGAAGTTTGATACTTTAGTATATTGGTAATACATATCATAAACACTGAAGCAAGTTTTCTTCACTTATCCCTAAGCTTTAAATTTCTTAGAATTGTATGGTAAACACTGGAAAGAATGTTTGATATTGTCTTTTCAGCACTTTTCAGCTATAATTATTGGCTTCAGTGAGACTGCGGTCTTTTGATGGCCTCCACGTCTTTCAGTGAGACCAAAAACTTGTTGCCATGTGACAGGAGACACACAGGTTTTGATTTTAACTAGATGGATTGAGGCTTATGAAATTAAAAGAGATGATGCTTCAGTCCATTAAACATTGCTCTGGAATTAATGCATGAGAATCACTCAGATGCTTTTGGATAAATTTGACATGGGTGTTAAAGTCTGTTCGTCGTGAACCCCATTTGTTCCCACTCTCATACAGATGGCGGAGAAACGGAGAAGAATAGCAGCAAAAATCATCTTTCTAAAATTGGAGTTGGAGACGCTGTGTCTCACCACTCTTTAACTTTACAAAATCGTCAATCCAACAAAGTCGTCCACTTCACACAGTGATTGTTCATTCTTTACACAAATAAGTGCAACACTACGAATGATTATCTAAAAGTGTGTGCCATTATCTGCATATTAAAATGATTAACACAGCTGATGGCTGGCAAGAGTGGCTGTTCAGAAAACAGCTGTGAGATCATTTGCCTTCTGACGAGCTCTTACGAAGTGTTCCCCAAGCGTTATCCCTTTTGCTCTGGTGCTAACAGACGCTGTTCATGCCTCTCTTCTCCATCAACATGACTCAGAGCTGTTTTTGAAAGCTCCAAAAAGCTAGTAACTGGACATGTTCCTAAAGGTTAAGAATAAACTTTCACTGATCTGATTTTAATGAGGCGGTGAAAATGACCTTTTGCTAATACTAACACTGCACCAGACAAGTACCAGACATGCTAAAATGTAGTCCATCCCATAGTGCAAAGGTTCTGTCGTGTAATTCTCTGCTCTAAATCAACTCAGGAAACTAAAACTTTCTCCATCACAGGTTAACAATTGTCTTCTTGAACCTTTGATGCAAATGAGTGCCAGTTAACAATTAATATTTATGTTATCCCACACTGAACTTGATGTACAGTGTATCTTCTCGATCAAAAGGTAGGCTCGTATTCCCCAGGCTTTTGACAATATGATACAGCATGCTGTGGTCCAAGTGATCTGTTAATGGTTCATTTAAGCCCCCTGCATACTGTTGCCTCTCCAGATTGCTTAATTTGTCAACATGCCAGGGCCTTGCATACAATGCATAATTACAAAATGATTTATGTGTGGAGCAACTAGCCTATAGAACTTTCCTTTGCCGGCACAGTATTGCTCATGATTGTGTGAAAGGCATCAAGCTGTAGAAGATTTGTTTAAGGTTGTGTCACTCGGCACTGCCATGGCAGATTTGCAGTTGATCACTGAGAGAGACTTACTCTCTTGATCGGAGTGAGTCACAATGGTCACACTCAGTGATCAGAGATGAGTTATTGACCTCTCACAGAACAAAGGCTTTAGTGGAACTGCAGCAATTCATCACAAGCTTCGTGGCTGAAGATAAAAGGCTTCTCGGAAGACTTTCGGGAATTAGGGGAAACTCAAGCTTCCATTTTGCTTTACTTGACTTGTATATTGCGTTGTCCATTTTAAATGTAGTTTCCACTTCCATAGGTGGCCTACATGTGAACTACACCTCAAATATCAAACCTATAGCTATTTGATTCTACTACTGTAGTTCAGTAAGACTCCAGAGTGTCAGCACCTTGCCTGCTTTCAATCCCATTTGATAACGAAACATTTTTTTTAACTGAGAATCAGGTTGTCCTGATTGACGTCTCATTTACTGTGAGATTTAACTTTCCCAACTGTTTTTTAGGCTTAGACACGAGCTTCTCCAGCAGAAACTTGGACTGTTCAGAGCACAGTGCATGCTGGAAAAGGATCTGGATGGATGATACAGGTTTGTTCATATATCGTTTACATTTATTAAAATCCACCAGACGTGCGAACGGTGGCCTTATCTTCAATGGCTGTTGCCAGGATGAATAGACACCAGCAGATGTCTGTCGGGGGGTCAAGATGAAAGCTTCCCGAGCTGATGTTTGATGTTATACTATAGGGTTCTCACATTATCAGGTAAGCACGTCCTGATCAGTGGGTGAGTGTGTGCTCTTCATTGGAGGAGGCTATCAGCCATATGAGTAAGAACACAATTGTGCACAGACAAACATCCAAAGCAGATACAAAAACATATTTTGATCAGACAGGGGCAGTGATTGAATGCCAACATACAAAGGACCCCAGGAGAAACATCTGGCACATTTAGGATTCGTGCCAATGTGTTTTTGTATGCTTGCAACATGGTATGTCAGCATATTTGTCATACAGGTACACAAATGTGTGCGAAAGGAAATTATTTAATCTGGGATTTGGAAGTGTGTGTCCGTATACATGCTAGACTACTACCCACAAGGTGAACCCAGCTCAATTAGGAAGAACAAACACAATGTTGCTCACTGTTAGAGCAGGGACGGGTCCTGATCAATAGCTGCCTCTCCGGGCAGAGCTATTAGCAAACAGCGCCATGCCTAATAACTGAGGGCTGACCTTTCAGTTTAATGCTTTCTCCGCTCGGCTCCGGGCCCCAGCCACAGTGCAATAGCTGTGCGGCAAGGAGAAAAGGTGAGTGTTGTTTTAGTAGTTTGTAAATGTAATGCAGATTGATCACTGTCTTGCAGCTGTTATTGCTGTTCGTCAAGGCTGCAGGGAATAAAAGGGACAGGGCTGAAGTTCTATACGAAAGTGATTCATGGACCTGCCTGTCTTTATTTATATTCAAGCATGACATTTGTCTATAGAAGGCCTGGCATTTTTACACTTGAAATCATTTTCATCTTTCATGCATAATAATGTCCCATATATCACTTAAACTTTTCCACGGAGGAGGGGCATATATTTCCCGTAATAACCTCCCTACTGCTTCAACACTGACTTGACTTGAAAAGCTCTATGGAGTGAATAAAACCCAAATTGTGAGAAGTTAAATCTAAACTACAGAACATTCCAGACAGTTAAAATGAAAAACTGTGACCCTCTTTTTGAAACAAAGGTGACGATGCCGTAACGTCAGTCTCAGTTTCCAAGCCAACATCTCCCAATTTATTCCCTTGAACTTTCCTTTCCCTTCTTTATCCAGCAACTCACACACTCTCCTGCTGCTTTTTGAGCGAGTGCTTTGCATAAAGCAGCAGATGGACATCTCCATTAGCAACCCCTGACTGAGCTACTTCTTCAGCCTGTCCATCAAACTCCTGATTTCTCTCTGATCTCTGCTTTTCCACAGGCATGACAGGGGGACAGTAAAGGCACCAGTCTGCCTGCAGTGGAAACTTCTGCTGGGAGTCAAGCGGATACTCAATAATGATATCACTTCCATGGGCTCTATCTTGTAGGGGTGACGGGCTGACGATGGCCCGGGAAAACTCTCATTTATCTGGATGATAAATTGACTCGTGTTTGGGCATGCGACAGCTGGCGAACAGGCTCAAATGTTTTTGCAGTTGTATGTATGTGTGCGTGAGGCTAACACGGCCAGCGATGCACCGTGTGGATTCTCTGCTTCACAGCAGCTGGTCTTCTACAGTGCTGAGAGCTTGTCGATAAAACATCCATTTCGAGATTAGTCTTCTCTCCCACTCGCAACATCCAATTCCACACTATTGGAGTGTGCAATTGGAAGTGGAAAACATGCTTAGTTATGAAAGTATTACATCCAGCAGTAACATACTTACTGTGAATTAGGTTGCAAGCTAAGCAATTAAGTCTGCACTGTAACAGGATAGTCAATATATTAAATATTACTCTGCAAGTGTTAATTCTTACAAATTAAATTACAAATTGAAGTAAATAGGTCTCGCTCACGTTGGAGTACTTTCAATTCTGTAAGTGAAGATCCATACGTTGTATCTGTATTACAACTCAAAATAACACTGTGCCATACATTTTTAGGCAGCCTCTACAATAAAAGGACAAAGCGGCATCTCGGACTGCCTGTTTAGTCAAAATTGATCAAAGGATAAAAGCAGCCATCTTGTTTACGCATGCTAATGGTTGGCCACCTTCAGCATTTATTTTTGCACTTGATTCTAAATGCGTCCACGTTCTCCCGTTCCAGCTGCTTTAAAGCACAACTCATTTGCATCCGGCTTCTCCAAACAGGAACAAGACAGGCAGGGCTGAAGCCGGATTAGATGTGACAGTGCCCCTGAGACAATGGCAGGTAAACAGGCTCATCACAGTCATGTGCAGCTCTTTGCCAGAAGTAGAGGAATTTGCTAATTCAGCTTTCGGTTTGTGTGCCCTAAAACTCCAAATAACTAAAGCCGGCAAGAGAAAAAGAAGAGGTTCAAAAGGAGAACCAACAAAGTCGTAGTAGTGTGCACTGGATTAACAGTATGTGTGAGGCTCCAATGGAGGCCCTCCATAATATGAGCTAATCTGAAAATAACCGTGCATAAGCCATGCGTAAGGTAATGTGATATAAGTGTATCATGAGAAAGAATATTATTGACGTTTATTTTCTTCTGCATTTTTATCTTTTTGCTTTCATATTTTATGTGCAACACAACCTGCAAATTGCAATTCCCAATAAAGAGTGTTGTGCATCCAGAAGTCATCCACAAAGTCAGGCTGCTAGTTCAGCTGCACTGATCTCACGAGAGTTAATTATGTGTTGACCTTATTTTTCTTAATTTCTGTTCAAAAGCTAAGGTTTAGTTATTACATTTTTCACAGAATTGTACAGAAACATTTGATTTGTATTTTCATTTTTTATCTATCCTGCTGCAAATCACCAAATATGGGCCAATCATAAGACAAAGGCCGATGTGAGGAAGAAGAAATGCTCTCTGAATCCTGTCAGAAGTTTCTTGTTGACAGATTGACCACTCAGACATTGAATACATGTTGTTGAAATCTTACTGCAATATATGTATGCACTGTGCAGCTGTGGGGTACATAATAAAACACAGGAAGGAATACTTGATTGCACTAACCTGTTTACCCAGATGCGTTTGTCATCCCTTTGTTGCTGTATGCACCTTTATAGTTTAAATGTAATGCTCTTCAAATTAAACTGCCTTCCCTCTCAGTCTGGCTTGTTGAGGTTGGTGTTCTAACAATAAACAGCCCAAACACAGCTGAGATGTTTGTGGAAAACTGTGAATGCGTGAGATCTGTCTCGAGACATAACAGGCACCGAAGGGAGCGTGTCAGCTCAGCTGTAGTGTCGGCAGATGGAGAATAAACAATATAGATAACACAGCTGGTCCTCTGCTGCATTGCTTATAGTGATCAGCAGGAAGTGTACCTATAATTTCCCAGGCATGCCTTGGTCCTTGTATATATCAGTGTACAGATACAGAATGCACAATTGCAACAGGATCATGTTAAAACTACGAAGATACATATGGGGTGAGTGTCGAAGGAATGCAACGTAATTGCACAACACCAATCACTTCAAGGCATGTTCAATGCAGAACTGATTGTCTTGCTTGCTAAGTTGTTCTTCACCTGATGTGGACTGCATTATTTTTACGAGGGGGCATGTCATTTCTTTTTTCTTCTGTGGCAACAGTGAACCAACTTGCCCAGGGATCAAGGCTAATGAAACCTTCAATTCCTTTAGCGCCACTGGGATGTATAATTATATTAAAGACACATGTGGTAGCTTTTACATCACTACAGTTACTACTGTGAAAATCACACTCATTGCATCTTGTATGAATTGAAGGGTTAGAGGAATACAAATAGGATCTGTGGCAGTTAAAACCTTTGTAAGGAAAAAAAAACAATGTGAAAATCTCACATTCATGAAATCAATGCAAAAGCTCTTTAGATAATTTTGGTTGGTCTCAAGAAATTTACTTTGAAGAGTCCACCTGGTCTGTACTGAGACCATCTTCTGAGAGTCTGCTGCTGATTAGAAATTATACCCAAGCCCCTTTTGGAACCCTCTGCTATCAAATTACCTCTCAAGTTTCAGTCCACTGCATGCCGTACATACCCAGGAGAACGGCATTTCAAAATCTGAGGAACACTTCAACCAGTTTGCATGTGCCTAAATGCACTTCCCTCGAGTAATGACTTTACTGAGGGGCATACAGTATATTTTGATGATTCATTTCTCGAAAGTTTTACATTAAATATAAGTAATTTGAGGGCTTATAGTGGCTCTGCTGCCTCACGGCCAGAAGTTTGCGCTGTCTTGAACCTGTAACCCTGCAGTCTGAAGTCATACAACTTATGTGAAGTGGATACATTTTCTATTGGTGCGAATGTGATTGGGAAACCTGTCCGGGATGTAGCAGTCTTCCTATCTGCTGGCAGGAATAGGAGGGTATAATAAATGGATGAACTGTATGTCCCTTTTGACAATGACGTGAATAAAAATGGTCAGAAATGTTACCGTCTGTGCTTTGAGGCAATAAGGATTGAAATGCCAATCATCTAACTTTGATCATTTTGTTTATGTGTCGCAGCAGTTGCAGTGACAGATGGTATATAGCAGTGTGTCAGCAGGTTTGTTTAGGTGCGTCATGGTAATGTGTGAGAAAAATGCAGATGAGAGTAATACCTTGACAGGTCAGAACACATACAACCCAATATCATCGGAGCTTTACTTGATGTATTACTGCCCTAATGCATTTATGCACCCTGTACTAATCTGCTCTGATTTTATGAATCTGTAAAAGCTATAATGAATGAGGAAAGCATGAATAAATGTTCAACGAGCTAATCCTATTTTGTGGCGGAGATCAAACACATGGTTACACAAGGGGTTGCTTTAAAATGCAACAGCTTGTAACATAGTGTTGCTGTAAAGATAGTCTGTTCTTTTACATGTATGGATAAACATTTAAAAGTCGTACCTTTACACATCAGATATATTCTTAAAACCTTTGGTCCATTTCCCAATGTCAGCAATTTACAATTGACACTGTTGCAGTATTACTCATAAGGAAGACTGCTAAGCTTCTTCAGAAAGTGGCATTAAGTTATCGCTTTATCCTGGCCCACTATGTCTCCCAAGTTTCTAATTTGGGTTAAAGTGAGAGTTTCATATGATTGATGAATACCACACAATAAGGGAAATATGTGCCCACAACAATAGGGCCAAGACTTCCCATTGTAATTATAGATACTGGATTTGCAGTTTAATTAAAAATGATGCGTTGTGGTTTTGTCTGAAACTCAACCAGACAATAATTTGTATGTCTCATACATTTTTGACATCCTGCCAAGATATAAACCATGACTTAGATTTGTTGTAGAGAGCTGCTATTTCAATAGATTACTAAGAAAACAGCACAGTACCCAGTATTCCCAATCAGAGGTTCGTCAGATACGTAACTGTATGCCATAAATGATAAGCAACGTGTAGTTTTTGGGTAAACAATATAGCAATCATGCAATCTGCAGGTGAAAATCCCCAAAAAGCTGCAAAACATATTTTTACTATTTACAGTGAGACTTAATCTTGGCACTTGAGAGAAACTAATGGCCTTATTTTCCTAAACTTTGATGCAAGTATTAATGCAAGTACAATCTCTAGCCACAAGCATAAGTGGGGTTTAAACAGCAGATTTTGAGTGACCATTAGTGCAACAAAAAAGTCTCCCCATCTGACTGGGATAAGTCAGACTTCAGCTTCACCGCTGCCTCCACCCCGGCAGGTGATTTTGTTTGGAGCCCGCCCGCCATAAGAGCAAAAAGATGGACAGCTGACCGTGCCAGCCTAAAAATAACTGTCCCTAATGTCGATTGATAGCATTGTTTCTGCAACTCATACTTCACATAATTTAAGTTCAATCTGCTTAGCTCTTGTTTGACTACTTAAAAAGAGACCACATACATACATTTATTTGCTTGTAGGTTTATTAATCCCCTTTACCTTATTCCAATGCCGTTGGCCTGTTGATCGAACAAAGGCAACAATTCCACAGCAGTTCCACATGGGGAGGAGTATTGACTGCAGGGGGCTGTTGTGTGTTTCAACATTAAGGAGAAAAGATGAGTGTGTCTGTCCCGTTATGATGGATGGCCGTGGGCTGCGGAGGAGCTAATTGGCTCTTGATGAGGCTGGTGTTGCAGAGAGAAAGCGTACTAGGCTAGATTAGCACATTAGCAGGGTTAATCAATGAGGAAATTAAGGTGTGCTGTTCCCCTTCACTGTTTCTCTTTTCTGCTTTCCCTACACTTCTTTTTCTTCAAGTACTCATTTTGCCTTATCTCATCTACACTTAACTCTGCTTACATAATACCCTGTATTTATGTTCAAATCAAAGAGTGGCAGTTTACTTTGCGTGAAGACTTTTTTTTAAACTCTAAAGCTCTTTGGAGCCTTACAGTTGTCATTTGGACACCCAAGAAAGCAAGAGCAAGTTAGAATTGTCCATCATTTGCAGGTATGTATTTTGCTTGTGCTGATCAATACGGGGTTACCGAACAGCAATATGATCTCATTCCTTTGTTGGAAGTTACTTAAAAAATAAGTGTCTTATCTCAGAACACTGCTACAAACAAGATACAAATTATAATCATATTCATAACAAACATGACGGAACCTCAACTCTGAGAAAAGAACAAAACAAAAATACACTCTCTTTAATCATAGTGTCTGAATACAGAGTGCCGTTTCCTTGCATTTCACTATGGCTTCTCCTGAGCAAAGGAAGAGTGAGATGAGCAGTGGTGCAGTATTCTAATTTAAACTCTGGCTGAACCCTGCATTTGAATTCTTTTGAAATCCTCTACAGCCCCGTCATGCAATTTTAAACACTTCTATACAATAGTTGCGCACCTTTCATGTCTACCAGCGTATCCTATTTTCTCGCTTATTGTAGCATATTTCAAAAATAGATTTTGCTGAATTTTTCATCTTTTTTTTCACTTTGTTTTATTTCAATAGCTTGATTCAAAACCTTTTTGAGGATCACTGCCCCCACACTGTTTCACACCTGCACTCATTTTCCTTTCATATCTTGGTTCTCATCCTCCCACGTACACACACATACACACACACACACACACACACACACACACACACACACACACACACACACACACACACACACACACACACACATATATATATATATATATATATATATATATATATATATATATATATATATATATATATATAACATGGCACTTTTTTTCCATCCATGCGTGTGTCCACACGTACAATTAAGTGTAATGTGTATCTTCAAGTCTTTGTATGTACAGCAGTGTATTCATTGTGTTCATTTGGGGGGTAAGCTGTACTTTTTTAGGATTGATCATCTTTATTGTCATGTCATGCACACAAAGGGCCCAACCCTCGTGGGTTTACGAGACACCAAAAAAAATAGTTGCAAGGGTCAAAGCTTTATTCCATTACCAAAGGTACAGGTTATGTAAATGGGATGTCGGTAATAAAATACTCTTCCCCCAAACTTGGTAAAACAAAACATTTGCGAAAAAAACACAACCCTAAATGCTCCTTTAAACTCAACTTAAGTTTTCTAAAGTCATCAAGCCAAAGGAAATCAACATAAAAACATCTTACTAAAAAGTACATCACTGTGTTTGTGATACTGGTGGAACGTGTGAAACAGAATGATTTTCCAACCTTGTGACTTAAAGTGAAAAACGGTAAACTCTATATTGATGGCTTCATTAAATGAAGAGACATGCGTGGCAGGCAGTCTTTGACAAAGCCAGTGTGGAGGAGATGCCGGAATCATCTTCCCTACCCGTCTTTTTTTTCTGTCGCTATTCTTCCGTTCTCAAGTACTCATTGAAGTACTACCATTCATGTATCTGTGCGTAGGTATGTAGCAGCAAACAGGAACCTTTGTTGTATTGCTAGGCATTGGGAGAATGCTTGACTTCAGCACAGTGTGTGAGAAAAAGAGACACTCATTAATAATGATTACATGGTGACTGGTCTATTTAGCCCATGGTAAAGTAGCTTAATTTAGCAGAAACATACAGTCTCTCATTAACACAATCATTTCTATTATAATCAGGATGTTCTATTCAGCACTCAGTTCTGTCTTTATACCCACCACTGATCCCACTAATATAGTTGGGGAGTGGTTTGTGTGTATCTATCCTTTGTCACCAATCCCTTCTAAGCATGTCCCAAAAAAACTCCAGGAGGCTTTGCATAGTTTATTTGTGATTCTGTTATGATTTCATTTGATTTTCTCGTTTTTCATTTATTTATTTTTCCACACAACAAAACTACTGACACCTGGCACTGTTTCCCCAAACATGCTATGTACCCAGATAGCTTGATTATTCTTACTAGTATATAGTTAGTGTTTAGTCTGCATTTCATGCAATGGTGTAATGTTCCCTTCAGTTCAGGGTGAACATAAGTCCTTTAGGCAATGTTGTTACTTTTGAAGAATTCAGACCAAGCTATACAGAGACTATCGCACAACACTTAGATATCTTTGAAAAAGTAACTCTGAGCATTCCAGGCAATTCAGTTCTTTGAGAACATCAAGTGGAAATGCATTCAGAAATGTAGAGCTATTTGTGGAACTGTGTCTGGCCTTTTATTAATGGATCAATCAATCAATAAATCAATCAAACTTTTTTTCAGACTCAAGGTCCAGATAGTACAAAACATTCATTTAAAAAAAATATATACAAAAACAATACGTAGACCAACCAATGCCTTATAAATAGACAGCTGGACCAATGTCTCCACAGCAGAAGAAAAGGGAAAGGAGCTGTGTAAATTCATGTCTATTCCCAGTTGTAGATCATTACCAAGATCACAGAAGCCTTCATTATTCTTCAGAATTATGGTGGGGCATGGAGGAGTCACCTGAGAGTAAAGGTGGAAGGTCTGAATGGGGAATTCAAAATGACCCCCCCTGGAGGAAAGTTGACCAAAATCAGAGGTTGAGACTCCCCTGAGAAAGATGTCATTCAAAGAATGTTTGAGTTAAAATGATAAGCCATGAGACAAGGTTGAGAAGGAAAAGGAACACACTGCCATAATGAAAATGTGCGCATTGTGTGTGTGCAATAAAGAACAAAAGCAATATGTTGTGTGTTTGATTAATCAACTCATGGTCCACTTACTTTCTTGATCTGGAACATTGCACAGTCTTCATCAGCAAATTGAATTTGCTCAGTTGCCATGAAAATGTCAACTGATTCTGAGAGTTTTCTACCATGTTGAGTTAAGGTGCAGTGCGTGCTATGTTTTTGCCAAGATGAAAAAGAAACGTTTTGATTTCAGCATCCAACCTTATCTCTCTGCTGAGTCAACACAAATGTTTACTCTTGTTTTGCTTATTTTTATATCACTTCCTCTGTTTGCCGCCAAAGGTTATTTCTTGTCAGGAGCTGGTCGTTGGGTTCGCGCTAAATGTTGATGAGTATAGAGCTTCATTCATCTTTTTGTTTCCTGTGCCACTAACTGGAGGATGTAACTTCAATGTGATGTCCTTGGGGAGCTCTACTTTGTTGTTCTTTCATGTTTAACTGAGGGCAGACTGGATGCTACAGCGACTAACTACCACCCTTGAGGTAGTAGAAGAGTGGGCGTAATAGTTTAGCACTCTCAACCCGTATATATCTATGCAATACGATACATAAAGGGTCTTTGACCTGACGGCGTAACTGTTGCTTTGTAGTTCACCTTGAAAGATAAACTGATATTGAACTTGTGATCCCAAATTAATGGTCCATTTGGAACAAAGCTTTTAAATAGCAGTTTTCAGTGATTTAAAGTGCCAGTTAACAATTTTGTATCATTAAATATTTGAATAAATGGTTCACTAAAGGAAAATAAAGGAAGCCTTCCGAATCTAATGTGTAATTGAAGGGGTGGCAGAAAATAAGAGATTAGAAATTGTAATTCTATAAAAAACCTTGTTGCTGGTAGACTGGCTGTCTGCCTATGACAGCCAGCACCCATCGTGATTGGCTTCTGCTGTCCTGTCTCCCTGTCAGGTTGACCCTTGTGTGAACCAGCTGCTTTGCATGTGCATAATACCAAGATGACAGCTCATCAGCACACTAGGTTCACAGGCTCCCCATTTCCCTCTTTCACTCTCGCACAACCAGGCCTGCTCTCTGTTTGCCTGCCACTCTCTTGTTCACAGATACTATATATATATATATATGACTGTAGTGATGTATCAGTTTTTTTTGCATTCAGAGAGGAATGGATGAGTTGACATTTGGATCATATTTTGCAATCTTATCAAGTCGATCGGGTGCCCCATAGCTTTGCCAGGCCAAAAGCAGTGTGTTATCTCTCCAGCGTATTCCCGGTCTACCCCAGGTTCTCGTACCAGTTGGACACGTCTGTAAAACCTCTATAGGGACGTGTCGAGGAAGGGTCTCGATCGGATCCCTGAAACATCTCTGGCCCCTTTTCGAGACAAAAGAAGCAGCAGCTCTACTCTGAGCTTCTCACCGTAGCTCTAAAACTGAGCACATCCATCCTAATGAAGGAAGCTCCTTTTGCCCGCTTGTAACATCAATCTCATCCTTTTGTTCACTACCAAAAGCTCATGTCGATAGAACAGGTTTGGAAAGTAGATGGACTGGTAAATTGTGAGCTTTGCCTTCTGGCTCAGTTCCCCTTTCACCACACTCGTTACAATGTCCACCTGTCTTCACACCGCAACCTACCACCTGTCCATCTCAAGCTCCATTTTACCCTCACTAGTGAAAAAAGGGCTCACTCCCAACACAGAACCTAATCCATCTATTTTCTGTAGAGCATTGATGGTCAGCAGACCTATGGAAATGTGGGTAAGTAAAGGGTATAAAACGAGCAATGCAGCAATAAACGTAAAGTTGTGTGTGGCAGGCTTGTGTGGGCTAGTGAGGGAAATCGCGAGATCTCCAGATTGACCCGTAAGTGAAAGACTACACTGGGGCTAATAGATCACACCGTGGCTGATAGATCACACCTTGGTCTTATAGGCAACTTCTAGGTGTAAATGTTTTTGACTTTATGTTATGATCAGGACAATTAAAGTATAGAGTATCAGTGCTCATAAAATTTAACATTAAATATAGGTCAATGAGTATGAGCATATCATTTAATATTACCATCACCATCTTAATTAAGTGCTGCCAGAATCAGTTTCTCAATTCAATATTTTTATTCTCTTTTTTATTTTTCCCTCCTGTCATGTCTTTTTTTTTTACCATCTCCTGGGAATACAGGTTGATTGACAAGTGGGAATTAGTCATGTGTACACACTGCACACAGTAATTTTGACTGATCAACTTTGGCATCACCAATCTCAAACAACCTCCATCACCAATGGTCCTTTGCACTTTGTTGTTTCTGCTGTTTCCTGCATTTTCATTGTTGGTATGAAAGAGATGCAAGGAAAGAGAGAGAGAGAGATGCATAGAAAGAGAGATAGAGAGAGTTTATGCTGCACACCACTTAGCTGTGTGTTGCCTTTTTAGATGGAGGAGTTTCAAGGTGCTTTGAATGTTTGCAGGCCCTAAACTCAAATAAAACCAAAAGAAGTGCATATACAGATGTATTAATTGTTATAACAATAATGTTAAAACTTCTGTGTAAGAAGTCATAATAAATTAAAATCTTGCATTGAGGAAACACCTGTTAGACCTAGTGTAGTCAGAAGATAGGACAGTGATAGGTGTATTTAAAAGAAAGAAAGAAAGAAAGGCCGAACGAGAAGGACAGCACATCTGGTCTTGCACTGCTCTGGAAGTACTGATGTGATCTTATTGTCATTGGTGTAAGTTTCCTACTTTTGGAGATATCAGGCGTAGAGTTGCACCATAGACGCAAACAAAACTATATACGCAAATCCATAGATGCAAAACCATAGAAGTAAAACCCAAACAATGGGAAATACTGCTGCAGAACGATGAACACACTGAACAGGAAAAGACAATCTAGCACTGGGACAGAGAAAGCAGGGGAGTGCATATGTGTGGGGTTGGCGGAGGGGAAAACCAGGGGCGGGTGATTGAACGCAGGTGTAGGAAATGACCAATCAGGAGACACACACCTGGGACTAACAGAATCTTACAAAAGATGGGAGAATGAACAAGCACACATAGTGCGAAAGATGGAAAAACAAGAGGAGATGCCAAATCTCCATGACTGAAAGCCGTATTGAACATGTGGAGGGAGGGCTGATGGTCCAGCACAAAGAAGTTAGAGACAGAGAGCGACGCACACAGTTGTGCTTGTGGGACACAACAAATGGAGGGTTATTGAGATGCAGTGCTTTTCAGAAAGTGGTTCCATCGGCAGGTCTAATAAGGACTATAACTAATAAGTATGAGGCTTAAATGATACACTAAGCATGAGAGCGACCAGTCAAATTGAAGATGAATGTCTAATACTGCATTTGAAAGTTCTACAGAAGTCTTAAGAACTGCATGTGAGCAGTTGTGCTTTTGACTCCTTTTTTGTATTGCAGACTGGTGCTCTATTTATTTCTATTTGTCCTTCATCAGAAGCGGGGAACATGCTGGTTAAATCCAGGCAATAGTGTTATTGATCTGGTCATTTTACTCAGCAAGTTCAAAGTTATTGATTACCCCCTCAGAAGGTTGTCCACTCAACAAGGGGAAACTCTAATTCCTGGAGTCCAAAAATACAGCTATACAACATGAAAACATCTACAATGTCGAACACAACATGCTACTAATAAAAAGCTTTCATTACAATAATAGAAGCTTTGATAGCTCAATTTTCTTCAAATGCTCTGACGACAGGCATTTCTCACTGGCAAATACACATCTAGAGACATATTGTATTAGGCTCTAAACCCCAAATAGATCACATGTTTATGTTTAAACCCAGACAAAACTTCAGTTTTCATTTCCTCAGATGCATTTGTTTGTATCTTGTACAGTATGTGTAATACTATGAATGTGTACATGCAATGTGTCCCCACGTGTGGTGTTTTAAGAGTCTGTGGTCATGGGATAAGTACTGGGAGCCCACAGTTTTATAGCACTATTATCCTCAGTCGGATAATATGACCATTAATCTCACCAGCTCTGGCATTAATGCCCAAATGAGCAATAATTAACTCAGACACTAAACCAGACGCATGAGACGCATGAGCAGCTTTGCATAAACTCATACTATACTTCCACATTCCCGACAAGATGTGTATATTTCTGTTTGTTCATTTATTTTCAACCCTCTTGTGGCATGTACGGATCGACTGTTTATACAGAGTTTGATTTTTTTATTTTATTTTTAATAATAATAATATTAATTTAATGACTGAGAGAAGATTATTTAGCATGCATTATTAATTCGTCAGCCCTTACCATCAATGCTTACCCATGCAAAAGGCAGTAAACTGCTATGGAAATGAGTAGGGAATGTGCAGAGATAAATGTAAAGTGATGCCTGAGCCATTCCATTAAGCTTCAGGGTGCCCATATTACATGCACAAATTAGTGCCTTACCCTTAGCATGAATGAACTTGCACATTGAGTATTTCTCATAAACAAATGAAAATGAAAATATCCACTTGAGTGACTTTTGTGGCTGTACAAGCAATGGTGTCTTGTCTTGTATTGTACCGTGATAAGGCTGTGCAGTACAGCCTTACGTATAAATCAAGCCATGGCACAGAAGCTGCACTCACATTCTCTCTCCGATACATGAGCATCGCTTGTTGGGAGACTGTTTGAGCTGCCAGAGTGCTGTGAGTTTGAGCACGTCCTAATGACTGACAGCAGCGAGCAGCAGCTCATGCAAATCAGGCAGTGGTACCAGAGTTGAACCCCTGCATCTGTCTTGCTGAATTCACATCTGCACTGCTTACAGTCCCAATTACAACAGTCCTTCTGTGTGTGTGTGTGTGTGTGTGTGTGTGTGTGTGTGTGTGTGTGTGTGTGTGTGTGTGCACTAAAGTTTTAGTACATCAACACTATATTGCTATTGATTATTGCCATTGTTTTAGCCCAAAATTCAAACTCTTAAAATGTATTTTCTCTCATGCAGTGAATATCATCAGTTCCGAAATCCGTATATGGCTAATCGATGAGCGATTTTTATGGAACAAAAGGGAGATGTGTCGAGTAATCTTACTTCCTTGAGGCTTTGCTCCTCACAATCGACAGTGCAAGTTTTTGTGTCCACTGCACCGCACAGCAAGACAAAGTTGTAAACATAGCTTTGATATCACATCTTCACAGTAAAATAAGGCTGGTATCTGAAAATACAGGTTGCTACGTCGGGTTGATCGCTTCGTCTGGCTCAATGACACAAGCCCAGTGGTTAGTCAGTCATGACGGGACTACCATGTTGTCAAACACACAAAGACAGACTTAAACCCTATTTGCATGGGACTAGTATTACCTGGAGCAATTTCTAATAGTTGTGAAGGTCATCTGTGATCGTAAACTTGTGCAAATCTGCCAATTCTGTCATTTGGGATGTAAAATATCCACACGAATCGGTATTGAGAATCATGGAATTCATCATGGAATAAATGGTCAGTGGTGTTGACTATTATTAATTTAGTTTTAGCGTTAAGTATTTTGGGTAGAAATTCAGTTTACTGCCCTTGATTGGATCCACAGGTGTCTAATCATCTACATTGCTTCAGTGTATTTAGTCTTAGGCCTCTGTGTCAAGCGTTTAAGCGATTTGCTTGTTCCTGCCTTCTTGTGATCTCTGCCTGTTTTTTTGTTTTTGCCTCACCTATGCCTGAATTTGTTTGCCTGATATTTTGACGGATCTCCTGCGTTCTGAATCTGATGAGTAAAGATTGTTTTTCTACACCTTATCATGCTGTCTGGGTGGTGCGTTTGATCCTTTTTTTTCCCCTGGGGTTGCACAAGTCTTAACACTTGACGCATACAATTTACACACCACTATGTTGAAGTGGTGCACAGACAACTCTGGATGACACACACACACACACACACACACTCAGCCAGATGTGAACTCATCTTTCACGCAGTAGCGATCAATTAGCAACACTGAAAAGGAAATAATTTAAAAAGTAACTCAACAGAGGTACAACGATCCAGTCGTGATGAGATCTGGTGGGGAAAATTAACTCATTCAAGATATTTGTGTTTTCATTTGTACAGTTAGCAGACAGTCACTTACTTTGCTAGGTCCTCCTTCCACACATAATTATAACAAAGCTTAAGGTGAAAATTTGAATCAAAATTAAGAATACAAAAAAAAATGAGAAACTCATAGCAACCTTGATGGAATTAGGTCACACGGCTTAAGAAGATGACTGTCAGCCTTTTGTCTTGTTTTTTTTTCTCTCTCTAAATATGTTCATGCTACAACATCAACATTTTGGAATGTCAATTACAGTCATGGTTAGAAAAGGGCACCGGAAACTTAAACAACTCATCAATCATACCCGAAAGTGACTGCACCAGTATACAGGTTACTGATAATAGAGTACGGCTACAGTACTGAAATTAGCATTTTCACAGAGAAAAAGAGGAGTAAGTGTCTAATATAGGCATATATATATATATATATATATATATATATATATATATATATATATATATATATATATATATAATCTCATGCGATTGCTCATGATATCCCGAACCCCAGCCGCTGCTCAGACTGGACGGGGAAAACAATTTGCCCACTTGTATTGTTTTGAGCAGTGTGTTTGGCTATTAGCTAACTGAATTACACACACAGCTGACTGCATCGCCACCACTCAGTCACTGCTCTGCAGCCAGAGACAGTTTTAGGTGGCTTTTTATTATTTACTTTTATAGTGCCGCTAAAAATTTCAACGTTTAATTTTTTAGTTTCTTATGGAACACAAACAGCAATCTCCTGGACAAACCCCATCAACCTTGTGTGGACCCTATCTTGCTGAATTTCTTCAGCCATCTAATTGGGATACAGGTGGGTTTCCATTGGAGCCAGTCAGATGGTATCAAACAAGGGGATCTGACCAAATGTTGGGATTTGACAAGTTGGGAGTGAGTCCAGAGGTTAGCCTAATGTGGGTTGTATTCATTTCATCACACAATACTGCAGTGGCCTTTGCAGACACACCTGGCAGGGAAATGCTCTACCCAGAGCACCTTTTATAGTTTTGGACTTTTAATCTCCAACTATGTAATAAATTGAACTTCCATTGTTGTTTTTTTAGGGGTTTAAGATCTACTATCAAAAGCGGACACTAACAGGTGTCCACTTTACTTCTCACTCACTGTATTCATGAATGTATTTTTTTTACATTCCAGCAAAAACTTACAGAGGCATCATCACAGCTGTACTTATGTATCACTTAATGAAAACAGCTTGCTGCTCTCACAATTGTAAAGCCCTGACATTCAACAGGATGATTGCGGCAAGCAAGTAACCCTCTCATCTTCTGTCTTCTGCAATCTGAAGGTGTGATCCTATTGTCAACATGTAGCACACAATAGCAAGACTGGGTGAATACAAATTCCCCACCTTTTTTTTCTCCAACTTACTTTTGAGACACTCCACAGAGTGCCAGGATGTTCCTTTTATCTTCCCATCCATTTTAGTTACTTCGAGGCATGTGAAGATTGATTTTGGAATGCTCACAGGTGCTTTTGTTATGTCATCTTCGATATAATTCTTTCCTGCTTGAACGAGGACTTGTGCAAGCAATCAAAAATGGAACAAAAGTAAAAAAAAACTGCAGAATATGTCCTCAGTTTATTAAGCTTTTTATAATTTAGTCCACAAAGGCTTTTTCGGCAGGAGATGCAAAAACAAATCATCACGGCTTGTATGATATTTTGTTCTGATTGGTAATGGTATCTAAATGTAACATGGCTGATATTCCATTTTTTATAATACGCCAATAGCTCTCTTTTAAAAATGCAGCTTCGCAGGTATCCAATGTCATCAAATGTCCTGGAGGGACACAAAGTTGTGATAAGATGAATAATATTGATATTATGAGATCAACAGCAAGAGGGAGGGGGTTGGAATGGCCTCTCAGTCCTCAGAGGTGTCATCACTCATCCAAACTCTTTCACCTTCCCTCTCTCTGCCCTCATCGCTTACCTTCAATTCATCGAGCTCATTATACAAATCATCATTTCATTGTCAGCATTCACCACATATCCTTTACCTGCATAGCAATGACTTAATGCGGTCTAATGGTGCGGGTTCTATTGAAGTAGGGCCTTGGGAGTAATATGCTTTGTACTGGCTGACAGGAAAGCCAACAGATGGGTCAGAAGGCAAAGAAATGATACCTCTGAGGCAAATTGGGAATGAAGACACAACCCTACACATAGTCATTCGGTCGGTAGCTGTACAGACACATAAAGTAGCTGGATCAATAACATTAACTACACATTATACGGAGTATACTGTATTTGCATATAAATAACTATGTGAAACATGCACACTTAAAATGCACAATCTTGCTCACTCAAACACATGCACACAGGTGAACCCATACGGGGAGTGTCCCCACTGGGTGTTAATGAGGGGTCATAAACCCTGAAAAGCCTCAGTCTCCCAGAGTCCAGGGTCAGCGGAGCCACAGTCTTAAACCCATGAATTAAACATCAGTCTATCTGTCTGGCAGGTATAAATATTTCTCTTCCATTCTGACCGGACGAGTGTGACACAAGGCCAAAGTCCTTCCACAGAGTCCCCAGCACAGTTTGACATATGGGGGATGAAGATGATGATTGTCGCCATAATGGGATAGCACAGTTGTAGAGTAGGTTTCATATTAGCCCCATGAAATGATGTCCTATACTGCAGAGGAGTTGTAGAGGTGTGTGTGTGTGTGTGTGTGTGTGTGTGTGTGTGTGTGTGTGTGTGTGTGTGCTCGTGTGTTTTTAGAGGTTGTTCTTGCTCTGAATTACACTCCTGGCTGCTTCTCGAAATTATAGTATTGTACTAGTATTTTTTTTATGCGGAGTTATGCTGCACTAAAACAAGACATCATGCTGCAACATGAAGTGAAATGGTACAATATGTCACTGGAGTGTGGGATAATCCTCAAAATGTTGCAATACCAGAGTGATAGAGAAGTCAATATAAAAGTATGAAACTTGTGATGCAGAAGTTTTTTGAGATGATGCAATGACATCACAAACAGGAAAAAAAAAGTATCTACCTGGGCGCTTGAAGTCAGCGGAACATAATGGAAGTGATAATCTACAATCAGTGAGAGAGACAGAACTGCTGATGCAACATCCTGTTGTTGCCGTAACCATTTTTAATCCGTTGTTGCTCTGCATTTGCAGATTTTGTTCCTAGTGTCTGGTCGTACTCAGGTGAGAGTTTTGCAAGAACTGACCCGCCAAACGTGGAACCTGGTGGAACTGATAACATTAACAATTTACAGCTCCTAAAGGCCAGCAGCAGGTAGACAAATCTGTGTTGGCCCATGAATAACAAATTACTTTGTTTTATTCTGGTAGGCAAAATAAATATTACTTTTATTTAATTACTAATACACTATACTTTCCTTGAATTTCATCCATTCTGGTATTCCATGCTAAACACATATAGGTTAGTGTTTGACACGTGCTATTAAAAACTATTAAAATGCATATTTATTAAACATGCATATGTACTTCCCCTGCCAATACTTTCTACATGAACAGAGAACATAAGTAGTTAATCAGTTTAGGTTCAAACGTTTCTTTTGGAGCAACATTGTGGATTAAAAAAGAAACCAGCAAGACTTTATGAGATTAAAAATAAATGTTCTCAAGATTATCTAGTTAATTCCTTTATTGTTATTGAATAGTTTACCTCAAGGCCTGTCTTCTTGTTCCATGCCTGACATCATGAGCTGCATCGTACACCAGGCCAGCAGTGCAGCTATCACTGCTTGTTTCAGACTGGCGCCAACAGGTGTGTTGGTTTTAAAATGAGGCGTGGTCAGGCACATGGTTGATGCATTGCTATTATAAGGGAGCAGAAATTGGGCTGCCTCAAAAAAAACACTCGTTTGAAGTCAACTACGCAATATTGTTCCTGTTATATACTTAACTTATTCAAAGAGAAAGATTTACCTGCATAGGAAAGTTCAAAAATCAAAATTATCAGCATCAAATACTTCATTTGCACTTTCGACCTTGTGCTATAGATCATTTAAATAGAGCCCAACATCTCTCTTTTCTCTTGAACAAATTTCTTGCCATCTTCTGTAATCTTCAAACTTTGGAGTTTATACTCATCTGGCTCCTTCCTGAGGTTTAGGAATGAGAACAAAGGCCTTTGTTTGAAATCATGAGGTCGACTGAAGGTCAAGCCAATAGAGGATCAAAGCATGTATTCCCAGGCACTGAGAAGGAACCGTTCCCTTTGATCTCCACCTTGCTGTGGACAGGATGGTGAACTGCTGCTTACTACTTTGGATCCGTGTTTACTTTACCTCAAGAGTACTTTTCAGGAAGAGGATTTTATATCCTCTGACATTCAGTGCGTTTACATGATAGTATCAATTTGAATTTTGCTTTAGTCGGACTATGCTCTCTTTCGGGGCAACTGCTATTATCCTAATATACATGGCAGTGAATAAATCAAATCATTGGCCGAAAGCATGTCGTATCCGATACGATAGGTGGCGCTGTTTTCATTACATCTAGTGGTGATACAGCCATCTCCGCTTGCCCTCTTCACTCTTCATAATGGAGAGAACCCCGCTAGCTTCGGTGGTTGTCAGGGAAATAGCGGAAAGCAAACAGGGAACTAGCAGCAGCAGCGCTAGCTAGCTACAACAGGGAGCTAGCGAGGACACCCACCGAATGGAAGTATCGTCTTGTAACCCGACTTTTACGTTTTCCATGCCACATGCCGCGATGTCCGAATTATCAACCGAGTCGCATCGAGTTATCCAGGGGTGTTAATCGGATAGTAGTCGGACTGTAATTATTCGAATAAAGGTGTTTACATGAAAGGGATAATTCGATTTCAATCTGATTAAGCCAGTAATTCGAATGCATGTACCTACAGTTACTGTGTTAAGAAAGAGAACATGCACGTAAAAAGAAATTAGTCATGGATGTGCAACCCTATTTTTCAGCCTCTTCAAAACATGCAATCATTGGTCATGGGCTTTGAGAAATACTCTGCTACATAAGCAATACTTTTGTTGAAGGTACCTCATAATCGTTCAGAACTGTTCAAGTTATACAAGTTAGGAAAACAATTTAATTTAAATCTGATCATGGTGTGGGAGTAAATAACTAAGGCTCAGAGGCAAGGAAGGACAGTTTCGGTAATCCATACTAAAGACTAGACGACATGATGCTGTATCTAAAAGAACGTGTAGATGTGGCTGAATTTGTGATGTGACAGTCTTAAACATATACAACTAAATATCGCTCCATTGTTTGCCTCCCTAAAAAACTGTAAGTTTGCAATAGTCAATTATATAATGTATTAAGGGGAAATCCATAGGCTTACCTTCCAGACCATACATGAGAAGCTATAGCTCACTAGACACTATTTGATGCAGAAATATAAATGTAAAAATACAAGAATAGATTAGATGGAGAAAAAGATGTCCTGGTTCATTATTTAGACAGTCCAAATACTTTATTCCCACATTATCCATCTATATTTCTTTCCCTCCCTGTCATCTTGAAGCCTACCAACATAAACGTATAGCTTGTGCAGTTCCCATTTGAACGTCTTTCGTTATTCTTCCTCTGTGAAAAAACATAGTTTAACCTAGATAATGGCTTAATTTTCTTAAGCTATTGTCAAGGTGTGCCATCAGAATTACAGCTCTTGCATTTCCAGCAGTTAGGTACTGCAGACAAAGCTTGGAAATGTACCAGACACATTGTTCCACACAATTATCTGCTTAGTGGGATGTATTTTAGTTGAGGATTTGTTCATTTCAACGTGTTCTCGGTACATGCAGTGCAAGAAAATATTCAAACAATTATGTGAACAATGACCACTCTGTAGAAGAGCACCTTAGGGGCCGATCACACCAGACCAAGCAAGAGGCGGGCTTTATTACTTTACTAATTTCTTCCTGTTTTCGTGTGGTATGATTAGCGGGGAATTCAAAAGAAAATGGCAACCTGCGACAAGGCACTAATATTAGCAGTATTTAATTACGAAGAGCTTTCCAATTCTAGAAGGAAACACTTACCCTACTGCTCAGAAGACTCATTCCTTTTTTCTTTTTTTTAATAAATATTGTCAACCCAAAACCTACGCTTTTCGTTTTTTTTTTCTCCTCATCCCACAACACAGCAAGGGCAAGAACGCAACGTCTACTTTAATCCATTTTATAAGTGAAGTTTCATCGCCCGGTTGAGCACACAGGCCCACTGTTTTGCGCGTTTATGTCAGGGCACTTTTTTTAGCTGCTGCGCTTTGAAAAGTCGCGTCTTAATCCCTTACAGGTGGGTTGTGACATCACAAGCAAACAGCATGATTGCTGCACGGTCCATTTTGACTTGAAACCACCACCATAGTCCCACACATGAAAGGCAAATGTGGAAGGAGGACACAGGGATAGAGCCAAGCTTGTGACTGTCTGTCAAAAATCAGCAGACGGGATTCAGGAGCAAAACCTGGTGTTCCTTGGGCTTGGGTAATCTTCAGCAAATCAATGTGCATGGGGAAAAGACCTTAGGTTAAGACCGCCCCCACAAAGTGGATTGATAACACCCGGTCACGTACTGCGGCCTTCAAGTAAAAATCTGCAGATCCTCAGCCGACTTTGAGACAGCACAGCAGCACTTACAGAGTTTGAGAAGCACAGCAGCACTTACAGACGATCTCCTCTCGCGTTCACTTTTGCCAATGGGTGAGCAAGGAGGGGTGTTTTCATCTGCATGCACCACACGCGCCGCAATGACACAGAGCCGGCCGAAGAACACCATAGCATCACCCCGAGTAAGCCCTTGTTGAAGGAAAGGCCAGAGGAATGGTTAGCTAGCCACTGTCTGGTTTTATTACGTTACGTAATACATGAATACATGCCAATTAGATGGTAGTCTCCATGAGAAATAAAGAAAAACAGAAAAGAAAATTGTATAACAATTATCCACTTATAGTGATCATTTGACCTGGACAGACCTGGTCAGGTACATGACCATTGAAAAAAAATGTAGTCTTCATGGGACTGTCTGGGTAGTCTTTTTAAAAAGCAATGGCCAAATCCCTCTTGACCTGTTGTTTATTAAGACAGTATCGCTGCTTGCTTTACGTCAGATGAAATATCCCTCTGGAGTGCAATGTGTGGTCAGAGACGGTAGAGTGCTGCTATAGTCATTAAAAAAAAACATATCCAGAGTAATACCCCTATAACCATAATCATGCTGTCAGCATACCTATAATTGTAGTACAATCGAGAGCTGAAGTCTTGAGACAGCAGCAGGGGACGCTCTCTGACTTTTTTCAGCACGGCCTGACCTGGAATCTTATTATAGAGCGATGTGTATGTTAGTGTGTGTTCCTAAAAACTCACTCCACTTCCACCCCTCCTCCTCTCCAGTCTGTAAGGGATTCACACCAACTTCATTTAAAATGTGTTTTGCTTGCACCATCAAACTCTGTCACCATCAGAAACTGTGATATTGGAGGAGGAGCTAGGCTAAAGTACTAACCCCGTCCCGAACAAGAAGAAAAAACGGCTGGTTAAATCACTTCTTGTCACGCAAGCCTCCACTTCTTCTTTTATTTATTCATGACTTCGTCACTAAAAAGTGAGCTGTTGTCATCGCTGCCTGTGGTGTTTAAAAGGCAGCAACCTATGTAGCGTGATGAGAATTTAAAAAATATACATGAAACCTGTTCCCACAACCAGCTGGATGTCTGCATATATGTATTTGTTAACGTACATGTTTTTTTTTATGCCTGCAGTCTAAGAACCCCAAAGTAAAATTCAAAGCTATTAGTAGTCTATAAAAAATGCATTAAGTCATATAAGACTGTAGTTGTATATTATTCGCCATTAGTGGGCTGACAAGTGAGATCATGACCCAGGCATCCTGAAGGTCCTTGCTAGCTTCTGGAAGAAAGACTGTAACTGGGATGGGAGTAACATCCTAGTCACTCCTGTCTGCCCTGATTCTGACCCCTGAACTTGCTTTCCAGTAAGCAGTTCGGCCGACACCTGCTTCTCCTTTCCATGCGATAGTCAGGCTGACACCGGTTCCTCCTGAGTTGCAACCGACACTTGTGCCTTGTGACCTGTTTTGTTGCCAGAGACCATTCCTGAACTCCAATTGCCAGAGTAAACAGGTCATTTGTTTTCCCCCAAATTGTTGAATCCACATTGCTGGTGATGGCCTTACAGCCAACTGGGCCGCCCATCTTGCAAATGCCAGAATTGACAGACGAGTGTGAGTCTGGTTGTGCAGCAAGGCACTTTAAATCCTCCCTGTTGGCTTTGGAATATGTGTAATGGAGTCACCAGAGCTTACAGCCTTTATTGTAAAACAGTGAAACAGGAGGGTAAATTAAAAGATATATGGCAACAAAAAACAACAGATACACAGATGATTTGAGATGTGAATATGACAAAGACATTGTGGAATTTTCTAACAATAGAATTTCAATATGAAGGAAGAAAAAAGTGTCTCTTACAATTTACTCGACCTTCTATTCTCCACTCTTATGATTATCAAATTCATCTCATTCAAAGTCGTAATTGTATGATTATTTAATCCACATATTGTATTTTTTTTTCAATTAATTGTTTACTTCTATGAGCTCAAGCAGTGGGAAGATGAATATCCTACACATGAAAAAGCAAATCGTGTGCGGTGTTGTGGAGGAGTGAAGCAAAGCCTATAGCAACAGAAGGTATACGGCCGCTAATAGTTTGTATACAGCTCAGTTGATTTAGGTTTGGTAAGTCAAATGTATTGTCTTGTATTTTGATGAAATATATCAAAAATATACCTTTTCATCCTATTGCATCCCAGAAAACTGAAAGAAATGGTAGGTATTTGTATTAATAAACATGCAGTGTGCTACATTATGCAATGTTTTATTATTTTTTGTAACTTGTCGCATTATTCCTCTGAACCTTTAACAGCTGTGCTAAATAAGGAAATTAATGATTAAAATGACAAAGACCAAACCAGCTCCTCAAAATGTTTCTAAAAATAATATCTGTAGGGTTACAGTGGTAATGTGGAAACAGCAGCATTTTATCAGATCACGTCTCATTACCGAAACATTCTGCAATCAGCTTTTGTTGGCTGAGTAGACAGAGCGAGCAGTAAAGCCAGAGTTTTGATTATTAGTCTAATAATGCATGTTCAGAATCTGTGACTACAAAATTAAAAAATAATGTGAGCAGCAGGTACAAAATGTATGTAATAGGTGTATTTAAATTAGTGTTCAGAACAACTACAACGGTTGTAGCGTAAATGTATTATCTTCAAAAAAAATATTTTTCTGTATCTGTTGCCAAGGTAATTTCTATGGGTGAAAAAAACATCTACTGTATGTTGTGGTATAAAGGAAAATTGTATCATTAAATAACATCCATCAATGTAAGAACTAATCATGGATATATATATATATATATATATACTAAACATGTATATTCAACAAAACAATAATGACATTATACAATCAGCCAGATTGTTTCACCAAAAAATATGTGTAGATATTTACGGCATTGTAAAGCCCACATCAATCAAATCAGACTGTGTATGTATTTTTGTTCCAGTTTCTTACTCCTTCTGCCCTTCTGAACACATCTGTCTCTCTGCCTGCATGTGAGAGACTGAGTTGGAAGTGCAAATTATCCTCTCAGCATGCCCTTGCCCTTGAGGCCCTGTTTTGATTCCTCTGTCCTCCTGACTCTTTATCCTTCCTTCTCCTTTCCTCCCTTCCTCCTTGATCCGTTTAATTCCCCCCCCTTCACAGTGTCCTGAACAGGTTCTGTCTTTATCATAAGCACCATTTAATCTGCAATGGAAAATACATTGTACACAATTGGTGGGCCCTAATCAATTTATACAATGTAATTACTCCATTCTCGATCGTCTCATAAACGACAAACCTGGTCCCAGAGCCACTAATTAGAAGGGAACAGGATTTGCGGCTAATATCATTCATTATTTTCAAATTAGAGGCAGAGAAGTTGTCACAATATAATGATCAGGCAAATGAACGCAGTTGTTTTCTGCTGCTGGGCCTCTTGTTTTGTTCTGAAAAGAAGGCTGGTGGCTGCGTCTCGAGCTCCGGCAATGCTGGGTCTCCTGGGTCGTGTTCTCTTGCCATGTTTACAAGGAAAACAATGACAGGCTTCTTTTTTCTATTTATTTGGGACATTACTGCTAAACACGATTTGCTATATATATATTTGTCTGCTTCTGTTTGTTATAGGTTCTTCAATAGTGAAGGTGTAGACATACAACATGTATCTGAAGTAGGGTTTTCTGATTTATTTTTTCAGAAATCAACTTCTTTCTTCATCTATTTTTGATAATAAAGCAAATTTAGACTTTGGGGTTGTCACGTTTAATTAAAAGTTGATAAAATATTCAATGTGACATGATCTTACTAAATTCAAAATTCATAGTTTCTAAACCAACTCCAATCATTCATGTGTTGGGTTGTTTGAAATGTCACTGTAATCTCTTGCAGGAAGCAAGGCGTGTTCATTCATCTGAGAAATATTGTAAGCAGCTTTTGGAATTATTGTGCTATCACAATGTGCTATTATATTGTGGATTAAGGTAAGACTACTTGCTGACTTTGAAAATGCAACCGCCTCATAGTCACATCGCCACAATAACAAATATATAAAGTCAACCGTCAGACCATTAAAAGTCAGTCACATAACAGCAGCAATATCTATATTGTAATGTGTCAAATTGCATATAGGTGATTATGTTTGGAGAAGGTAAAGTTCAGCATTTTACATATATTAAAGATCTGATGACTGTGTGTTTTTTAAGTGTTTTTAAATACTGTTGGAAGACTTTCCCCATTTTTCAGTAACCATGAAAGTAATATTGTTCATTAATAGTTATTTCCGATGCATTTCATACATACAGTCCCATTGATCCGATACAGTTAATCTTCAAGGCTATTAATGCAGGTTCATGATAAACAATTTGGCATGTGTGACTTTATTTATGTGACTTACGTGCAGCTATCATTGAAATGCACGTCCTTGTTTCATCTGTTTCAAAGCAGGGGATGTTTGACACAGTGTGCAGATAGTTTGGCATTTCATAAAGCACTTTAAGTGACATTATGATGAACTGGGACATGTCCTCATTTGGGAAACGATGACTCACGTAATGTGTTTGGGGCTAGATTTTAACTCAGGATGCATAATAATGCCAGGTGAGTCAGTCATGAAAGCAGTTTTTTTATGACATTTAAGTTGCAGATGTGAAGTACCAGAAAAGTAGAATAACACAGACACAGGAAAATGATATACTTGAGGTGTCCTTGAAGAAGACAAGGCCTAACAAGACTCGTAACCCTCCACTGTGAAAGCAAACTGCTCAACAGCTGCAGGTTGTGAATGTACTTGGTGAGAATTAATCCAACCGCATGAATGTAATGGTGCAAAAAATTTGCACGATAAGGTGATGAAAAAGAATGAGAAGCTGGAGAAGGGAGAGAAGACCGAGACTGTTTATTTCAGCCGGGTGCACAAGAAGAAGAAGTGTGACTCCGACAGGAATGTGGAGAAGGTTCTTCAGCTGAAGTTGGACGCTCTTCCTCCCCTTTGTCTTCTCTCAAAATCTGTGATCTGTCTTCATTCAAGTGATGTTGAGATGAGTCACGTCAGTCGCTCTTTAGATCAGGAATACGCTGATCGAGCTGTGAGACGGCGTGCAAGATGGAGGAAGAGAACGGCTTCCGCTTCAAGAGAGGTGTTGGACTCTGGTTTGATTAGCAAGTATAACAATGATTTATGGGATTATTAATAATATAGATTCATAATAACGGGTCACCCCCCCTGATATCAGGGACCAATAACCAAACTGTCTTGAGATAAAGTCTCAAAAGTGAAGTTCAGTCAACATGTCGACAGTCGACAAGGTTTGAACCAGAGTTCTGACTGTAACATGAAGCTATTATCTATATTTAGCTATTAACACATATGCACAATTTCTCTTTGAACTCCCACAGATTTAACCTGAACAATACCGATCAAAAATCCGTCGACAAACTATACATATTCTACAACCACAGGAATACGAACTCAAAGCGAGGAACCATCAAGCGGCGAGGAGAGAGTAGGCGTATGTGTGTGTGTGTGTGTGTGTGTGTGAAAGCGAATTCCTTCGATGCCTGGTGTTTGGACTATTAGAACAAACAGCCATAGGGGTGTGGCTGTCAACAATCATTAGTGCTGCTGTCACCGTCTCAGCTCCAATAATTACTGCCACTGTAAAGCCGCCAGCATCCCTCCACCCAGCACGCAGCTACCTGAGACACCATTAGTCCAGTTCTGTGCAGCCACTTGGGCCTGTCAATTAGCGTGAGTCACAACAGATTTATTTGCATGAGAATGTGCTTTTTTTTTGGCAATGTCCTGGTGAGAGACGTGCCGTTTTGCAGAAGTATGGGGTCGACAGATGTCTCGATGTTCTTTCACTTTCCTGTCAACTTCAATGAGGCAACGTGAACGTTGGTGGGTGTGCGGCGCGCGCTCCATACTGTGTGTGAAGCATTAAGGAGTTAAAAATAGGATTGCATGTTTCCTTGTACTTTTTGTAATTACACAATTATTCAGGATTCTTAATGCATATTCTGTGTTTTGCAACATATTTGCAGCAAATCTTTTTTTCTGTGTGAATGTCATACCATGCTGGTAATCTTTTGTAACATTTATTCTTGCTCACGTGTCGTAGTCCTAGTGTTTTAATAATACATTTGATATTGTATTGTATTGAGAAGCCATGGAGAAAAATCCGCCAACAGAATTCTTTTTTTTATATTTCTTCGGTTTAACATTTACTTAGGCCTTAGTGAGTGAGTGAGCTGAATGTATTACTCCTTTCAGCCATCGCCCCGTCAACAAGTCTGCTACCATCGTCCTTTTTGCAGTCCCCAGATATCATCACAGCTTTTCTCTTTATTTGTCCGACTCTGAGGTGATTATATTCCATTCTGTTTGGAATTTGCTGCACAACAAAGTGTGTACGTAGGTATGTTTCTTATTGTTTACATAAAGTAAGGGGTAGCATTTGAATTTGGCAAAGCTGGGAGGTTCTTGTTTACCCACTTATTGTTTTGCAAGGCATGCACTGAGCACATTTAGTTTTTGTAATTTGACATTTCTAATATGCATGTTCTCAATTGTTATGGAATAATTGGTTGGCTGTAATGTGCTGGCTGCTGGGTGCTCTAACTACAGCAGACCATGAATACCAATGTGGCATTTCCAGCATGAGGACACATGCAGGCATATTGTTGCTGTCAGGTGCAAAACACGCGGTTTTCAAGAAAAGGTTAATACATTTACTACGGACTAAATACTTTTATTAGACTAACAAGTATTGCTAAAATGTGCCTGTTATTTAGAAAAAAACACCTTCTATCTGTCCGCTTTGCCAAAGGTTTCATGGAGTCTGGCCTTACTGTTCAGATGTAATTTTTTTTCTGAGGGAAAATGTGCTTTCTTCGCCAAAAAGTTACAGAGGCTTTCAATTTGACTAGATGTGTCATGACATTGGGAGCCAGACAGAGAGCGAGAGTGAAAGGGAGAGAAAGTGAGCGAGTGAGTGCTCGGGATAAAACGGGCCAGCGAGGCTGGAAGAGGAGAACCAAGGATAGGTCGATCCGGGGTCGGTGAAGGCCCGGCGGCCATGGATCCTTCTCTAGGAGGACAGACACTGATAAGGCTGAGGTAGCTCATACAGAGCTGAGGTTTAAGAGGGCACCAAGATAACAGCCTGCTGATAGGACCAACCAACGCAGCTGGACTCCAGATAAGAGGCAAGGACTTGTTGCCCTCAACAGGAACAAGACTTCTAATTTGAGCGGGACAGGTATCCTGCCATGCCGGCATTACTGTCTGGGTAAGTGTATTCGGTGGGAAAGAATAGGATGTACACCAAGAGGCTGATTTGTTTTTGTGATCACAAACAATTCAGATTTCCTCATGTTTTTACAATCTAATGCCACCGAAGCATTTTGAATTAATTGTTGTGGACTAATCCTTTTAACATAATTCCTACATCATCTTGGTTTCTTATTGTAACTGTTTCTACTTGTCTCCACTTAATATCAAAATACAACATTTCTTTCAGTATTGTTCTGTCAATAGCATTTTTGTATTATTATTTAGGTGACTATACAGTAATTATCTTTTTGTTATTTAGAGCAGAAGTTAAACTGAACAGATACTTTAGTTTCTGTGTTTGGTTTCATGGCTTCTCATAGAAACATTGAGCAAAACACTAAAGGTTTGGGAAATAAAAGGCTATTTTGTCAGCAATTAGTTTTGACCCATATCACTCAAAACCAAATTTCCGCTGCTCTTGTGTGTATTATTTATGACACACAGCTGTGTGTTCTGTACACTTCTACCCAGAGGCGTGATGAACCTGAGTTGTGCTCTTTTCACCTTTTTTTTTTTTATTTTATTGCGCATCCGTTGAAAAACTAAAAGTCAGACCTTCAAATGCAGCCCCAAGGACTAAAAGACACAATAAGTAGGAAATGTGTCATTTTGAAAAGGAGCACGCTCATTCTCTGATCTCTCCCGTTGCACATTTGTCTCACTCTGCGTGCTCCTCCCGCGGTCCTGTTGTTTGAAGTGAACCTCGGCTCGTCTTGTTTTGTTCTTGATTTAGCATTACTTTAAAAGTTTGAATATGCAATCTAGGAGTGATTTATCACCCGCCACTAAAAGAGCCTCCCACTTACTCGTGGCTTTTGTTGTTTGACATATTTGTTTATTTTCCGATAAATTGCACCAAGTGTTATTATTTAACTCGGTCCAGACTCAACTGCGTCTTACACACTGTTGACTGTTTCCACTCAACTCTGTCATCTAAATTACAGTATCTAGATTCTAGAACAATCAGATTAAAAGATTCATTCATGCAGAAAAACATGGAGTGAAAATGGTGACACATGAAATCTGGGGCTCAAATCCAGCACGTTTTCATTAGAATAAATTAATTTTTTTTTTTTTTTAAGAGCAGAAGACCATGTTAAATAACGGTGGAGGTTATACTAATTGTTTATAAATACATGTGTGTGTGGCAGTGTGTGTCTCTCTTGTACACATGTCTGTATATCTGAGGCCATTATGTATTTACGAGAGCTAAATAATGTAAAATAAAGAATAGTTTTTCAGGACTAGTTACATCCGTTTCATAATTTAATGTTGGCGAAGGTGTTCAGGGAGGCCAGTCACGCAACGAGCGAAGCATTTCAACTCAACACTGTTCCATTTAGTGGGCCAACTTCTCATACGACCAAAGTTAACTCTCCAACTTCACTACATTACCATTCATGCTGTGGGAGGCCGTTATTAACTGCCTTATTAAACTGTCTCATATATTTATCTTAACATCCCTTGATCTTTCAGACCACTGTGTGGTGGGGATTTAGATTATTTTTCTCTATCTAAAGGATAAGTGAAAGTTATCAGTACATTCTGTTGAAGATCAGGTTCTTGATAAGTTAATAATGAAGAGCTGAGACAGAGATTGAATATGACAAGAAATGTCTTCAGCTTGTGTGTGTTGGTCCTCATTTCAGCCCCGTATATATTTGGACTCCATCGGCCCATATATGGGTCTGTACCTCTTGTTCTTCATGTTCTAGTGGTCATATGAACCCCAAATGATTTCTAATACTTGTCTTATTTTATGTATTTTTTTTTCAGATTTTTTAAAAATGAGTAGTGAAAACCAAAAAAACAAACCTAAAACAATATATATATATATATATATATATATATATATATATATATATATATATATATATATATATATATATATATATATATTTAATTTGTACATTCAGCATGATTATGAGTAAGATTTGCCAAAAATCCCCTCCTCGAGTGTTCCCTGAGTTTTTTCATGGCCTTAAGATCCCAAGTTTAGTGAAAGGTTACGATCGCTGCAGCAAGTTCACAGAGTTCCGTAATTCAATTTTACAGTTACTTTACTTTTACTGTTTGACCATTTGTATATTCTCACAGTATTGTATCACTTTAAATGAAGTTAATAAACATTGTGGTTATGGAGATAATAAGGTCCATGGTTGTTGTTTTTTTTTTAAGGTTTTTTGTTTTCTTGAAAATCAGGCACAAGAGGGGCCACAGAGAAAAAGTTAAGTAGTAATAGAACACAGCTAATGTAAATCTGCTTTTTAGTTTACCATATCTCTATCCCATCAGTAGGTATCAATAATAATGATAATAACATAAATGCGTTGGTCTATTTCTCTTACATCCCCTTTCTTCGTTTGATTTTTAGTGCAACTCCTGGAAGAGTTCCTTTCACCATCCAGCTCCCATCCCCTCAACATCACATACATTTGCACACACACCACACACCACTCCATCTGTCCATCTATCCAGGGGGTGGCTGCAGGTTAGTCATCAATCAAAGTGAGAATGAGAAAGACAGTTAAAAAGACGTGCGTTTCATGTGTTCATGAATCTCCAGTACGCGCGTGTGTTCCTCGCCAGTGTGACTGTGTTATGCAAACAGATGTGTGTGTGTGTGTGCGTGTGTGTGTGTGCGTGTGAGCAGACTCCTGCTACTCTGTCAGACATCTCCCGGTGTTCTCTCTGTGGCTCCACCCCTACTGTTTCTGCACAGGGAACAACTGCGGGGGAGGGGACGGGTATCAATAATGCTACAAACCCCTGTGGATATGTTCCATACGCTGCTGTATTGATGAGAGTGTGCTCCTCCCTTCATCAATATATCTGGGCGAGGTGTCTGGCTACAAATTCCTGTCGTGAGGAGATTTCACCGGCGTATTCAGGAACAAGAAGGGTGTGCGCACAGATGTGTGTTTTGTGGAGGATGCATTCATTCGACAGCCGTAAGGAATCATTTCAAACGCATGGAGATGGTGGGTTTGACAGATGTTTTGTCCAACTGTCTCATTTCATACCCCCTTGGTTTTTTATCTGGTGGTTTGTTTTTTTTTACACTCGACGTCTTCAAATCAACGCAGAGAACGCGAGAAAAGAAAAACCTATTCAGGTACAGCACCTGAGTGTCGAAAAGACAACAAAGAGGTCTGTTTGATTACGATTTATGATGTCTGCCTCTGATGTACAGTATCCAGGATTTGATTACAGATGTTCTTCATCAATGGGGAGCCATACAGGAGTGTAATAGTTTAAGGGTATGCAGGCCCGATAATTCACTGCTTTTTTATATTGGAACAACTCAGCTGGGAGCCATGTATAAAACCTCTGGGTGCAATCTGTCTCGATTACTGGCCAGACACCTCCTCGTGTGCTATCTTGAAGCAATTAGACCGCACTTAAACATCCTCAGTCGGAGTCATTTGCTCGCTTGCCTGTACGTTGTGGCTGTCATTTTTCCAGTTTGTCTCAAACAATATTTTTTTTCCAAGTTCCCTCTCCTTCATTTTTCCACATCTGTCATGATGAACTCTATTTATCCGTTACTTTAGCCAGCTCTCTTGCACTATGTATCACTCTCTCCTGAGTCACCTTCACTTCTCCTCCTTCTCCTCCTCCTCCCATCTCACCTCCTCCTCCTCCTCTTCTGCTGTGTTTTATGGCTAAAAGCTGTTATTCCGCTCGGCTGCAGCCCGACTCCTTTCTGTAATATTTCATTCATCAGAACAATTAAAGCGGAACATTGGTTTCCAGGGTGATAATTAGGGTTTGATGAGTGAACCTGAACGCCACCAGGACAAGACAGCTTGATTACTCTCATTTGCCGGTCTCTGTGCTATTCCAGGGTTATTATCCATTGTCTTGTCAAGCAAATAGAAGAAGAAAACAGCCATGAAATGGAGAGTGGGGATACTAGAGAGACAGATAGAAATAGAAGTGTGGAGGTAGAAAGAGTCATGGGAGAGTTTGTTGGAGATGAGTGGCTTGTAATAGGAGCAGGTCTTCCGGATAGCGATACACCACATTAACCCCCGTCTCCTGCTGCTTTTTCAGTAAAACACCCGTGGCATCTCTAACCTTGTGCCCTGCCAGCCCATTCTCAGTCCCTGTGCATCTAAACCAGGCGCGTGGATGCAACCTTTAGCGCAGTGGTTGTCAAACTTTTTTCTGTCACGCCCCACTTTGGAGGAAGAATAATGTTCGTGCCACAACAAAAAGCCAATCTCCGCGTTGTAGGCTTTTCTGCTGTTTTCGTTTTGACAAATCGTCAAGAATCTTGACCATTGCACATGCGCAAGCGTAGCCCGGTAACGGCGTGATGCAAACATTTCCGCGAAAGTGCAGGCATTTCGCCGTGTGTATATTAATGACGTTTTATGTCTTTTTACTTTTGTACTATGTAAAGTTCTCATGTAGCTCACGGGGAGTGTTTGTCCTGAAACCACAAAGTAGCCGGTTCGATCCCTGGTCTCCCCATAGTTTGCATGTTGAAGTGTCCTTGAGCAAGAAGCCTCAGTGCTCCACAGCAGCACTATGCTCCTTAATGAATAAGGATATGTAAAATGCAGAGAATAATTTCCCCACTGTGGGATTTATAAAGGAATTTTTTTTTTTTTTTTTTAAATCTATCCCCCTCATGTAATACCTCCGTGCCCCACTAGGCCGTCGCCTCCCCCCCACAGTTTGAGAACCACTGCTTTAGCGGATGAATTCAATGCACATGGCATGGATCTAACTCCAATGTGAACACACCCCTGTCCTTATCACACACTAATGTAGTGATGCAGTATAAAGCGTAAGAAATATAAACGTGTTTGATAAAGGTTTTGTTGCCTCCATCTAATTTTCCAGTCAAGACAAGAATGGAAAAAATTAAAGACACTATGCATATATTGACACGCTATACCTAACACACACACACAACTGGAGCTAGAGGGGCTTGTAGAGACAGTCGTAGTTTGAAGCTTCACCGGCCAAGCTGCCGTATTTGATGCATTGGGGTGAGGATGCGTTGTCTCTCCACTGGGGAACTTCCTCTCAACATTTTAGCGTGCATCAAATCCCCTTCTCTGGTTTTTCTCTGTTGATGATTCTGCTTTTACTCATAATTAGATGATTGTTAAGCCCACACAATAAGATTATTCATGAAACCGGTCACCTCCACTTCCAAACTAATTGAGATGCAGATGAGAGTTTTGCACCAGACCAAGTACTTATATAAAGTGTAATCCAGTGTGCTCTGTTATTAAAGAATCTCCAACTTCAAGAAGAAGAAAAAAACTAAGTGAAAAATACATGTAGTACAGCTACTTAAATCAAAAAAGAAAAAAGCTGAATATTAAAAGCTCTTCACACAAAAAAATGGTTTAAAAAAAAATCCTTATTTATGTAACGAAAAGGATAGATATTTTGACTTTTTCTTCACATTATTTAACCTTTGTATGGTGTTCGTGTCTGTGGGACCCGTTTTCATTTTTCATCAAAAATAATATGATTCATTATTTTTTCAAACTCAGACTTATTGGCCTTGGCTCATTTTCTGCAAAGAACATATATCAGACAAAATTTTCACACACATTTATATTACATACAGGGTGTTCGGGTCCTGTTAAATTATCAACCGTATTTGCTGTTTATATTGCTTCTAATTGGGATGAAGAAAACATCTGGTGAGTATTTTAACATAAAATTGTTTGATTGTGTTGAAATAAAAACGCCAGACCCACAACACCTGCTGAGTAACAACAAAATGAACACCATACAAGGGTTAAACTGCCAGCTACGCAGCAAAGTGTCATTGTTCAGGACACATCAACATAGACTTTGCTTGCAATGGGGCGAACAAAAGATCCACCAACTGATTCAGCCGTAGAGAGTCCTTGTTGCTGCAAGTAATGCAAATTACAATCACGCAATCATTACAATCATTGTCTGACACGCGTCAACATGACATGTTCTGCACCACTTCAAATCTCCCCCTTTAGTCTCAATGTAAAGTCGTTGAGGCCAATGTCAGTACGTCGGGGCCTGTTGGAACACGTGTGTGTATCACAGTGTGTGCATAATGTGTTCATACACGTCAGAACTATTCAGGTATTCATAGTCAATATGCTCAATATGTTCTCTCAGAAGTATGAACCAATCCGTTAATCGGACATTACCCATTCAAGGTTGTGACCCAGGGAGGATCAACCAATGAAAGAGCTGTTTAATCTTGACCTCCCGACTACCAAGCAGCACTGTGTGATAGTCGATACGAGTGTGTGTTTTTGTTTTCTGGTGTGTTTGTGTGTGTGTGTGTGTGTGTGCATGCATGTAGTTGTGATGCTGAATGGGGGACTGTAGAGGGAGTGACCCAAATGTGGCTCAAGAAGTTTGCATTAGCTCGACAGGTAAGCAGCTGTCAGCCTTTTTTTTTTCTCGATGTAAATGTTGTTGACCTTCTGGAGAAGCTGTTTCTCACAGCGTGCAGCACTAGAATAATAGCCGTGTGATGTTTGAAGCTCGAGCTGACCTCTCCGTGTGCACACAAAACAGCTTTCCCAAGTGGAAGTAAATTCCTTCCAGTCCTTCGCCCCTTTATCTTTTTTTTTTCTTCTTTTTTTTTAAGGCCAGCTGAGTGACATTTCATGGGGCCGTGGCACTCACATCTCAATAGTAATCACTTCAAACTTGTGACGCTTCATTTGCTTAACGATTAAGCACAGAGTGGAGGCTGAAAGAATTTTGCTGCTAATTCGATGCTTTAATGAGCCTGGTAATTAGAGCTAAATGTTAGTGAACAGTCGGTAATGCAGTTCAGAGCACAAGCAGGGGTTTCGTAGACCCAATGGGACAAGATGTCTCTGAACAGCTACGGTGCCATGAGATAAATCAGAACAACACGGACCTCCAGCAATAACATGTGGTGGCTCCTTTAATGAATAGCCACAAATTACAACCAATAGCCACTACAAAAAAAAAATAATCTGTGATTACAAAGATGCAATTGCTAAAATCAAAGTATAATATAATTTAAAATAATGTGCTGGAACCTCACCAAAATGTTGTACCTGATCAAAAATAATTTTCAAAGGCATGTACAGATGTATCGACCAGATTCCCTTCGAAAACATAGTCATGTATGTCTTTAAATTGCTGTCCCCGAAAAGATTTTAAGAATATTACAATATAAGGATTGATCTTGAAATTTGATTGCACTCAAAAATGGGTCTCGGGAGGAGCAAGAGTGGGAAACTGGTAAAAAGCTGCTGTTGGGTGAGGATGCCAGAGAGGAAGGGGAGGAGGGAGGAAGTGGTGTTCCCCCTGCAGCACTCTGTCGGCTCGGCGTTCACGGTGGCTGAGCAGAGTGGAAGGCACAGCCGGCCCGCAGGGAGCACTTGGCACGCCATCAGCTCTGCACCGGGCACGCTCGCCGCCCAGCCAGCACAGCCCAAACACACAAGCATCGGCGATCAAAACAACGCCAAACAAACACGCGCCGAACACACTGACAACATGTGCTGGGGTTGGAAGTGGGGGGGAGGAGCCACAGACTCAGGCGAGCAGCAGTGTGGGCTCCCGCGTCTGCTGCGGGCGCCTCGGCCTGCTCGGCCATATTTACACTCAGAGGTGGAAGGAAGGACCACTGAACTAAAACTGCTGAAACTTGACTCACTCTGAAAATGCATAACTGTTCCCACTGTACCAGCTGTAGTTTCACATTTACAATCAGTTCCAGAAAAAACATAAATTGCTATATGAAGGAATTAGAGCCCTGGCTTGGAAGCATGATCCGTGTGACGATGTATGTTTTACAAAAAGAGAGAAAAAAGAGTTGAATACATTTTGGTGTTCCACTCCCAGAGACATGGTATAAAAAATCCCCAAAAACTATAGACTATAAGCTTTTTATATTGACTGTTTTTTAAGCATAGATTTTAAAAAAAAAAAACAGTCAAAACCCCACAGTAATTTAGTAAATAAATATTGCATTTGTGAATTAAAAGGTTTGACTATAGTACATTACTGTATGCCTCTCATTGGATTATATCAACTTTGATTAACAGTAAAACTGTTAAATGTTTTTACAAATGCTTGGTTTGTACAATAAATCTACATGGAAAAAGTTATGGATGGTTCAACAACATATGCTTGTGTATTTTGGGGTTTTCAGTGGGTATGATTGCGCTTCACGAACACCATTCCACTTGCCTCATAGAGAGGATACACTCTCTGGAGCAGAAATGTTATACAGACATATATACAGACCATATGGACTTGTCTAATATATCATTTGATTCCTCCTTTAAGGATAACACATGGATCCACCACTTCCAACTGCAAATTTCTGACCATTACGTCATTCTCACAGCATGGAGAGTGTTTTGACATCCAGTGATGAAGAGCAAAGTAGTTTTCTCTTTACTGGCCTCCTCATAAAGGTGAGACACTGTGCCGGTTCCTTTATCTTGGTGCCAGTTGTCTATGTTCCAGTAAAGCCAAATAAAAAGAGATGTAAATGGCAGCACCATCTGGAGTGTGCCCTGCTGAAGAGGGAACAGAGAGGTGGACGACGTTTGTTTTTTAGTTGATTTCAATCAGCTCCTTTACTGCACAGGAGTCACTCTATCAGCAGCCCTCAGGCAGCAGCTCTTAGAATACCGAAATATGCCAACACAAGTGCCAATGGGAGTCAAATCCCAGGCTTCAGGTTCCCTCTGGACAGCCCTGATGATGGACAAAGCATGGGCATGTATTGCCTCTGCTGCCTTGGGTTTGAAAACTATAAAGAGCAGTTATTTTGGGATTCACTTTGCAGCCTGGAGGGCGAGACAGAAACACCTCAGCACGGGATGGCAATGACTAAAGTGAAGAAAATGTGTGATTCCTTGTAACAGCCAGAAAGGTTTTTAATTAGAAGTTTGAAAGGATTTTGAATCCAAGTGGTCACAGTTGTTACTTTCTGAAGCAGGAGCACGCTCAGCCCACCAAAGGCTACACTCCCACCACGCCTTAATGCTGTATTGTGGTGTAGATATCTTCGTTTTTGTCAGGTCATACACATTATGTTTTGATGGTGAGGATGTTCAACTTGTTGGTACACTCACTGGCCCAAATGTAGGTTGAAATAATTGTTATTAGGTGACATCATTCCTCCTGTTATAATAGCTTTTTTCTTTTTGCAAATTGCAAATTTGCATTTAAGACAGGTGGAGGAAAACTGCAACTTAGATACATAAACAAGAATCTTTTCAGTGACTAATATACAATGTATTTGAATGTGCATGGAATGTATTAAGATGGACTTAATGCCTATCCTTTAAAAGTCCATATTTAATCAGAATTATAGGGCATTACCCACTTGATTTTAGACTGAACATGATTTTAGACTAAATGCATATGTTATAATGTAAAATGTAACACCGGAACAGTAATGTAAAAGTCCTTGTAAGAGTTTTAGAGTTCCTGAAGTTTTTATACCACAGGTTTTCAAAGCACCAATCAAATCTGGTCATGAAGAATTCCATACCGGTCAACCATGATACACTAATTAATTAACAACTTCCTGTTTAATCTAATTAAACAGGTTGTCAGCTCAGGAGTCCAGCCTTGAGACTTTCATCACTCACCTTTTCTTGGATCCAACCCCACGCAGTTTGACTTGTATATAATTAGACAGGTGTATCCATTTTAATTGCTTTTTCCTCGCATTAATTAGCGATGGATAATTAGTTAAGATGAACACTAATCTGGGTAGGACACTGTAGCTCTTTATCCTCTGGAGCTGAGGGAAGTCACGTAACTGAGTGAAAGGTTTAAATGCCAGTCAGCAACTCAGCCACTGTCTTTTATCGCTTTTTTTTAAAAATCATTTTAAATGTCACTTCAGACTAAACCTTTTATGGCACACACATGCAGGTGTGATGAATGATTTGTCTTCTTAAAAGCAGCGTTAATGTTTTTTCTAACTATACATTTGTATAAATGTACAGTGTAGTGACAATTACACACAGTGTACAATGTACATGTTTCAGCAGCAGAAGTTCTAACAGTTGTCTGCTGCTTTAATGCATTATTCCTCCACTATGTGATTGAAGGAATTGGAACATACTTTAATGAAGGTTTCCCGTGGGAGAAGAGCTGACTCAAGCGGCAGTGAAGCGATAACAAATCAAATGTAATTTTTCATTTTTCAAACCAACAGATTGATTTTGCGGTAGGTAATAAAAGTGTGACACAAAAGAAACAAGACTAAAAGGTGTAAACAGACAGTTCACCGTACAGAGGAAGCACACGAGCAGCACAAGTGATGGCCACGGTTATCATCACTGTCAAACACCATTGTCATTAAAATAAGCCCCTCTGCCTACGGTTTTAAAAGTAGGAGAGATTGATTTAGGAGGGCAGTAGGGAGAGGATGACGATGGACAGAGGAGGAAGAGAGATTTACATCGGACTTTGATAGGTAAAGAAAACATGAAGCAAAAGGACATATACGAAAGGAGATGCCGGTGTGTGTGTGTGTGTGTGTGTGTGTGTGTGTGTGTGTGTGTGTGTGTGTGTGTGTGTGTGTGTGGGTATGGGGTTGAAGGGGGTTGGCAAGAGGACAAGATAAGAAGAGACAACGAAAGGAAGCAGAGTCAACCTGGTAAGATGTAGAGGAGGAAAAACGAGAAGGGGGAGGAAAATGAAGAGGAAGGCGAAGAAGAGAAGAATGGCACCTACGTTCTTGGCAGGTTCACATGCGTCTGCATCATTCATTAACTCCTCCATTTCCGAGAAGCCGTTCCAAGTCTATCCTTTTCATGAGCCTTTGGAGGTGTCTACACACCATCCTGGGTAAATTTAGCGAGCTATACCTCTCACAACTTCTGCAAAAGATGAAGAATATTCTGAAAAAATAAAAGCAAACTTTTCCACCAGTATTCATGTGATAACATTCTTAAATGCAGGGACATAATGAAACATCACCAAAGTACACATCACGCTACTGTTCTAGTCCTGGACAGCACTCAATTAGCATCGTAAATCTTCTATTTCCTTTTTGGTTCTGGTACAAATGTTTGAGGCAGGGAGGGCTGAACAGAAAAGGCTTTCCTCTTTCCTTCATTAATAAATCATCTGAACTTTCACACATGCCCACACAAGTGAAAGAGTGAAAGAAGAAATACATAAAAGGACGGTGACTCCACACAGTACGTAATCGTCAGCCAATAGGCCGTTCTCATTCATGTCTTTAAATGGGTTAGTTGAACGTGTACAACTGTTTACAACAGAGCTAATAGACCTATTAGCCAATATAATATGCAGCAGCTTTTAATAATGTCTTAATAATAATAACTGATAGTGACCTAAATACAACCCTCTCCCAAACAGAATTTTATACAGTTGTCATGCTGCACTTTCAACATTCTCTAATCCACATGCAGGCTTTTTGGAGTCGACGTTGTGTGCTCCAGGTTATATTTCTGAGTGATGTGTTTGATGAAGATGTGTATTACTTTCCCTTGTATGTTCATGCCGCTTCATGGCGGCACTGTAAGATGAACTGTCATTAGTTACTAACACAACATCCCCCAGCTGGACCCGGTGGTGGCTGTGTGTGTTTACAGGCGTGTGGTTTTCATAATTGAACTTCTGCCTATCAAAAGGTTTCAATATCACATCTGTCTATACTTCAGCAATGACACCACTCTCCTTTGGTTCTACACTCTTGAATGCTCCTAATCAAGCCCACCCCTTCATCTGCGGGGGTAGGCGTGTGGTAGTTTCCATCTCTGGGCCTGCTGTCAGCTATCATTTGTAGTGAGCCATCAGTCAAAATTAACAGCCTCATCGAGCATTCAGGACGGGCATCAATTAAAACCAGTGGAGCTCAATATTGTTTTATGGTATATTTACATTTTAAAGCTTGATTTAATTACCCTGGGAGAAGAGAGCTTTCACAGTGGCCCTCCCTGGCTTAACGCCCACACATCACTTCCTTCCATTAAAATATAGATGGGAAATAATCAACAGACTGAGTGCTGAGCTGGCCACAGCTACCACTTGGTGCAGGATAAAGAGTTTATAGAAAATCTTTCATTGACAAATTGCAAAAAAAATAATATATATATATATATATATATATATATATATATATATATATATATATATATATATATATATATATGGTTATTCTTTTAAAATGTTGTGTTTCATGAATACATAGCAGGCATGAACTACCCTATTCTGTCTTCACTCCAGGAAATAAAGGCTCAAAATGCTCTAATGGGTGTTCAGATGATTAGCTAAAGAATATAGATTGATGTGGTCAGCCTCACTCCCAAATTATAAATAAGGCGTCGCTGGTTTTAGAAAATGCTTTATGAAGTACCCACAAATATTGATATTTACATAATATAAAGATAGAGAAACTACTTCAAAATGCAGTTGCGCAACATAACATTTGCATTATGTTCTCGGATATGTGCGAATGCATACAGTTTGTGTGTCATTAACGTGTGGTTGTGTTTTCATGTATTTCTTCACAGTTGTTCATAAAGTTTACTGTATTTAACTTTCAATTACAAATGATGTAGTTCCAGTCTTCTGCAACTTAATCTGTTTGAATGTGTTAAAATCGCCTATTTTGCCCAAAAATGATATTCCCACATAATAAGTGTGTGTGCGTGTGTGTGTGCGTGTGTGTGTGTGCATGTGTGTGTGTGTGTGTGTGTGTGTGTGTTGTAGCCTGTCCAGACTGTGTGTCCAAATCAACACACAATTAAATAAAAACCAGAACCCTGTTCGCAGCCTAATTAGCTCCATTGCATAAGGTTCATCACCATGATTGTTGACATCATCAGGCGGATCCGGTGCCTGTTGTTTCTGTAGGTGTTGACAACAAGCTTCCTCAGTGCATTGTCACGGCAGTAGCTGTCTGTGTTGCTGAAACAACAATACTGTGGAAACAGTGCCGTGATTTGGTTCCTTTGGCTCACAGTGTACCTTTTCTTTTCCCTCACTTTGGGAACGTGTGCCTTCTAACGGCTCACCTCTTAATTGGTGTTGAATCCCAGTGTCACAGCAGCAACACGGTTTGATCGCAATAAGGGATGGTGTGCAAATGGTGTGACAATGCTATAAGGTGTATTTTGTATTTAAATTGTAATAAAAAAAAAAGCATTAGCGAAAATTCCATACATTTTCCAATTTAATTAGCTTGACTACACCTCATCTATTTATGTCCTGTGTCCTACGTAAGCAGCTGTGATGCTGTTATTTGCTTGCATGCAGGAAGTTCCTCCAACTTTCAGGAATTTGTGAGGTGTGGGAGAACCTTTATAAAAGTATGTTCCTGCTGCCATCCTCAGTCAACAAGAACTTCTCCCACTTGACAACACTGCTTGCTACCTATAGTGTTCAGAGTGTTATCACTCGGAGCTCTTTTTTTATTGGCGTAAGTGCAACAATGAAGAACAATCCTCTCAAAGGCGTGGACTGGATGTGTTATTTTTACTCGCGAAGGCGCAGTTAAAGTGCTGTTTGCCTTCTCTGGCACCCACAAGACAGATATGTTACTTTATATTATAATTATGCTGCATATAAACACTGATTATGCATATGTATGTGTTTGTACAGCATGTGAATGTAGGCCTGTGCGCATGTGTGTGTGTTTGCTTGACCTACATGTGTTTCAATGTGATTTAAAGTGCATGTCAATATACACCATATTTGAGTTTTTGGAATTTTAGCCAGAAAGGGAAACTAAAACTCACACCTAGTTAAGAGCAGTCCAAAAGTGAAATTCAGGGTCCCTTTATATTAGTGTGGTAGACGTCAATTAACACCTGGAAGTGAAAACGGTGTTCTGGCATTAAATTGCACAATACCGAGAAGAAGCAAAGGTCTCTCTCCTCAATTTGGGATGAATACAATTTTAAGGCCATTACATTACAGCGGAAGAAGAAGGAGCTGGCAGAGACTGAAGGAGTGCAGCTGAGAAAACAAAGGAGCATAATATAAGAGAAGAGGCACTCAATGTGGAGATGGATTGAGTGGATTAAAGGAGTGAGAATAAGGGGGGAAGACGAAATGGCAGACTACTGAGAGCAGGTAGATGTGCGACGTGATGGGGAGAAAGGACTAAGAGATGGGAAGCTAAGTGTCCACTGTGGGTGGTATGGTAGGGGGATTTGTGGAGAAAGCATTCAGGGATCTACAGACAAATGTACAATATCTGGAAGGTGGATGGAGAAGAAAGAGAGCGAGAGACAGGTGCTAATGGAAGAAGGAGGGTACGGTAGAGGGGAAACCATGTATTTAGTCAATGGGATAATGATGTGTCAAAGCATGACCAAGCTGGGTAAATGGGAAAATGTCTTTCATCATCACTAAGGTGTCCTCTCCCTGACCCCTTCAGGTGAAAATTAAAATGGTGGGGACTCGATAGAAAAACTGTTTCAATTTACTTCTAAGTGGAGCAACATTGATTCTGCGTTGAAAGCAGGGCCTGGAGGCTCACCAAGTTTCTCTCCCTCTGATAGAAATACAGTTTACCATGACATCTATCTGTGTCTGTATATCCCTTTATTGATCTGTTGTCTTTCATCACAACACCCATAATAATTAAACACATTATTTTTCTAATAACAAGGTTATTTGAACATGTTTCACAGGCACAACTGATCCTGTCCCTCCATCATCAATTAATGAAACACGGAAAAGGTCAATAGCATCATAGAAAAGGAGATATTAAGAAAATTACCATATAAATACATATATATTTGTAAATGATATATCACAATCGTATCCCATTTTATGCACACGTTCACATTTTCTGTGTTGGTTATGTATTTGGAAGACTTTTTCAAGACATTTTCCTCTGCTTTCCAGTGTGTTTAGGAAACCAACATTAAGAACAAAAAAAACACACCACTTACAGTAAATTCATACGTTGACAATACAAGAGCAAAGACGCCACAGTGCGATTTCTGTTGTTCAAATGATACGTGATTAAGATAATGTTATACATAGATAACAAGCCATATCTTATCCAAAGGACCAAATTCCTTTGGGAATTTTCGCTTTACTTATTACCTAGCAAGGCTCAGTATTTATTAGCTTGTCAGTCATAATTCTAAAGCGCTGGTGCAAATGTCAATCACTGATCCGTCTGGGGTCCATCCAGACTGCCTTCCAGCTTCAAACTAGAAACTCTCCCAAACTGACCCTCAAAGCACTTTGACATGTGTTTGTGGTTTCTTTGTACATTTAGTATCACAGTATTTGAATTGTTTTTTATGAATTGCTGGATATCATCAAACTAATATATTCCTTGGGATAATCCCTCCAAAGTTGTTGCATCCGAGGATGACTTTCAAGGATAATGTAAAATGGCTTTGAGGTTGGGAGACTTGGGTAGAATTAAAGAATGTCATCCTAATGTCTTAACCACTTCCCCATGACCTTGGTGGAAAACATTGTGAGACGTGAAGGAGAAACCACAAGGACTTAGGAAAAGAAAACCAAGGTGCCAAAAGAATCTGACTGCTATTACACAATATGTAACTACGCAACGGCACATGTTATCGACATTCTTCAATTTACTGTTGCTGCAGCAAGGAACTTTTGCATGATCTCCTTTCCTTTCCTAAAGAAGGGTGCAGCGTATCGTATGCTAAAGGAGATGAGAAGCTGAGCTTTTAAATTAATCGTCCTGCTTTTATTGTGACTTCCACGTAATACTTTTAGGTCATTGCACTCAGTCAGGAATCTTCCCAAGCAAAAAAAAAAAAGTCTTGGACCGCATCCCATATGTCTGGTCCCAAAGTCCCATCGCGTGTTGTGTGTGCTGTAACCCTGCATGAAGGTTTAGCCTTTAGCGTGACCGAAGTAGTGCCTCAAGGGCTTAGGCGAGAAGAAAAAAGAGGAGACAGCTACAGGCCTTTACACACACACACACACACACACACACACACACACACACACACATTAACAAACCTTCAATATTTCCTCATGTACAAAATAAGAAGAAGTGTAAAAACACAGACACACAAACACAAGGATGCCCACCCACACACAACTGAAAATAGCGATGAACAAATCCTTGAGAAAATGTGTCAAAGCATACGTTCTTGTATTAACACATGAGGAGAGATGTCCTACTAAATATGCCAAGAAAAGGAAGGCCCTTGTTTTATGGATGAAAAATACCAAATTCTGACAATAAGTGGTGTTTTTGGTCGACACAAAAGAATGATGGCAATGCGTTTCTTTTTTTTCCTGGAAAATAAAATGTGTCAACTTTACCGGACAGAGTTGTCAGTGAGGAGGCCACACATGTCAACTAATATCCCTCCCTGTTCTAATATCGTGAAGCAATTAAAGTATAGGTTATCCGGAGTGCCGTTTGAGGGGAAGGCTGGGTTTTCAGCAAATGATTATTATGAATGGGAAGAATTGCAAATCAATGGTAATGAATGTAATTCAAAAAGGCAATAAATGAATACATTAATGTGTTCCTCTGACTTCATTGAGGTTCATTGAGACTCTTTGCTCAAGCCAACAACAGAATTGAAGAAATTACAATCATAAAAAAAAAATAAAGAATTGACATAAAGACCAGAAAATTGACCTCACTTTCCAAGGATTTACAGTCCATTTGTCTGAAAACAAGGCCTTCTTATATTCGATTGGCCTCACATGCTGTGTGAATGCACCCACACAGTCACAGCTATGCAACACTTATGAATTTGAGAGAAAAGGCACAGTGACACATATTGACTTCTGCTGGGCTGGAGACAGTATTGATTTCCCAGTCAGAGATCCACAGGCAGAAAGCGGGGGAGAGAGAGGGCATATTAACTCACCGGATGCATTCACGGCCACATTGCTGTTTCTCCAAACCATTTCTAAACCTGTTCAAACCAGATTCCTTCTGCGAAATAAAAATGCCAAACCTCATACTGATGCAAAATTTCTGTTATTTTTTTTTTTTAACACCTTGTCATGTAGAACGAGTGAAAGTGTGCGTGGCACGGCTGACTTGTGCGCTGGCTTGTGTGCATTGCTGGCGTGTTTGACACACTCGTGCAGTATAGTGTTCACCTTGGTCAAGCGCAGCGAGGTTAATGTTGGCCACATCAGCGGGTGACTTAAAAAACGTTTAGCAGATAAAATTGATGATGCAATTACTGTCCGGATAAAGCCAAAGTCTGTTTCCCTCTAGCATTGTGCCCAGAGAGCCATACATCTTGCTGCAGGCTGGCCTCTCCTTCTCATTCCTCCACGCTGCCGGCCACCCTTCAAGGAAAAACCGCCAGTAGGATTTTCGATCAGTGTAGTTAGTACTGTAAATGTAGCCATTTTGTCAATATTGGCAAAGAGCTGAAAGAGAGGTAGACTTGAGTACAATTACGTAAAACTCTTTTTAATAGCATTGCCAATAGTTAATAACCCTTTAATGTGATAATGTGATTTCCCTTTAATTAAATTAGTGTGTATGCAAGCACTCAAAAGTCAATTTTATAGGTACGCTAAACAGAATAAAAAGGTAAGTACACTCTCAATGAAGTCAGAGGAAATTACTAAAAGCGGCCGGAGCGGTTTGAAAGAAGCCTGAATAAATACAATGCTAATCTACGGTGGCTCATATTGACGAGGCTTTACTTGAATTAAAGCTGATCTCCCTATTCACCCATATGTACAACTCCCAGCCACGTGAGAATAATCACCCCCTGCCCTGGTTCAACTTCCAGGTGAACTAGTGCAATGACGGGGTCAAGATACACTCATTCACGTCATTGGGTGCGTTGATTTGGGTTTGGATCGGCCACCCTTCACCCAATTAGAGCCTCGTGAGACCTCCTGGCCGGCTGCTGCTGGAACCCTGCAATCTAAGCACAACCTGTCCGTGTGAGGAGTGTGTGTGAGTGGCACAGAGTTCATTTCACACAGCAGGTGGGAACTTTTACCGTTATTACCTCAGGGCTGTTATGCAGACAGATGCCTTCTCAGCAGGAGATCCTCGCGTGAGCAACACACACTTATAGGTTTAGGGTGTGAACTCACACCCACCTCGCTTCATTTGTATTTACTCACAAAATTGTTTGTATCAAACACCAAAACCGAGACCTACTAAGATTTGTCTTACATGTAAAAAAAATAGTTTGTCTTACATGTATACTAGTAGGTCTGGGTATTATTGCTTGATACCTTTATGAAAATAGTTTCGTCATTAATAATTATGTCATGTATTTGCTGATTATTTCTTATTAGTGTAAATATTACTTCAACGTGTTATACAATTTTCTCCACCAGATCCATTTCATAAAGACAGAGTTTCAGCAGGACCAGTTGACACAGTTTCTTAGTACAAAAGGAGAACTTTTCCAACTACTTGGCAATACCAAACTGTGAATATGACACGCGACATACTTCCCTGCTGCTGTTGACACATTCCCTGCCCTTCAGTTCATTAGCTCTCTCGACTGCTGGCTTTTCAGGCTGAAATAACTGAAAACATAGGAATGGGTGATGATAATTATTGTAATACATGTTCTCATTGTTACACATACTATATGTCTGGCTGTTCAAGTGGCCACAGCTGTCACAGTTGTATTACTGGTTTACTTGACAGTTTCTCTTTAGCTCCATGTTTTTCAGACTCACTGTAGGTGGTGGAAGGCAGAGAGACAGGGCCTTGTGGCTCACCAATTTATTAATTGGTGAGCCTGTCAACCTGTGCTGCAGTGTCATGACCTTGTCTTTGCTTTAGTGTTTTCCTATGCAGGCAGAGCCACTATTATTCCAGAGATTTCAATGGAAGCTTTTTTTACAGCAATTCCTGCTGTGCAAAACAATGTTACTAAATGTGTTCAGGTGCTGATGATGCTGATGTATCGTATAGTACACTGCAATATATATATATATATATATATATATATATATATATATATATATATATATATATATATATATATATAGTAGTATGTTGTAGAGTCCAAACGTAACGCATACTATATAGTTTAGTTCATTATGGAATAAGTAAGTATAGTATTGTATATTACAGTATATCCTAGTATATTATAGTATATTTTGGGATACATATGTGCAAAACATAATGAAACATTTGCTCTCTAGATATTCACTTTATTAACATACTTGGGTGTTTCTGTGGCACTAATTTCAAAAACTTTGTATTGTTGTCTTTTCTTAATACCCGTGACACTGCACAATATGTTTGATGAGCTGTGAAATCACCCATGGGCTGTCTGTCATTGAAATGCCCTTACCTGTTAACAAGTCGGCCTGCCTGTGAATCTGTGTGCTCTTATTTGCAGCGTGTTGTCTTTATGTGGCATGTGTGTGTGTGTGTGCGTGTGTGTTTCTGTTCGTGCATATGATTCACTGTACAAGATGAAGTGTTCAAATAATGCGCACGTTAAGTGCTGGATGAATGCATTTAAGCTTTTTCCACAGTGGAGGTAGAAACGGTGTTAAGTATGGATTCACACATTTCTTTTTGTGAAACTGTAAAATGTATTGATTAACAGAACAAAACTGTGATATTTACGAATGTTTTGGTTTTGTTGTCTTAATTTGTGAATTTATGAACCACAAGAATTGCAAGTTTACCCCAAAAATATCCATAGTATATTATAATGTACTACTGGGTCTAAAATAAACATGAATGGAAGACAAACAATTAATCAATCAATCAATGAGAAAACAAGCACCAGTTAGTTTTCACACCAGCCGTTGTAAGGATCAGTAAAACACAACAGGAGGAAATAAAAACACAAAATAAAACACTGCAAGGTCAAAGCCAGGACAAACAGGAGCCCAGTCTTCATGTACCTCACTATGCTAGCGAGACATCCGACTCCTTTATGCATCTCATGTGCTTCTTGAACTGCCGAAGTAAATATAATGGAAAGAAGCTCACAAAGGCATGATTTATTTTCTATGCTTAGTGATCTTAGATGATTCTTGCTGCTGAACGCTCCATTACTCACAACGTATGCTTATTGAGACCCCAAACTACTTTTTAATGTTACACAATATGACTCTGTATGTAATCTAGTTTTTACCTCCCGAAGTAAAAATCTTGGCTATGACAACGCTCAGCCTCATGGGTGGGTGTCATTGAAGTCAACCAGCTTGACTTTGATAATATGGAAATGGGAGATTTATTCAACTAAACAGTGCAAGACTTATAAAGGAATGATATAGCATAAACAGTCATATTAAACCCAGCTGAAAATGTTATGATGAATTCCCGCTTTGCACATGGAAAAATAATCAAAACAAATCAAGCGCTTCCTCATATTAAAATGTTTGTTTTTTTTGCCTCTCTCTGTCTCTTTTTTTCTCTCATCACTCTCTCATTACTGCCATAATTCTGTTACCTCGCCCCAAGATGAGACATCAATTCTTCTGCCACTGAGAATTGCAAAATCAGCTTTGAGGAGATGGGAGGAGACAGGGGTGGGAGGTGGAGAAGAGATACGCTGTAAAGTATGTAGCCCTTAATAACAGTGGGAGAGATTTCTGAGTCTTTCAGTTACAAATTGGGACGTCATGCACGACGGTTTGCATCAGAGCAGCGTGCTGCGTTGGCTATATTCCAGTGTGGTCCGGGTCTCGCGGAGCAGACTCCAGCCAGGGAGAAATTAGCATGCCATCGAGACTCAAACTGGCTTTGCAAGGTCAGTTGAATGGAAAATAATGAGCAATGAGCTAAACATAGGGGAAATTAGACCAACCTGTCTAAGCGCAAAGCAGAGTTATAGAGGCGTTATAAAGTTGAAATCTCCAAAACACACTGATCCTTTACTAATGCACTTTTCCCATCCATGCATGTTTTGTCAAATACTGCCTGCTTTTGATATTTGAGCATTTCCCCTCGTTCTCTTACACAAAAGCCAGACAGGGACAGATTAAATTTCTAGCATAAATAAATATTGTGAAAAGGTCACCTTTCCATCTGTTATTTGTGCAACCTCTAAAAGTAATTACATACAGAATGTTGTCGGCAAAGCTTTCGTTGTCTAAACAGCATATCTCCCTGAGCTCATTTCATATACACCTGAGCAGGTAAACAGGTGAAGTAAACACGGATAAATAAATACAAAATCGGATTGCTTTCACACTGATGTATAGGCTCATTTATAGGTAATAATTATAAATTACGAAAAACTGTTTCAGTTGTGTTTACGTTTTTTGGACAAATATATAATGGTCAGGATTTAGTCAGATTTGATATTTGTGTGACTCCTTGCGTCTATATTACATCACACAAATACCTTGACATGAAAATAAATATTCATAATGCTTCAAAACATTTGTGGAGTGCTGATTACACATTGCTATGAAGAGATAATACATTTGAAGTACATTCACGCTGAGGAGACATTGACATTGAAGGCATTGCCAATGTGTTTGCTTTGCTAATGTGAGTCATAAAATTAATTTTTCTTTTTCTTGGATCTTACTACAAATATCCCCCTTTAAGAAAAGAAAATACCATTGTACAAAAACATGTAAAGCTTTTACCACCAGAAGAATACGGTATATACAAGCCTGTGTTATCCCAGTGCCGTGGAATTAAACCTTAATCCAAGGCGTTAATGCATGCATTATGAATGGCATAATAGGCTGCGTCTTCCCTGCAGCACAGGATCGCGTGCTTGCCTCCTTTTAGGAGAGGCAACAGAAAGAGGTCAAATGTGACATCAGGGGAAGGCAAGTGATGGCACTGAAGCACCACACTGCACTTTGAAGAGAGACGGAGAGCGAGAGGGAAATTTCTCTTGGGAAGGATTTGAAAGGCCAGGTGGGTATCTGTGCTGTAACTTTAGAGCCAGGTTATCTTGGCTGTTCTCACCAGGAAAGTTTTCTTCTACGATAGAATTTGCTGCCGTTTCTGGAAAAATAAAAGCACCGGTGTGTCGTTAAAGGACATACATTTTTGCCATTTGTGTTTTTTTTTGTGTTTTTTTTAGATATTCTAGATATTATTTTGATAAACAATCTGAATTAATTGATGTATATCAGTGTTTTCATATTTCTACTTTACTATCTTACGACATTGGCTTTTATAACGTCTCGTAGACCAAACAGAAGTACATCATCACAGTCGTCACCAATCACAACCACTTTCTAGTGGTCATTGGACTGTTTCAGGCTGACCAACCGGCTTTCCAAGCTCAACATTTGACCAGGAAACTAAATTCATGTTCCCATTTATTACCGCAAGGTCAAAGCAGTTAATTTGAGGCAACTAATCATGTGATCATGCAGATCATTTACCCCATAATAAGATAATTTGACAGGCCAAATGAATCTTACAGCATGTTCCAGCTCCTATTACACTCATATTCATCTGTAAATGAAAAAGCTGTTCAGATGAGTGAAGCTATTGAGGAGCTGAGACTGTGAATACAGTTGAGTGGCAGAAATTGCTCTCAGCCGTCAGAGTGTTTGTTTGCTGTTCCCCAACAGGTTTCTACTCACATTCAGAGGAAACCTGCTTCTGTTTGCTCCCTCGCAGATGTAAAGAATGCCAACTCTTAACTGTATTATACAGTTGGCAAAGCAAAAAAATTAGAGACGGCGTGATAGCATCATGAAAAAACGCACAGTTATGAACAGTTGCAAATTCCTTCTAGAAAGCGTAAACTGAAGTGAGAACATCTAATCGAGTTACAAATATTTCAACATCAGCAGTTATTCAGAATTTTATTATTTCAACTCTTCAATATTAGAGGTAAGAGAAAGTAAAACAAAACAAAAAATGTCTTTCAAAAATTGTTAAAAACTTAAAAACGTTGATAGAAACAAATGAGGAATGATCACTGCCGACATATTCAGCTTGAGATCCATGCAAATGTGTATTACACACGTCACCTTAAACAATAAATAGGAATACAATACTCTTTACATCACTTTCATCCTTGAGTATAATTGACCATTGCAGCAGGTAAAAATGTGCCATAATAATAATTTCTTGTACAGTATTCGTGGGTTGTGTGTCAGTATTGCACCACTCGCCATTCGTGTGCCGCGAAAGAGCTCCTAGAAGTGGGATTGGACCACATTGGTGCCTGTACTTCACAGGTTTCTTCACGGGTAATATACACTTTTGAACCACACAAAATGGACAAATTGGACAGTCTGTGTTTAAAATTATGGCGACAAAAGAAAGTTTGGAATTGGATCTTTTTGGGAAGATTACTGAAATGTCCCGAGGAACACCACGGACTTGCTTGCTGTTGGCGATGACCGGCAGGTCAGCTGTCATTCCAGTAAATCAATGCAATTTTGGAGTCTGGTATCAGGCTCTTATATATCAACGGCATTTATTTCTGCTGTATGTATAAATATCGTTGACAATCCCAGAGATCTAGCTTGCGTCCAAGAGCCTGTTTAGCATAGTGTGATTTTTACTGGTGATCTTCCTCCTAGCGAGTGTGTTCAGGCTTCTCTGTCTGATGCTACTTTAAATGTTATGTTAAATTAAATCCAATGAAATATACTTCCTTTGAGTTTTATCTAAAACATTATCCTTTCAAACTAATAAATCTGTGATCATCCGTCTGCAAAGTTTAGTGAAATGAAAAACAATACATTTATGTGACTGTCGAAACACCCGCTGTGTGAGATATTACAAAGTGCTTGGTGTTTTATTGATGGAATGAAACTGTGCCTTTTGTGGTTTTGTAGTTACTGACCCATTGCTTTACCCTTGGGTGAACCTGCACACATTGGAGCAATAAATTAGAGGCAGAGTCCTAAAGAACTGATCACTTGGATGACTTTTTCGGTGATGGATCTGTAGAACTGAAACAATATTTCTCCTCGGTTAAACTCAAATAAACTAGCCATCTTGGAAACTCCGATAAGGGTATTTTGTTTGCAGCAACACAGCAATTTGTGTGTAGCAAAAAATGCTTTGAATTAATCTGCTGATAACCAACTTGTAAACTGATGTAGCATGTCTACAACTATATATATATATCAATTATATAAATGAATACTAACGTGACTACATGTCGGCCGGGGTGGTTGAAATTGATTAAAGACACTGTATGTGTGCACTTTGTGACACATTTGAATGGGTGCATAAGACATCCACTCTGGGGTTGTGTAGTGCTGTTTGACACTCCAGGATTGCAGTTTAAAAGCCGGAGCCATCTGTGCCAAGGTCTAATGTGAAGCAGCTTGTCGTAAACTCTTTGTTGGCCTCACAGTCCAGGAACCATGAGGCTAATAACATCACTGTTGTTAAAATTTACTGTGTTTCTACTGGCCCGAGTCAGATCCCTCATTGATCAGAGTAAATCAACTCTCACCAAACCGTAAAACATCATCTCGGAGTGATAGCGCTAATGATCTTCCTCCACGGACGACACCCGCTGTCTGGAGGGTTGCCGCTGTATCGAAGCCGTGATCTCGGTCTCTTCTACCCCCGTGGCTTCATCACACTTGATCTAATAATGGGAATTTACTGGAGGTCTCTTTTTTTTTTTTTTGCTCACTTGGCGAGATAAACAGGCGATTGATGAATCTGGCGTAATGCACAGGCTTACGGGCACAGACAGCACACAGCCCACAGTAAATATGTGCAGACAGGATCGGATTTCAGCATTAGCTGTGAGGAGATGCATTTATTTCCCTCTCACCCAGACTCATAACAGCACTGAGTCTCAATTACCACGTCTGAGAGGTGCAGATAATACATGCAAACGGCACCACTCCCAGCCATTACCAGCACATATATACAGTTTGCTTTTCACACTGCCTGTCTGAACTGCACTTCATTTAACGATGTTTGTAACGTCGACAGTGGAGAGATTATTCTCGGAATGACGAGTGAGTGCGTGCGGTTGGTACATGTGTTTGGACACGTGTGTTTACGTGTGCCAAGCTACTCAAGCCATGGAGAAATAAAAGGATCATAGGTCTTCGGCCACTGCTCGTACATTTATCTGATCACCGTCACATCATTTCAAATGGATCCAGACCACGTGCAGTGAAGTAACATGCTTCAGCTACACTTTTTCATGGCACAATTTACTTTTATTTATGGGGCATTTATAGTTTACAAGGACTAATAAGTTAGAGAAACTAGAAAAAATGTAAATGTTGGCCTTCGGATTCTCACTGCATCTCAAGCTAATATGACCTAGGGTTCCATAGAGAGGCCTTGCATACACAGGAATCCTAAACATTGTGTTATGTGGTCCATGCACTGAGCAAGTAGGTCGGGCTGTCTAAAAAAATGATTTTCTTAAAGCCCTGACTGAAAGGTTTTTAAAATGTCACATACAGTCATTTCACACAATCAGCTTTCAGACCTTAAACAAAAACAAATTGAATTGCCAGTTGTGAATTGAAGACTTGTGATTTGACTAAAATACCCGTGAATTGAGACTCGACCTAAGCGCGCCTTTTAGAAGTAAGACTTTCTCCATCAGTATTAAAACAGGAGGTATATCTGATGATTTAAGACTTGACTTGGAGACTTAATCTCGAGACGAGAGCGTTGCCTCAAATCATTTGAGTCTCGACATGCTCCAACAGCTTTCACACAAATTGCAGGGAGCCCCATGATTCTGTAACCTTACACCCCCCTCAACTTCACATTCTCCTCCCCTGGATACCCAGACTCAGCACCAGGAGAAGGCCCTGTTAAGCAGAAGCTTAGCTGCAGTGTGGCGCTTGCAGCCTGGGTACACTGTCAGACCCCTCCTCTCTCCTCCGCCCACTGGATGTCAACCCTGAATTGTGTTTTGATGTTTCTTCAGACCTACAATTGAGCTCCATTCTCAGCAGCCAAAACAGACATTTGTCAATTCATATGCATCAGGGCACTTTTTTTCTCCCTCTCATCCGCCGCCACTTCCTCTTCCCAACTGTGCCTCCCCCAGTTTTAACTCTACCACTGCACTCAGTAACATCAACCAGTATGAGGATATGAGTGGCCACGAGCCCCCCTGCTGTGAGTGGTGTCACATGTGATTACCATTATTTATAAAACTCACTCAGGCTTGGTTGCGTAGTCGGCCTCTCCCGGCCCTTGGCCCTGCACACTACAGTCAATATTTGCACGCAATCCTGAACTGTTGAGAGTTTCCATGGTGGTGAGAGCCTCCATTACATGAAATATTCAGGGCGCGCGGAGACTCCCTTGAGGCCCAGCGCAGGGTTTTTACTCCGATTTGATTATACGACATGATTTTTTCATGAGCTATGACAGTCCTGTTGAATTAGAGTCAGCTCTGAATCCTTGTGATAGTCACGGAAGCCAGAGAGGAGGAGGAGGTGGAGGAAGAGGAGGAGCAGGCTGTCCTCTTCCCTTAGTCCATCTTGAACTCTCCCTGTCTGAAGAAGGGGAAAACAAATTCAACCAAAAGACGAGGATCCCTTATAGAAAACACAAGATACACATGAAATGGACACTTGCTCGGTAGTACAAATTGACATCATGTCACAGATAAAAAAATCCTAACAGCATCAAATCCCTTTTTCTCTGTCTCCTTGGAAAGGTGTAACAGATAACAATGTTTTTAGACTGATATTAGGCATGTCCAAAAATAGTTTTGCGATATTTAGAGGGTGGGGCAAACAACTTTATTCAAAAATTCAAAAATCCTCATGATCATAAGTCATATTCAGCGATCACCGGTTGTATGTAAACCTGAACAAAGATAACAATACGGTCAGTTGAAGGTATATCGGCATCTTAGTCAGTGCACCACTAATAAGCCTTAAAGTGAATGTTACTAAATGAATACATTAAAAAAGTTTGCCTGTCAACGCATTTTTTGGTCTCACTTATTACATTTTTTGACATGTTTTTATGTTTTCCATTGTGATGTATCAAACCTATATCCCTTCAAAATGGCTGCTTGACCTATTCAAGATAAAGTAATGCATAAATAGTCAGGAGTTTTCACGCAAATTGGATCCTCTCACAACTTCAAAATGTCCAATCACGACTTAAGCTGCGATGATTTCAACCGAAAAAAAGTTTGGGAAACTTTACTCTCAACCTTTTCAGACAGCCAAGCTGTGCTGGATATCAAGGGTCAAGTGTTTGTTGAAATCAGCTCGAGTCCTTGACCACAAGAATAGTTGAAGGAGTGTGAATGAGAGAGAGAAAAAGGGGCAATGCATAATGAAGTATTTGACGATAACACTGGTGCCACAGACAGTTACGGTATAATGAGCGTAAAATGATCATTAGGCTTCAAATGGCAAAATCCGTCATGCTACCACTCACAAACACAGACCGTGTTATACATTAACAACGTTGTGTTGTGTGATCATTTTATGCTCCGGTAAAATATTATATATTCTTCTATTGTCGAGAAGCAGAACTTGACATGTTTTAAATATCTTGCAATGGCGAAATGGCTTGACAGCAGTCAAAATAGAATCTCAATGTATCACATGTATCATTGACTTATCAAAATAATCTGTCTGTTCACCACTAAAGCTACAAATCCTGCACCAGTTGACTGGTTTGATGAATACATCAGTGTAGAATACAAATAACAGATTATCATATTAAAAGGAATAATATTTAAGAATCAATTCCTGCAGATTTCTGTATACATTATCAGTGAAAAAAAAGATTGATAAAATATCAAGATATTTTATCACATTATTGATCAAGGTATTCTATGTTTTTTCCAATTCTTTTAACTAATTCAGAGCAAATTAGGTTATTTTTTAATTAATCATAATAAAAATCAGTAGTTGTTGCCCTAATGACACTTTTGAAGGACCCTCACTCTTTAAGGTGAAAGTTGTTTTGAACATTCAGTGTGTTTGTCAGTGGTGAAAAGTTTCTGTGATATTCTCAGACACTTTGGAAGTTTGCTCCATACAAGGATGGTCAAGGTCATTCTCAACACATGCCTTTGGTCCACTGCACTGGATGATTGTCAGCTGAATCCAACGTTGTCGGTTTGCTCTTTTGATTCACAAAAACACGTATTGAAACACACACACATACGTGCTCACACACACACACACACACACAAAGTGAGAGCGTATTGGCTCCTGGCGTTGACAGACTGAATCTTGGCTTTCCAACGAGGGACCTGTTTATGTGTGACCCATTGAAACGATGTGATTGGTCAGGGCCCACCAACGCACACCGAACGACAGCAGGGAGGAGTTAACACACACACACACACACACACACACACACACACACACAGGTCTGGCTCGAATACAAATAACTTCCCTTTTTCATTGCGAGGCTAATTGCTTTCCTTAGCTCCACTGCATGCTTTAGTGACACCAGCTTATTTTTCTAATAACAGCATACATTGATGCATGATAGAGCTTGATTCTTTTTACATCCATAAAAGGAACCTTTTAACTTCTGATAGATGTAGTGTATTCTTGAATGTGACCATATTATTCGAGTTGCCCTTTTATGATAATCACTTTTGAATAAATTCAATGATTTTTAGTGAGGGAAAAATATATTTTTGTCAGAAGAGGATCAGACAAATTGAAAATAACAGTTTTGGACTAAAAAGCTGCGTAATTAATTGACATTGAAATTGGGGATTTTTAAAAAATATATATAATTCTCCACCAATATGGCTAGTGTTTGTTGCCAGCTTGTTTTTGTTTGACTTAAGCACAGTTCTTTTTAATAGCCATCTTTGGGGCTATTTGCACTATTATTCAGAACTGTGATGTGTTTCTTGCTCTTAAAAAGGCCTCATAATTTATCATACAAGTGGAATATTCGGTCTATAATTTGTTTTGCTTTTGTTTTTTTAGCAAATGTTAATGGTATCAAAATTCAATTTTGCAACAATTAGCTTATTACCAAATAAAGACAGGATGCTCTTCCTTAAATGTCACAATTTTCAACCCAGCACTTCTGATGCTAGGTCTGTGCCCTTTGGTGTCTGATAATGATGCTCCATGCTTTCAACTAACTCCAAAGTAAATCCACCAGCATCATGAGGAAAACTTGCTCAGAGCAACGTGCGTATTATAAAGATTGACACAGGGCAGCTGGGAGCACTGGTGGGTGGACAAAGCAGCACTTTCTTTCAGTGAAACTCAAAGTAAAGGTTAACATTTTGCCAAGTCAGTCGTTTGTCACTCTGAAGCGACACGAGCCGTAAGCCAGTTAAGTTAACTTCAACCACACTCTTTTCCTAAGCCTAACTATGTTTTTTTATTGCCTAATATTAACTTATTGTGAAGTTTATTTTGAAAAAGACACAAGCATGTTACGAGTGGAAATTGACACACCGTTCCTGAAATCTCCAATTTTTAGAGTTTTTAGTTTGGACCCATGTTTGGGTACCTGACGAGTAGGGAGTTAGATTATGTCGCCTTAGTGCCCACAGAATAATTTGGACTACAAGATTAAATGAATCAATTATTATTGATAAAATGTTGTGCTACAAAATGTGCTACAAAATGTTTTATATTCCACTTTTAGGATTTATAAATATAGCTTGGCTAGCATGTAAATAAGTTATAAATAAAAATGAATTACAATTGTACTTTTATATTAATATTTACATTTAAAATATTGCGTATTGACTCATTGTATCATAATCGTTACATTTGTTGAGTTGTAAATTTGCTGTCGGACTTTAAGAAAGATAGATGGGGAAATATGCCCTCTGCACTGTGCTTTTTTTCCAGCATTTTAAGTACATCTCCCAAAACACTTGCACACAGGACATAAACTACATATATGCATATTTATATTGACCGTCCAGCCGTTCTTTGAGGGCCATCACAAATCTATGATTCTTCTTGGCTGCTCTCATCAAACCCATCCATGCAGACCTCCAATTAATCAATTGTGTCAGGAGAAAAGGTCAAGTTTGCATATTTGCTATTCAAGAAGCCATACTTACCATTTTATTTCAGAGCGTATAGGGGCGCCTGCTGCTCTGGAACGAATCAAACCCATCACTTGAGAGTGCTGCTCTTTCTGATGACTGCGGGGATCAGACTGAGCGACTGTGTCTGATTGTTTGACAATCAGTCCGAGGTAGAGCGCCTCACAAATGGCTGAGCGAAACAGCAGACAATGTCATTGTCTTTCTCCAATCGGGACATTGCGTATCCTCTTTTTTTTTTCATTAAAACAATGTACCCTGAAATGTGATTAAAAAAAATAAATAGAAATAGAATGTATTGATCCTCAGGAAATCCATGCCAAATGCCAAAATGTTCATGATGAATGATGAACAGGGATCCATAATGTAGGAAAAGACTACTGTTAGTCGTCACTGGTATAATTGACGGGGTGAGCGCTTCATCACTATAGCCGTAGGGTAAAGAGAAATGAAGAGTGCAGACTGTGACTATCTGTTATGGCGCTAATTATAGAAATATGCCTTCGGCTTAGCAACTGTCCCAGGCACTACGCTATCTGTAATCTATTCCAAAACTTGAGAGTACTTTACAAGGTTAGAAACGGGATGAAACAGACTGCACAGTGGGCGTAGCTGATGCTGTATCATCTGCCGGTATTGTCTTCAAACAAAAACAACACAATTAGCTTGGAAATTAAATGAAAGTTGGATTGCTGCTATTATTAGTGTGTTCCTGTTTGTGTGCGCAGCTGTGCGAGGGTGAATGTGGTTCGACAGCTGTGGACAGAGAGTCCGACTCGAAGGAAGTGAAGAGGTGTTAAATAAGGCAGTAGCTTTCAGAGTAGTTACACTCTTCTCTGTACACTTTCCCACTCTCTGAAAGGCTGCAATTACCATGTCATCTGCCATACTGCTAACATGAAGAAGATAGCTCAAGCAAATTATTCACTCTCTTGTTCAGTCAGCAGAAAGCGAGAGGACGAGGGAACACAGAAATTGTGAAGTGGACAAAGGCATGATCATAATTCCAACTAATGACACAGTGAATGTGATTTGATATTTAATATATTTATAATTTAATCTCAATGATCTGCAAGCTTTGTGAAAATACTAATATACTGGTGGCTTACATGTGCGCTCTAAGAATGGGAGACACCGATTACAGTTAAAACTTCAAAGAAGCAGACACCTCGAGTTCTTGGGTGTCTCACCAGGAGGGCTCAGTGAAGTTTTGATATTTTCATTTTGATGACTTTAGGACTGTGTTCATGATGATGACCTGGTCAGCCCAAACTTACATTTAAGCTAATTTTATCTTAGCTTAAAGACTAACGCAGGAAGAAAAACATGGCATTGGGTTGATTGGCACAGGCAAGTCCAACACATCTGTGCAGCAAGTCAAGAGGATGTGCGTGGTTTCTTTATTTTATTTCTTTTTTTTTTGCTCATGTTAACTTAGTTGACTAATCTTGCGGAACAATTTATGTTATCAATAGCGTTATTATCAAAATGTTTAGTATACACTTTCCATTTGTATTAAAAAAAAGAGCCTATGGCCCATCAGGCAGCCATAGAGATGGGCCACCTCAGAAGTCTCACACAAACGTGTACTGTATGAGAGTGTGCATGTCTGTGCGCAGTGAGATAGACACTGCCAGTCATTCTAAGGTGGGAAAAAAAAGGAAACTAATTAAGTGACTCAGAGTTGATCAATTAAATTCCGTTTGATGTGTTTGTGTTCACAACCTTACAATACAGCATATTACAACATTGCACTTGCCTGCCAGAGCATTGGATCCGCCCACTCTACCAAATTGACTGCTTCGTCAGGCATCATGACATCAAACCGACGTTTCTTGGTTGAAAAAGCAATTGGTCTAATCGCTTCCAAGGGGCGGGACTAACGCCCTTGTCAAGCACTGTCAACCTCTGCATCAGAACCAAGGAGAAGTGATAACAACTATGTCACTCGCTATAGACAAGTCACCACAATCAAGGCGGTTCTAAAGCACATATGACGACGGCAGGTCTTCTCAATATTGCTCATAATGGGAGATTGTTTTATGTCAGCAGTATGTTGACACAACTACGCATCAGTGTTGACAAAAAATGGCATTAGAGTCAAACATATACCTGGAGATCAAACCTCCCTCCCCCACAGAAGTCAGACTGGAGGGAATGACGGACTGAAGAGAACTATGAGGTGTAAAAAGATGACAATTTGATATCAGGCAGATATTACACTGGTTTTCACTGGGAAAAAAAAATGACTTGAATGGTTTTTCATTCATATAACTGTGAAATTGTCAAAAAAAGAGCCAATAGCGACACAAAAAAATACTTTTTCAATCACATAATAATGTCTGCTTGCAAAGTATGACTATACTGTTCAAATAAACCAGGACATATGCCCTGCAAATGAACAGAAAAAGTCTTCTCACCATGTATATATATATTTTTTTTTTCATTATTTGTCAGTTATGAAGTGATTTCTTATCAAGTTCGGATACTTTGACCAGAAGTAAAGTCCTCTTCAAAATCACTCAAACTCAAAGGTCATTCAGAAATTCTGCTACCGCTCACAATTAAGCAGGCCCCTGGTGAATTAAAGTGTATTTAAGTCTTTGAGGCTTAAAAGATTATATTGTGTCTGATGTTTATCTTTCTTCTCAGAGAAGTTACTTACAAGTACTTGCATTAGCCTAATGTGACAGCGCTTTACGTCTGACTGCCTCTCTCCATCCTCTGAAGTGACCCTATCCTCATGTAACCTACATATTTGTTATGCTTCCACATTATGAATTGTAAGAGTAATGTCGAATGTATCCGTTTTTATTAGTAGCCTTAAGACCTTTATACACGAAAGGTGCCACAAATAACTGTCAGAAAAAATACTTATACCAGGCAGCATTGGAAATTTGCGACAGTTGCAACATTTTCTATGTTAAAAGGTTTGAAAAAAAACCTTGAATATACCGGAAAAACGATTGAATAGATTTGCTAAGGCGGGCAGTCTCATGAGATCCTATTGACCAAGAGCAGCGTCTGGCAGTCTGTCTGAGCTAAATTGTTGTATAGCCGAAGCTACTGTACTTTTTTTTTTGAGGATCCTTTTAGTGGAATGCTGAGTGAACTCGAGTTCCCTCTAGTAAACAATTACGCACAGCACACGTCTTTTATTGTGAAAGGTAAGCACAGAGGGAGGGGATTTGAAATACGCTGCCTTTATTGAGGTTGAAAGGAGTAATAAAGTTTGCCGTCTTGGTTTGGAGCTTCCATGCTATTTTACAACATATTGTACGTATTGAATACGTCTGGTTTGCACAATGTGATGGTCGGTTCCTTTATTCACTGCGTGAAACCTTAGAAAAACCAACCAGACTCCCAATAGATTGACTTTTAAGATTTCATTCAGAATAACAGGGAAACTTTATATTTGAAATTGCCATGTGTAAAGGCCGTCATATATGAATAAAAGTGTCCTTTGAATGTGTGTTTCTAATCTATGCAAGAGAGCAAGGCAACACACTTATTAATAGCACAAACCTACCAGTAAGACATTCAGCAATGTGTTTTATATGCATGCTGAGGTATGTTATTGTCATTTCACTTTATAAATGATATTGTGCCCACTGTATGATGACAACGGCTTTTCTATTGCTAACGGAGAAAGGCAGCAGCACAGACACTTTGCTATTACATTATTTATCAGGCGGTAGCACTTAACTATTAGTGGGGCATTTTACATCACACACACGCATGTTGGCAGTAGAAGTGTATGCACACTCGCTTGTCCGCACTCTCACACACACTCACACGCGCACACACACGCACACACACACACAAATCTGCACCTGTCCATGAGTGACAGAGGATTTTTGCCTCGTCATTGTTTATCAACCCCGCCACCATTGATTTAACTGAGTCGGACGTGTCCCTCTCATCCCTCGGGTTATTGGGATTTTGTTTAAAAAAAGAAGAAAAAAAAGCTTATGCACAGGCGTCTTATGGGCGAGAAATTCTCCCAGAATCCTTCAAATTACGGTGCAGCAGTGCTGACGTGTAGGTATCGATGCCATCCCCTTGTCCGGATGATTGTGACAAACACGCAAAGACATAATGATAAAAAAAAAATACCAATACGCACTTGTCAAACTTCACAACAGCATGACCGAGTTACTCGTATTTACGTCTATCAAATAATTAAACACCATTAGTGTTTTAACATCTGAATCAGGTTCAGGGGTTATAGAATCGCAGCTCATCAATATTGAAGAGCAAATGCTTATATTGCAAATGTTGAAGCGCAGGCGACAGAGAAAACATTTGCGGAGGTGGTCTGTACGGCCACTAAAAAAAAAAAAAACTGCCGGAAATTACGTTCTGAGCGGACCAATCACGGCGCTTGCGGTTCGCGTCAGCGCAACGCATAGTTAAGATTTTTGGGAGGTGCGCGTCAGGCTGCGGCGTAGGTACGCCATCGACCTGACGCAGAAGCATAAGCTAGGCTTTATGATAGGTAATGATGGATGCTAATTATTTGCATTATTGCAACAGATCTCTTAATTTAGTTTAATAGGATTTAGGCCAGAAACAACAATGTTTAAATCCAGTGACACAAACTTATTTTAATTCAATGTCAGAAATCTTTGTAGATGGATTTGTTTGGTTTAGAATATTCTTCAAATTCGATGGAATACATTTCCATTTCCAAATTCTATAAGATTTAGTGTAAATATTTGTGTAAACAGTAGAATACTAGCAAATATTAGCGAAAAAAAAAAAAAAAAGGGAGTTCTAGTGCTATTACGTGTACTATAAAAACAGGTTCCACGTTGCCTAATACGTACTAGTACCGGCAGTTCTATAATCTATCCTATTCAGCTGGGGATGTGGACGTGTTGTAGTTCTGGGTGTGTTGCTCGGCTAACCATCATTGGGCCATTCGTCTTTGCATCATGTTTCTTAAGGCCTAAAGATAAATTAGCATAGTGAGCATAATATACTAAAATGAGTCAACGCAATACATTTTGTTATTTATACTTTTTTTATACACATTTAATCCAAATAAATGTATGAGATATATTCAATTTCAATATTGTTCATTGACATGAGGTCCCATCCATCTTACATGCAGGTCACTGCTGAACAAGAAAAGGGAGCATAATGGCCTTCACAGTTGGTTTGAGTACAGAGGCTTTTTTTATTCATTTTGGGGGGAAATTGTCTTTATTTTTAAAATTCGCCAAACTTTGAACTGTTAATATTTCAAAAAGAAGCTACTGAGGGAGTTGAATGTAGGTTTAGTTCAGGTGCATACCGGCTGGAGATGCGCAAGCTGAAAAAGAGCCGTGGGCCTCACTCTCTTGTGTTGACCAATGGATTTTGCTATGCTTGTTTGACAACTGCTTTGAGCCACTTTGTTTGTCATTGTAAACTGCAAATAAACCATACACGAGGGGAAAATGACCGTGTGTTCTACCTCCATTATCTTGATAATTCACTATTCAGCTATATATATATATATATATATATATATATATATATATATATATATATATATATATATATATATATATATAGGTGGCCCCTTGCTCTTTTACTCTTTATAAATGTGATGTTTTGATTTTGCGCATAAAACCAAGGCCAACGCTACCTTGAGGTTGTGTATCTTCATTGACTTGCAAATGCATTTGTCAGTTCAGTTCATTTCGGCTCCATCAGTACTCGGTATTGGTTTTAAAATCCGTTTATAACAGCAGTCTTTTATTTTTTTCAGCTGAAAGAGTGTTTTTAGAGCAGGAAAAATAGAGACAAACCGCTGCTGTATCTAGTTTCACAGAGGTCATGAGAACCAGGCTCTGAGAAGCCATGTCTGACAGAGTGGTGCTCTCTCACCCCATTTAGCCCCTGTGATGGATGGATCATTTTATACTCCATTAATCCATCCATTTGTCAATTACTAATGGAAATTTTGGGGTTGAGAGTGGGGTGTTGGCAGCTCGCAGGAACTGTCAAGTTGCTCACTGCTGACTGTAATTACATAACCTGTCTGAAAGTAACAGAAACAATAATAATACAAAAAAGGTTACAACGGGTGATAATGACATTTTTCCCATCCCGTTATCCCATTTCGGGTCACAGAGGCACTGGAGCTGAGCATTGGGTGAAGGCAGAGTTCACATATACGGACACACAACCATTGAAACCTACGGGCAAATGAAGAGCCTCCAATTAACTTGAGCTGCATGTCTTTGGACTGTGGGAGGAAGTCGGAGAACCCAGTGGGAACCCACGCTGGCGCGGGGAGAACATGAAGAACCACACAGAGGGGCCGCCCGGGATCGGGGATCGAACCCTGGTCCCTCTTGCTGTGAGGTGACTGTGCTAACCCCCAATCATGATATTGTGCTTCATTATTATTATCAACACAACATAATTCCCAGCGGGATTCATTTTGCATTTGTACTGTGCACATGATTGGCTGAGTATCATTCATTGTTTGGTTGTGTAATCACCCTCTGCAAGACAAGTGGTTTGCTGATGGCACTCCGCTGAGAAAATTATACTCTGTTTCTACTAGAGAACATTGAAAACACAACAGACACAGAAAACAGTGATGGATTTGTTCCCAGACACCTTTCAGAACTCCTTTAATGAAAGAAAAATTGTAGGAATTATGGGAGCTTATGCAGTGTGCAATGTTCTACTCAAGGGTTTGTTATGTTGTTCTGTTCGTTTTATATGAAGTCTAGAGCCCATGAGAAGAGTCTTTATTTTTTGATTAATTCACTTACACATTTTAAATGCTGTCTATCGCTCTGCGCTGTCTTTCTAATTGGTAGTCTTTAAACGTTGTACATATATTTATTGAATCTCTACCCGGCTAAAAGGTGTTACTGTGAGGATGGAAATAAACCTTAAATAAAACAGGTACATATAAATACCATTTAAAATTGTATGTGTATCATAGCCAGGAGACAAAAAAGCCCTTTAGATAGCTGAAGGGACATTATGGAGGTTGAAAAAAAAAAAAAGGGTTCATGAGAAGCTATCAGCTGTCAGTCCCTAGAAATTACCCGTGCCTGTGAAGGCGTCCTGTTTCCTTCCCTCGTCTCTGAACGATGGGCGGATGTCTCTTTAACAGCTGGGGTTAGCGACACACCGGCTCGCAGGCCTGATGAGCTGCTCTGTCTATTTGCTCTGCTCATTCTCCTGAGCACCGTGGCCATCCAGATTAGAGCCTATGGCCCATTAGGCAGCCAGGGAGGTGGGCCACCTCCGAGGTGTAGCACAATAGTGTACTGTATGAGAGCGTGCATGTCTGTGTGCAGGAAGATAGACACTGCAAGTCATTCTGGGTGGTGGGGGGGGGGGGAAGGAGAATTGGTCTGTGTAGGGTAGTTTGTGCTCCTGCTTCTCTGTTCTTTATAGGGACCAAATGCTCTAACAGGGACTGAAACCTGAGGAAAATATACTTCTTGTGAATTCGTATAGCATTTTATAGTTTTTATAGCAAGTATGGCAGGTATTATGGTTTCATCCAGATTAACCTGTGTATTTATTTATTACTGGGAACACACTGAAGAATGCAGTATAAAAATGTCAGAGTCGGCACACAGAAATTGAGCAAGACATTTTTTATTTGGTGTCCTCGACTGTGACATTACACAGATTTTCTATGAATGAAATTGGAGTTTTCATAAGTAGGGTCCTTTTCTTTTCATCACATACTGACTATCCCGGTCTTCCTTTTCACAGTCGTCTATACAAAACAAGCTCACTCTATTTCAAAGGTGAGTGAAAGTTGAAAACATTTCAACGTGTCATCAATGTGGACATGTTGTCGACAAGTATATTTAAATAAAACATATACAATTTTAGATGTGTGCCGAGCAAATCAAGTATGAAAATCAAATTTATGTCACAATTCGTGTACAATTCTATTTCACAAAGTATTTTAAAACCCATTGGGAATGCGTTACTGGAAACTAGTCTTCATGTTTAGTCTTTCTCAGATGCCGGCAGGTTTTACAGTCTTTCCTGAGGCTGTCGACAAAATCCGCAGAGAAAGCTCATGCAAACAGTGAAGCAATTTTGTCTTTTTATTACAAATTTCAGACAAATACACAATGCACTATAATACAAGTCAGCAACAACACTCTCTTTCAATGGCATTTTTTATGTAAGCCAATATAATTTGAGGAATCAGTGATTATCTGCTTCATCTGGGTCAAACTGCACCTACCATTGTTGGTTGTTAAAGTAAATGGACTGCACTTGTGTCTCGTCTTCTGACGACTCAAAGCACTTTAACAGTAAATGTCATTGTTCACCTGTTCATACATGCACTGATGGGGCTGTGGGTACCATGCAACTATCTCATATCCATTCACACACCGCAGGAATAGCATGCGGCAGCAGATCGGGGTCAAGTGTCTTGGCCAACGACACATCAACGTGGAAGCGTAGAGCTGGGGATCGAACTGTCGATCCTTCAAATGAAGGACGACCCTGCTCTGCCACTGAGCCACAGTCATGGATAAACTTAACTTTGTGAATTCATACAAAACACCTTTAAGTTTAGCTAACACAACTATTTGGTATGGTTTATGGAAATACTGTGGTTTGGGTTCAAATAGTATGTAAGTAATGTAATAAAATGTATAGTAAAATAAGTCATTTTTTGGTTTTATAGGGGACATGAACATCAGCCTCCCGACTGAAAGTCCTGTGTTTATGTTTGTTTGGCCGATTCATTGACCCCAACCGCCCCCAATACAGGCTTTGTTGCTCCTTACGCCGTGTCACGTGACTTCTGTCCTTGCTCCCGTCATAATTATCACAGCCAACTGAGGTTGTCATCATCCTCTTGTATTCTTATCGGTGATCAACCATATGAATAGATGATAATGTTGATGTCGCCGGCCATTTCTATCCCATGAGGCTGACATCCTCACATAACGTCCATTCAATTGTTTGAAGACATGCACAGGGTGGTCGTCCTTTCACTTCTGGAGTGTGTACACAATTATGCGAGCTTTACTGTTAGAGTTGTATGTTTAACTTGTTTGACTCAATCTTTGTTTCATTAAAATGCATTAAATGACAACTTGAAATGAATGTGACAACGTCACTACAGAGAATGTTCCTTAAAAGTTGACAGTAAGCAGCTGTTTTCATGAAAGAAAATTTAAAAAAAATCGGAAGAAAACTAAATAAACACCCTTTTTTCAAAAACGAGAGAGGACCAATTTGCAGCTTGAGCCATATATATATATATATATATATATATATATATATATATATATATATATATATATATATATATATATATATAATAGGTAGAGACCAAAATAGAGCTACGGTGAGACTGAACATGGGACTCACAAGCGGGTGGTCCCAAATGTGACAAATGAACAAAGATGTTGCTCTGTAACATCGTAACTGGATGTGTTGATCGGCAACTGTTTGCGAACAAGTTGGCTTTATCAACGTCATTGAAATGTTGTGTTCACAACTTGTTTCCGCTGCCGCCAAATGGCCAAAACAATCAGTTGTCGCAGGTTGATGAACATACGTTTCCTCACATGGTAGGCTTGATTTTACTCTAATGACAATGGAGCCATTGTCTAACAAAACACTGTTGGCCCAACACAAGAAGTCCTTATTGGAGTCAGTGCGCAGAAATGCATCCACCCATGCCTGTATATGTGAAGGTTAATGCTCTGCCTTCAGGGGCCTGTGTTTACAGGCAAGACAACTTTATACCAACGTGTCATTTAAATCTAAATAAAGCCGAGCTTGATTTTGAAAAGCAAATTGGAAGACGAGGCAGACTTTAAATTGTTGCAGGCAATTTCGAAGCACTGTAAACATGGTTTGTTTTTCAGAAATTGTTTTTTTCCCACTGTCACCTTTTCTTTGTGTGACGCCGTTTGAAAATATTCATTGTCATCTTCGTCTTGGGCAAAAGAATAAATCTTCACATAGATCACTGAGTGTTTCCTCAGGGCCAAATGTAATGATCAAGAATAGGAAAATGGGTTTACTGGTGCAGTGCAAATCCTTTGAGGCTCAAAAGTGTAAGGAGGATGAGGCGCTGTGTTAATGTCTACACTCTGTATATGATTATAACAGCAACATCCACATAACTTAACTTCGTTTTGTTCTGTGTATTTTCTGTAACTGGTAGAACAGTGGGCAATCAACATTGAGATGCAGGTGCCAAACCAGAATAACCCTGTTAACAACTCCTCTGACATCCAGTATCTTTAGTAGGTTTGAACTGGAGAGTTGGATTTAATTGGGTTTTTGAGGCAGAATGTAGTATTGTTATACCGCTGAGATATTTACTGTTTTGGAATTAGAAAAATTGTCTTTCAGACTAAAACATGTTTGTAGATTACCCCGAAATTGTATCCTTGTCGGTATCCCCTCAATGTTTAAGGGGATTACGTTTAAGGCTTAAACATCACATAAAAAGCTAAAACGTACTAATTAAAATGTTATACATGTGTGTGAGCAGCTCTGTTCAGTATCATGAGAGCTACATTGCATATTTAAGACAAAGACACCGCAGACAATGTTTAGATATGTTCTTGCCTCACCGTTTTAGTGGACAGCTTTGAATGGTTCATATTAGCTGTTTGATATTCACTTATTATTTAGACAGAATAATTAAAATTAAAAAAAACTCTTATCGCATGATATTTATAGATATTTTTGTTTTTAAAATGCGTATGCACTGTATCTAACTAGCACCCTTAGGATGTACGATTCTACCTCAAATGTACTTTTTTTCATTTGCATCCACGACAAGACTATCAGTAACCGCAGGCATCCTGTCTGAACTTATTGCATCCAGATGTGTCGAGGTGCAGAGAGGAAATGTTAATGTGAGGTTAGAGTGATAGGCCACTTTCTCAAAGACATGTCTTGTCACACTGCCGTTGGTTCTGTTGAGGCAATTAAGTGGAGCAATTGATATTCTTTTTGACAATTTAGTTTGGTGAGACTTCGTCAGCACCATGGCACTGGTGTCACGCATATCAATATCAACAAAGCTGCGTGTCTAGAATGCAGCCTTAAAAAGACACTCAACATTAAGGGAGACATCATATTATTTAGGAACAGAACACCCTGGCTCTGAATGGGTGGAGACCTAAAGAGATAGACATAATTTATTAGAACATATGAAAATATTTGAAAAGAAGGTTCAGGACAGAGACAAAGGCAAGACATCTAGCTCTCAACATCAGACATGACCTCATAGATGATGAAAAGGTCCGCTGTGAGTAATGTAACGACTTTAAACACAAGCTTGTTGGATCGATCACTTAAATAACCTTGTTTATTTTACATTTATTAAGGGTATTTATCTGAGCCAGAATGTTCTGTTTTTGTTTCTTAAATAATTGTTTGTTTTTGTTGATGCTGATAGGTAGACTTTTCCGAGAAGTTTCTTGATCAAACTGTTTTTCTCATACGTTTGAAAGACATGAAGACAATCCTCAGACAATATGTGATGAAGGACACTCCTCCCTCCCCTTGATTGAACCCACCTGTGTCTTTATCCCATATTGAATGCCTGTGGAGCGGTTTTTGTCCCTCAATACCCTGAAGAAGACAAATAAATGTCAAAACATTGGTAAATTATTAAACACTGTTTTGCATCGTGGCTCGGATTTCTCTTTTCCTGGTGCAGCACTGCAGTGCGTGTTCCTCCTCTCTTTCATCCTGAGAAACATTCGGGCGTGAGATTCTTCTTGAGGGCAAAGTTTTGAACAGCTTGGACTCAATCCGCGTGTGGGGCAGTTCTGTATGGGCGGGCGCTACATTGGGAACAGAACATCAGTGAAGCTATCAGCGTTGTAAAGTCTCATTGTCTCTGTCAGTTGTGCTGATGTCGTCTCGTTCCAGTTCTTTGCTTGGGATGAGTACAGATGGACTGAGCTGGTTCTCTCTGGACACGGGGACTCATAGCTCATAGTTAGGCCCCCTGTACACGACAGTCACACCTCATTGGCCAACATTACAGCTAAAGAAACCAAATCATTGCATGGGGTGGCAGTAAAGGACCTACTCTCCGCAGTCTGCCCTTTTTGCTCCGTTATCATCCTCTCCAGGCATGAGTGATAATTTAAGTCATCAGCAGTATGTTCTGTTTGTTTTTTTGCAGTAGTATGAGTAGAAATAGAGTAAGAAGTACAGTGGTACATCATGTATTCATATGCAAATGATAATCCTAATAGCCAAAGGATCAGTAAAATAAGAAGTTGGTTTAACTGTCGACAAAATATAGTAGAGTAGATGGAAAATAGGCAATTTCATGCAGAAAGGCAAACATCTGCTGACATGTAATATGTTGCAGAAGTGAGAAAGTGCTTAGAATACACTTTGCCACCAGTCTAACAGTTCTACAACATTTAGCCATCTTTTTATAGCTGCTATACATCTGACCGGTGACGTTAATAGCTTCATCCATTTCTGTGCGGCCTCCACGCAGCTACAATAGACACAAGCAGGCCACTGTGGTCAATATATTCTACTCTCCAACCCTCCGTCCTCCAATGTGTTTGCACATAGCGCCGTACAAAGTCAGTCGTCGGTTGGCAGCTTCTCTGCATTGTTTGGTGATTGGCTGGTAGCTAAGTGGTGGTGACAGATTGCGATGTTGATGTATTTACCTCCTCTGTGCTGACAGGAAGCGGTTGAGTCCTGATTGACTGGGTCTCATCACAGAAGCCAGCATTGCTTTGTTTAAGCCGGTCGGGTTGGGGAGGGTTTGCTTACTCACTCGATGAGACGTCCATGAAGATGAGAAGAAGACCTTCCCTAATCTTGGCTGACATTGGCCGCTTGGCAAGCACAGCAGTTCACGGACGCGCTGCAAATGTGTGGATGTGTAGCTACACTTCCTCCGAGACAACGGGCGTTATGTAGAAAATGCCGAGGTTTTGAGGAGATAAATCCTGATTTGTATGCCTGCTGCAGCTGCAAAGGTCACAAGTGTCCGCATGGCCTATGTGACATCACACCATCAGACACGGCCCTTTGCGGGGGTTCAGAGTGGCCGGGGTGTCCCTTGCCCGTGCACATCCCGTATTTTCCAATCATGCAGAGTCGTTTCGGCAGAGAAAATTGAGAACTTTCAGGAGCTTTGAGAATGTTCGCCGCAGGGAGTATAAAAGATCCAAACTCTACTCATCATAATTCCATATCGGCTTATGTCCGTGCAGCCAACCTAGTGGGAAGTATAACAGAGTCTTAAGTGTGACCCAAACAGTGCCCCTAAGCAAGTAATAAATGCATTATGACTTTAAGTGAGGGATTTATCAGACGACACATTTTGAATTGGACAATTTGTACCGGGTTAGTAATCGACTATCGATTCATCATTTAGTATTGTTTATATTGATTCAGAGATTCATCAAAGAACCAAAAATGTGCGCACATCCCAATAAATCACTCTGCTGCCAATGGAGTTTTGATAACTCACCTCATGGGGGTCCCAGAATGTGTCTGCTTGGTGAACCTCCTCCTTAACTTCAGGTAAAAGAGGCTGTCACAGTAGATTAGAGTGAATGCTACCACTGAATGCTCTTGCTATTTTCGGTAGTTCTAACTTTTTCATCACACATACTAGTCTCATTATATCAATCATGTATGTCATATGCATTACATGTGTTTCAAATATATTATGCTGTTAATAATGTACACACAACATCTATAGTCTTCCTGAACCAATGTGAGGTCCTGGGACAGAGGATGTCGTATGTGTATTTTGCAAAACCCTCTGAGGCAAATTTGTAAATTTGGGCTGTAAAAAATAATTTGAAATCCATCTATTCTTGTTTTATTATTCGTCATTTAAGGGTTCAGTTTAAAAAAAAAAAAATGCTTTTATTTAATTCACCATATTTTAAAACCTCTGAAACATGTTCCCTTCCATCTCACAGCATGTTCTCTCAGGTGGGGTTCAAAGGAGGAAAAAAAAAAAAAATCCTATCACGGGTCTATTTTACCATATCGAGGTCCTTGTTGAACAATTTGGAAAGCCCTGCACTTGAACCAACGAGATAACACACGTACACACACATATACACGCGCGCGCGCGCGCGCACGCACACACGCCACTGCCTTGTCAGCTAACCCCCTCTAGTGCCGAGCACCCCTGCACAGATGCGTACAGCCTCCCACCGCAGCCGCCGCTTCAGCTGCTCCTTCGCTGCATCCCCAACGCGCCTCTCTGCTCACCGGCCCCATCTCGCCGCTGCAGCGGACCGGACTGGAGACCGCCAGGGAGCTGGAGACAGACAGGGGGGTCCAGGCAGTGAGCTGCTCGTCCGCCACATCGCTGCGCGAACAGGATTTCCTCAACTCTGGCACGACTCTGTGCGCTCTCCGGAGACGCGCACGACTAACGAGGACGTTTTTAGAGTGTTTCTTTGAAACAATGCAACACCAGCGGCTGAAGTCCACGGGAGGTTTGCAAAGTTATTACGAGCTATAGGTGTTCCTCACGTGTCGGAACATTCTGATTTCACTTTCGATAATTGCGCCACTTTATCCAAACAATCGGTCCGTTCCGCGCCGTCGCCGTCGCCCGCAGGTATGGAGCTCCTCGTGTTGTGTTCCGTCAGCCGGCAGGTTTCTCCAACCGGAACCGAATGTAAGGACCAGTGGATCGGTGCTTGAGGAGGATCCCAGCCACGCTTCTCCGTGAACACGTTACCTCTCGGCTAGAAGTACCTCGTATTAAGCCGGTGATCAATGTTGCAGCAGACATGAGTTTCGGAAACAGATTTTTCCTCTTTTCACTCTTTCTTGGATTTTCCCTCACTCGCTTCAGCCAGAGCAACCAAGGTGAGTTTCATGGTTCCTTCCCACAGTAACTTATTTTTCTCTCATTTCACCACAGCAAGAACCACTACAGTCACAGACTCCACACAAGAACAGATCCTGATACCATCACGGCAGCAGACTGTCACGGAGGAAAGGTCCTGTAGTGGTATCCAAGCAGTGCGCAAAGACATTGGGAACTTGTCTATATTGTTGTTGTTTTTTGGTGAAATACAATATAGTATCACTATTTTTAATTGCTACCTTGCACATAACCGTACCATGCCACAGTCCAGATTCAGATTAAACGTGTATTTATTCCCAGTGCAGTTCAACGTGAAATAAACTTCAGCTCAGTGTTTAACAATGTCACCGATAAAAACATGAAATACAGTTTTTATGGAAATCAGCTGCTGAAGTGACAAACCTGAGGCTGCTATAATTACTCACGCTGCATCACGCGCACGCGCGCGCGCACACACACACAGTACGGGCAGACACAGGAGACAGTAAAACAGAGCAGCCACAGATTGAATCATAAGTGGGTGACAGAGTGAGAATGTGCGTGCGCCTGTTTGAGTGCAGACTCGAGTGTATGTGTTGTGCACACACAGTGAAAGGTTCTGAGCGGCCAAAGATGCACTTATTCGCGAAAGCGTATTCATGTGCACGTGCACGTGTACTTGTGTGTGCACTTTGTGTTGCTCTTAAATGCCCATTCTGTCTTCATGTGGTGTGAGTGCAGTGGCAAACGTGCCACTGCACTCACACAGGGCAACACTCCTGCACGTGCACCTCTTTTGCAGAAGCTTGTCTTTGTGTGCGTGTGGTGTGTGTGCGTGTGCGCGCGTGTATGTGCATGTGAGTGTTCCTCCGTGGCTCTATGCACACACACACACGCACACACACACACACACACACACACACACACACACACACACACACACGCACGCACACACAGCCGCAGCATCAGTGAGGTTTAAAATAGTCGTATTGATTGTGCGGGACACAGCGGGATCTGCCCCCCAGGTTATATTTTATTGTTCTCTCAGTTCAATAAGAGCGATGCTACTCCATGTTTGCCAAGACAGCTGCTACATAACAGCCTCGCTCCGTGTTTTTCTCTGCCACAGATTGAATGATTGAACTGATGTCTGCTTTCTGCTGTACTTTAGTTTCTCATATTGACCAGTCTGGGACCAGGTCCTTGTCCACCACAGGGTGGTGCAGCTCAGAATAGAAGAAAAAAAAAACTAAACAAGTGATGATAACTCAGATGACAAAGAAAAGTGTCTCATTAGAGGCTGAGGGATTTACGTTTCTCGGCTTGCCACATCACGCTGGTTTTTCAATTTATTGCAATTGCCCAAATAATTCCAGGTTCCAGCTGCGTGGCTTGTTGAGGGCAATTTAATGTCGGGCTTGCGTGGTTATTGAGGAGACTAAATTGCGCAGGGGCATGGATGCAAGTGTCTTTCTCCACCTTTGCACCCGATTCATGTTGAGATCCAGCAACCTCATGACCATAAAAAGATAAACAAGTAAACATATTGTTTTTCCTGCTGGGCGACATTACACACAGGCGTTTTTATTGTAGTTTGATACGTATGAACACAGACAAACAGAACTCAACAGATTGGGGATTTCACAGACACAATTGGGAAAGATGTCGGCTGTTAGAAGAGCAATAAAAAAAAAACAATCACCTTTTGCTTCTCACCTGTGTGCCTCCGTTCACAGCAACACATCAGATAATCCCTCACATCAACCCTACTGGGATTGCAGACAGTTATTAACAAAGCTCTACTCACTCACTGCCCAATTTGAACAAAGCTGTTTTCCCCATCAATACATCTCTTCCCATAATCTTAACTTTTTTTTTTTACCCATTTTACTCCCTTGTGAAGTCGGCAGCAGTTATATTTATAATTCAAATTCACGGATCTCGTTTCATAACCTGATTTATTGAGGCCTTGTAGAATGTTTCCGAGCAGAAGATTGCTCATAGCCAGCAAATCAAGAGAAGATGCTTTTATTTCACACTTCTGCCATTGTTCAGATTGAGGGATTCAGACATGAAAAATCAAGAAAACAATCAATCCGTGGGAAATAGGAGAAGGATCAAAGCCCCGCGTGTGACTGTTATTTTCTTTTTCGGTCAACTGCATCCTACTGACACACCGCTGGATTGTTGAAAGTTCAAAGCAAGTTAGTAAAACATAAGAGGAAACTGGCTATTGGGCTGCTTACAAATTTAGATTGCAAGACTCAAAAGGATCTAAGAAATCATCATCAAAATAATAGCTTTCTGCATGTATTCATGTGGATGGCTGAATAAAGCGTTTGCTCTCATTGGCACCACCTGCAGAGCTGCAAGATCAGCATCACTGCTGGAGATTAACAAGATGTCACCAGAAGTGTGCTGTCAAGGAAAATCAATCAATCAGTCAATTCACTGCAGCCGCAAAATTGTTCACTCTGCACCTCTGACTCGCAAGCCACAGTGTGTGTGTGTGTGTATATATATATATATATATATATATATATATATATATATATATATATATATATATATATATATATACACACACACAATTCAATATTAGTGTTTACATTGTGAAGTTCTTTGGATTTTTCTTCCTATTAGTACAAAACTGTGCATGTTCTAGTAAGCTATGTTATGATTGTCAGATGTAATTTTATCCGAGTTTAAGTTCCCTCAGTGTATACCCGACATTAAGTGAAGCACATGCTGCTACATGCAATAAAATGTGTTTCCACGAAGGTCCTCTAGCGAGAGAGATTGAAATGATTTTACACGGGAGACTGGAGTGTGAGGGCCCGGCTTCCTCAAAGGCATTCCTGCATTAAGATAACGATTGTTGAGCTGTGCCGTATGTGAGCTTTATGGAGATCTACTTCATACTTTACACTTGAGGAAAATAACTCATACCACTCATGAATAGTCAAACAAATATGCGAATCAGTGAACGCTGTTTCATTTTGTCATTTCTATGAATTAATAATGGAAAAGCTGCCCGTTGCTGTAAGCAAATCTGGAAAAGCAACTACAAAAGCTTCTTTTCGTTGTGAGTAACATACATATACACTAATGTGATCTAAAGCTGATCTCATTGAAGACTGCTGTGGCTCTCTGTGAGCCCGTGTATAGCTGCACTCTAATCAATGATACCACTGCAGGTGTTCTGCCTTTGAAAGCAGATTAAAAACACTTGTTTTCATTGCCGATGTGTGGCCGTAACTGCAACATGCTCATGTTTAACATTGTGCCAGCACTTAAGCGCTGAATGGATGATTCACATGGTATTGGTATTAATTCCCTTTACTAATCTCTCACTTACAAACACTTCCAGCAGATGACACCCGAGGTACCCCTTAAGCATCAGTTTGGGGAAGAGTCGGGGACTCTAGTGGCTCACGTGACAAACCAATGTGGAAAGAGTCATGTGACTAGCGACTGACGTCATAAACTCTACGGCAAAACTGTTTCACACCGGACATGAACAGTGGGCTCATGGGTGAAAGTCCTGTGTTTGTTTGTTTTTTCCCCCCCATCCACCAACCAATCCACACGGCTTTAGCAGACTCCTTGCTCTCAAATATTCTGTCAGTTTTTCTGACAATCTAATAACGATGCGGGAGGGTTGACTCCGGAGCACTGCGTCGCTCCAGACGCTGTGTACCAGGCGCTAAGGGGCCACTGATCAAGCTGTGAAACCGAGCGGTGAGAACGGGTTGGTTGTTGATTGTTTGATCTTCGTGGGGAGTGGAGAGAGTGTTGAAAATCTTGTCATGCCTGTCAGGTTTCCTTTGCCATGGATAGTCATCCATTACGCAGCATATCATCCCCTCTGTTGAGAGCCCAGCACTTTGTTTACACCACTAAACGACAGTGTGCCATCCTCACTTAAATACTCACCAAAATCAATTTTCACAAGACTGTGTTCATCAAATGCTGTTGTTTGTCTTTAGACTTGCTGTTTACCGGAATGGGAGCCTGCAAATGAAATGGTTTTGTTCAGAAGTAAGGTTTGCTTTTCTTTTTGAATCACCGCAAAACATTTCTTCAGCATTTAAAAAAATGTTTATTTAATCTTTCTCCACAAAAGAAACCACAGTGCTGCTGGAAGCAAATGTACCTAATCAGCCCAATAATGGATGTTTTAAGAACCACACGAAATTCATACCTTTTTCAACACTCCCTTTTTGATTCACGACAGTCCTGAAGGGAGGAGGGGCGGGGGGGGGGACACATTATAACACATAACCCACCAGGAAGCACCATTTTTTGTAGGATTTCTTCAACGAGGTGTAGATATAGCCGTTACACTAGTAGTCAGCTGGCATCACTTTTTTTTTCTTTTTCTGAACACTCAAATTGTCCCCAAATCTAATTTACATGATGTAACACTGGTTCAGACTGGCTTTGAGTCTTTTGTGCCGGCTGTAGTTATTTTGAGGTGTTTGTGTGGCCTGAGAAGGCTGTAGGCCAGACAGGAGATGTCATAATTCTACTGTAGCTCCGTATATTTATGAGCTGGCCAGCTCATGTTCTATTTATATCCAACCAGTGGAAGTCCCAAAGGACCCTCAGCTCCAGGCAGGGTTTGTGGGTGCGTCGTTGAAAGATAACTCTATGGAAGAAGAGAGAGCGAGAGAGAGAGAGAGAGAGAGAGAGAGAGAGAGAGAGAGAGAGAGAGAGAGAGAGAGAGAGAGAGAGCTCAATAGACGTTGACCCAGCCAGCACGAACAGTGCCTGTATGTAATGTTTTTTAAATTAATACATAGTTTTCGGTTGTTGTTGTTTTAGGTCATACCTGTAACTCCTCTAATGTCAATTCAAAGTCCACCAGATGTTTCATTCCAAAAGTATTTCAGTATTTTGGTTTTGGTTAAGTTTGTTTCCTGTTTTATTTTGAAGTTCCCTGCTTCTTTTGTCCAGTGGGTGTTTGACTTCTTGCCCATGTGGTTTTTCCTCCTTTCAGCTGTGTTAAGTGTTGGATTTGTCTGCTCTTTTTCGCTTGAGTTTTCTTCCACGTATTTCCCTGATCCTGTTTTATGTCATTTTGCCTGCTCATTTTTTTGGGCCCGTCCCCAGGACACAGTTTTGCAACGACACAAAAGTTGTTTCTTAGCTCTTATACAGTTTGAAAATAAGGTTTTGACCACATTTCTCTTTTAGATCCTTCCCCACACCGCCTCCTAATGTACATCTGCTGTTCTTTATTTATAGCAAAGGGAAGTGTGAAAACGCTCACTGCAGTGAGTAACACGGCCAATTCTCAGTAATTAGGCCATCATCCAGGGACAGTGCTGCTTGGTGCTTACCTGCCCACAGTAGTCTAATGGTGTCCATTAACACCATTGCATTGCCAGCGAATCGTCCAGCAAGGCTCTGGCACTGAAAAATATCTGCATGTCAACTTCTCTTTGCTGTGGTGGACAGGATAGTCAGTCACTAGAACCATCCTGAGTCATCTTCTGCTATGCTTTCATAGAAATCAATGTCCATTTTTGACAGTTTAGGCTCCGATTGAAAAAACTTAATATGTTTCATTAAATTTGCTGTTTTCTTTTGTAAAGTCTTTAGTAGGAAATATCATCTGCAGTACAGGATTTAATACACTTTATGACTTCAAGTTGTCTGGAAGTTACCAGAAGAATACCTGGGTAGGTATCATGAGTAGTTTTTGGCACAATGCTTTATCTCGCAATGTAAACGAAAGGAAAACATTTAATTTGTGTATTCGCCCCAATGATTAAGATTTGTTCCTTTGGCCCTTTGGTCCTTCTGCCAAACAAACCACACCAAAAAACAGAACCTCCTTGGCGGAGGTAATAGGAAGAGTAAAATGTTTCATGTCAGTCTTAATGGTAGAGTTTAAGCTAATTATCATAGTTGAATTACATTAATCACAAACCTTACTGAAAATCTATTGGTATTATTCAAATTGCAAAGTGGTCAGGCCTTACATATGATCAGTAAAACGTCAACTATTGCATGAACTTGTCTCGCTCTCTTCTCTTTTACTCTTGCTGCACAGGATGTCTGTCTCTTTCCCTGAGTCCTCCCTTTTGCTTAGGGAATGTGATTTTACCAATTCCCAGCTGTCAGTCATTCACACCGAATATGGATTTTTACAGATAACATTTCTATGGCACTGCCTTTAAATTTAAGGGAAAGCACATTTCTCTCTCCTTAAAAAAGCTCATTTATAGCCGAGGTTACAGGAAGCACACATAACCATTATGTTTTAGAATACATTCCCTGGCACATGAGGAGTTCCCGCTCCATTAACATGACCTCAGCAGCTCATTGCGTTTACCTCTCCTTGCATATGCCAATGGCTGTTTGGTTGGTGAGGAAATGAGACAGTGGGCAAAAAGTGTGTGCTTAAGTGGTAAAATAAGGATTCAACATTTACGATATATATTTTTCCCCCTTTTTTTCTTTTTTTCGTAAACATTAACGAGAATAATAAAGTATCTTCAATATTCTTTATTGACAAAATGTTTTAAGCATCCTGTTTTTTTTTCTCGTGGCAACTGGTTCACTTTCCAGCAGGCAGCTGTTTTCCGTAACAGAACTCTAATGAAGTTCTGTAGACGACCAACTCAGCACCAATTAGCAACTAGCTGCTGAACATAGAGGAGCGTATATGTGCTAAACAGCCAGATATGTTCCTCAATGCTTAGTGTAAACCCATGCAGTGGGTTTCCAGAATCACAATTCCAAATTAATGCTAATGCCAGTTAATATTTGTTATACTGTATGTGTAAATAGGCAACTGTTTGCTAACAAGTTTTCCATGCATATTCATTTTAAAGGTGATGCTATGTCCTTGTTTACAGCTTGTTACGCTGTCTCCAGTGGCCTAAAGTTAGATTTATTCTGTTTGTAGGCATTTTATAATTCGGATTTAATAATGAATTTGAACAATTCTACTGTTGGACAAGTGGAACTCCAGGAAAGAGTGATGTTAGTCCCTGTATCTCACTGTGAAAAACAGCTTTTTTAATTCAAATTATGGACGGGACTATGACAGAAGCTCATAGAGAAACAGGTTATATTGCATTCTTGACTATTTGAAAGAATATTTTGTGAATCAGTTAGCAGCTGTTATATTTGAGGATACTGTATTTGTTGCAGAACTCCTTGCAAATACAGAATCACAAAATCACAGAATAAATAAGCATTTTATGGCATTGTTTTTTATACATTTGCCTGCTGTACAACCACTCTGATGCTGGAAGCATCACTCTGTGTATAACAACTCGGGGGTCTCGTATCCTCTATGCTTTTCTTACCTCTTGAATGTTGTGATACACCTGTTTGACTCGATCCAAAACAGGTGTCACACTATGTTGTGTGTCACATACCAGTTCTCTGGGAGGTGGAAGTGGAGGAGCATTTAGTTGTATATGACACGCACGCAAAATGAAAACCTCAGTGAGCAGATGCTTGGACAATATCTGTCAACCACGCTCCATCAAAGGTGTACTGGCTCGTAGCTCGGGAACAGAGAGCATCAAAACTGTCCCTTCTTCCTTTATGCTCGCCTTGATCTTGACAGAGTGCATTCACAGGTATCACTTGATTTGCAAATATCACTTTCAATTTGTAAAATATATGAAAGTAGTACTTTCTTTGAGGTACATTCAGTTGTTTTAACTATACATCCCAAAGCAGTGATGTCAATGGAGATTTAGTCAGGAGATATTTCCACTGATAGAAATTTGTGTCGGCATAATTTGCCCCCAAGGACCACTTCCAGAGCTGTAAGTGGTCAGCCTTGACTGACTGATACTTGAAACGCAGTCGTAGAAGAATACACTATGATTTGTCAGAAATCAGTGTCCGTAACATTTTAAGACCGAAGTCAATGGCTACTCAAAGACAAGTTTAAAGATGAGATTTGTGTCGACTGATTTTTGATGACTCGGCACGTGAGATAAATGATTGGCTTGGACTCGAGCCTCTCGAGTCTAGTGCGGTGGTTTTTCTGCCAGCTATCACTCTGACCCTGATTACCAGTTGGTTCCCTATACTTACTTCATGATGCAGTTCATTCACACACAATTGGGACATTACGGTATTTTCACACATACTGTGCCAAATGCACATGTGACAAGGTGACTGGATGGGCTCCATGTAATATGTATGGATTTTTGAAAATGCTACATTATTTGTGTCCACAGTCTATTCCCTAATGTTGTCACAAATGTAGGCAAACACGTTTTTTTATATTTAGTCGAGTTATACTGGCATCACACTGAAGGTAAATCCAGGAAGCCATGTCTGCTCCTTTTCACTGTGAATCAGTTGTCTTTGTGAGAGACACGTTGCTCCTGAATTATTAAATATTCTTTCCTTGAGGACATGACAAAATATTGTCGAGGATGGTAATAGTTCCAGTGTGAAATGGCTTTGCCTTTTTAACACTACCTGCAAGGTTGGATTCAACTGACAATAATATCATGCTGTACCAATATTAATGTCACTGTATATTAATAGCTATACCCAAGCTCCATATTACATACCTAAAAACCATACCAATGATATTATTCCTATTTTGCATGAAGAAACAAATTAAACAAAACTACGGAATTGAAGATGTATGTCTATCCTTGATTACATTTCTGGAAGAGGCTCAGCCATAGGCAGAAGAAAAGCGTGTTGTTGTTAATGAGATCGGGGTAAAGCTGGGAAAGGGATGGCCGGGGAGGGAATGGACTGTTGACAGCAATCTGACTGTAATCCATCAGTCCCCAAATTGTGTTGCAAGTGGTGAAAATGTTGCTCCGACTGTATACGCCGCCATGCTCATAAATATTCATCCATAAAACTCAATTCTGTTAATATAAAAAAATGTCTAAATGATCACGCCTATGACTGATATTTCAATTTCCGTGTGAAAATAGGACTTTTTGTGTTTTGACAGATTGCTAATGGTTGTATTTTCCTTGCCTCTTTTTCCCATTTCAGTTGTGCTGCTGGATACAACGTCTGTGCTTGGAGAGCTTGGATGGAAGACGTATCCTATAAACGGGGTAAGGAGAGCAACTCTTGCCTTAGCGTACTTTTCCGCGCGCCTTGATCAAATTGCAGGACCATATCTGCACCGACGACATAAACTATTATCAAAATGGGTAGCAGTGATCTTTTTCATATTCACATCCTGGTATTTTTAGATCCCTTTGTCCTCATGGGAAATCCTGTAACCTCACGAAAGATAATGAACAAGGTCTCCAAGGAATCTTCACCTATGCTGTTCAATCTTTCCCTATCAATTGGGCCTCAGAAATGTTTGACTGACTCTTTAATGTCAGCCAAAGGAAAGCCGATGCTCACAAAGCTAAATCCATATTGCGAAAATGCAGTGTTCAAGTCTTCCTTTTACCTCTGGTTGTCTGTCAGTAGTTAGCGAGACAGTATAACTGCATGGCCTGTACCTTATTCTGTATTTTGGTCAGTCAATTTCCCAAAAGGGTATTCCCATTTTGTCTTGGCAGTAAATGCCTCCAGCTCTTCAAAAGTACCATGTCCGACTGAAAATCTAAACTTTTAAAACTGCAGCGAGTGCCAAACTGAAGGTATCATAATAATGAAATATAGATGTGCTGACAACAAACTGTGGTATCCTCAGATCAAAACCTTCATGTTGCATCAAAACCTCTCTCTCTCTCTAGTCTGTCAGAATCCCTGAGGGACTGATAGAAAGTGTCCTGACGTTATAGAGTGAGCAACAAATGCAGAATTGCCCTACATCCACCTCTTTCTTCACCTCCAATGTCCTGCTCTTGTCTCCATACCTATCAACTACGGCACAGGCTACTTTCAAGATGGAGAATGATTACGGGATAGCGGCTGTCCAACTGTGTCCATGCAACTCTGACTATAAGCGGTTGTTGTTTGACCATGTTTAACTCCCTCCTTTCTCAAGTGTAGAAAATCCATAGTTTATTGCCAGGAAAATGCCTGGAGCTTTAACCTTCTTTTATGTAGTGTCTTTCAAAATGTCAAGTGCTTTACTCAATGAGCTTACTGCTTGTGGGTGCAGTGTCGATCTGTGTCGTATCTTACCGGTTGTGATCTCTCGGAACATAATAAAGATTCATAAATAAGTCTATTGAGGAGAAAATTATGTTTAGAATGTGCTGTGTTTACAGTGTAAGCAGAAATAGTCTGAGGAGCTCGTGCTAGTGTGCCACCCAAAGCATGATGGGTTCTGTAGTGCCAGAACATTCAAAATAAAAAAATACAAATACTCAGGGAATATTAGTCCTCAGAACACAGACGTTTCCTTCTGTTATCTTCAATATCCCTGCTAAGATCCAGAGGCCGTGTCATGAACCTGTATTTGTAAAAAAAGAAGAAAAACAATGGTTCAAAGTGTTTACGAGCAGCACAAAGTAGTGCAAAAATAGCAGAAAAATGAGCTGAAACTCTAACTTTCAAGAAGGGGTTCATCTTGAACTCACTGCTCCATCTATCTCACAGGAATGCAATAATCAGAATGGTTATCGTGACTGTAAAAGAGGAAATAAAAACAAGATAAATGACTGCAAGCAGACTGAATAAGGGGGGAAAAAGCAACAGTGACGGATCTAACGGATCCTCTTGTTTAGGTTGTCTTTAAGCGTTTGAGAGGCCTGCCAGTAAGCACAAAATATTTTGTCTTTCTTTTTTGAGCTATGCAGTGTGTCCTCCACCCTCCACTCCCCTTAAAACTCCACACTTACCACATAAAGTCTCCCTGGGTTTTGACTTTACATGATCCTCTGCTGGAAGATCCCTAAGGTCCGCCTAGCCCTTCTCCTTCTCTCTATCTCTCCCTGCAAGGCCCTCGGTGGCCCATATCAGGGTTATGGAGGTGATTACATCATGTAGGTCGTGGTGACAGCCGCCCACAGCATTAAGGAAGAGGAGAGAGGGAGGCTGCTGCTGCCATGATTAAGCTGTCAGCCCGCTCCCATCCTCACTCATCCGCTATCCTCCGATTTACCATTAATATTTAAGGCATCGAGGTGAGAGGGCCTGAGGGAAGGTGTGAAGATCTGGGGAGGTAAAACAGTTTAAATCCCCCTCACTACCAGGGAGCCAGCAAGAGGAAGTCAATCCCCACCATATTAGACACAGCCCGGTATCAGTCCGATACAGCAGCACGCCATGTAGTAGCCTATCAGAGTCGCACACTGGTTTGAGTTCTGGATGCAAACTGCTGTCAGTCAGTCCTGCCCAATGCACACCTTAGAATAATTTCAACTGCTCCAATATGATTACCTGATGATGAGTTTGCCAGGAATACAGCTGGTCGTATGATATAAATGTGAAGGTGAAGTGGAAATTGGGGTGTATATTTATGGATGAGTTTTTATCAAAAGCCAGTAAACAGCCCTTGTAAAGAGAGTAAGGTGAGTGGTTTTGTAGAAGAGGAAGGTTAACCACAAATAGCCTAGACAGTGGTGGCCTGCCAGCATTAAAACACAGGACATTGTGGCATTCTTTACACCGTGGTCAGCACCTCTCCAACACTAGTGTGCATTCCCCCACTCGCTCATCCTTTCGGCATAATCCCCAAAATGTGTCAAGTGCCCTTGAGCAAGACACAGAAGCCCTAAAGCTGCTTACTCTCAAAATGTAAAATGGATGGAAGGTTCAATGCCAAAATCAAAAGAAATTGCATTTGATTTTGTCAATGTGAAAAGTTGTTTACTTGTGTACTTATAGCCTACTTTTTTAATTTTTTTTTATTCATAATTTGACTAATCTATGTGTAGGGCTGTAGTATTTTGCAATGTTTATATTTGCGTCCAATTTGTGATTTTAATAGATTTTAATGTATAATCACAAATACCACATCTTTGCAATTGAGAAACACTGCATGCATGGTACAAGTTAAAGATAAGGTTTAGCTGTCGGTCTGGGTAATGTAAGAGTGTGTTAGTAGTGCTGGACTATGAATTCCTCGCTATGGGCATACTTACCGTATAATTATCTCAGTTGCCTGGGAATGGTTTTCATTAAAGCAAAAGACTGAGACGCTTCAATCAATTAAATAATTGTGCTTGGTCTCCCTCATCACCAATGTATTTCCCTACAGTTCCACACCCCAGGGGTCTCCAGCTCAAAAACAGAAAAAGATGAAAACAGATGTTTACACACTGTAAACACGATCATACGTCTTGGTCCTGCCCAGCCTTCACTGGAAGGTGCCCTTTGATTATTTTACCTGCTCTGCTTGCAAGGTAAATAGACCTGTTTCAATTGGCCCACAAGGGGAAACCACGCACGGAGGACTGGTATGTTTGTTAATGACTTTACGCAATGTGGGAATATCCTCAGAGTCAGAAAACCCATTCACCCTCAAAGCTTTTACTCATTAGATGTATGCATATTGAACAGCAATTGATCTATATCCTGTCTTTCAAGGACTTTGACTCTGCAAAGTTTTCTCCCAGTAAAAGTTAATAATTGTGCGTGCTCGAGAACCCCGACGGCAAGTGGATTCTTCAGTGGGAAAGATGCAGGGAGGTTGTTTTCATGAGGCAAAGATGCGTGTCTCTATTCTCAGTCTTTCTCTCCATGTTCTGAAATGCTGAATAGTGATGAAGAACATCACGTCAGTGGGGTGAATGAGAGAGAGACAGGAGAGAGGAGAAGGAAAAGAGGGTTGATTTGGCGTCTGCATGCAGCCACAATAAGCTCCACTCAGAATGGGCAGACACACTGCTGAAATATGCATGAGTCATTTCCCAGTGGCGGGTGGGGGTGTGGAGCAGGGAAAGGAACATTTTATTTATTAAATTACATGAAACAGCTTTCAGGGATTAAAAAGGCCTAATGTTGCCTTTTGTTTTCACTCATTGACATCATAATGGCATCTGAGCATCAGCAGGTTGGACCACAGAGAGCGATGGTTGTCCATCATAAAGGGAGGGAATTATCCTATTTTTATCTATTGTCAGAGATCCCAAGCAGCTAATAAGTCAAATCTACCGGGGGCAGACAAACACAGCATGATGTAAGCGGGGAGTTTTCTTTAGCAGCCATCTACTTTGTCATCACAGTCACCTCTAATGTAGCTATGATGCAGGATTTTGAATGTGAAACAAGTTTATTTAAGTACGTTTGAATATGTACATGCATCTTCTTTTTGTCAGCCGCTGCTGCAAACAGGACTCTTTGCTTAACTTGACTGTCCATGGAAGGGACTTGTTTCTTACCCTCATTACAATATGGTTCCCATAAAGTCCCAAAATGCAGAATAGGCAGCAACAATTGCAACTGGATTGCAAATATGGCTAGTAAGATGAATCAGTGAGAATGGTTTAATTCCATTAAAAACATTTCGAAAAAGCAATCTGCACGACTTTGTATTGTATCTTATAACGTATTAGAATCCTACATGGAATGGGAAGTATTTTGTGTTACATACAATTTGTGTCTTATATCCTGCTCTTCCATGGCATCGAGATTGACTGTTGAACAAAAACTACACCATTTAATTCACATTGCTCTAAGTAGCAGGAGCGAATAGACGTGTGATTGACAGGCTGGGGAAGCAAAGCGTAGTATCTATAGAGTTTTGGATTCCAAATCATTTATGATTTGGCTACTGTAGCTTTCGCCATCAGCTTCCCACTGTGTTGCTGAGTGATGATGCACCGCAATAATACCCAGCTCTCTTTATCATTCTCCCAATACAACATGAGTAAGCTCAGGCAGGCGCTAGTTGACATAAAGTCCTCTGAACAAATAGGTCTGTCAGTTTAGAGGAACGTTTTCAGAGGATTGCCGTCAGATTCAGGCTTTGAGGCTTTTTTTTGTGGGGAGGGGTGAGGGAGGGCTGTGGGCTGTACTGGGAAGGGAGAGACTGGGCTGAAAAGAGAGAGAGAAGAGATTGAGGGAGATTGGAGGCTATGACGGGGAGGGATTGGATATAACGAGAGAAAGTAATGAAGACGAGTAACACATCAAACACACATTCAACTGCTTACGCACTCGAGAAAGCATTTGCACGCCCTCTCAAGCCTCTTTACTTCACCCCAATACTAATCCGTAATCTTTTTATTGCAATATTTAACCACAGTAATTGATTGCAACTACACGACCTGAGGCTTATCTCAAAGTACTTCCCGCATCCCTAATACTATTAGCCTTGAGAGTGAGCCCCGGACAACATGGAGGAGGAGGAGGGAGCGGGAAATCTGTATTTCAGTGTCCTTCATAGCTCAGATAAACTTCTCTAAGGCGTGCTGCTGAGTGATGGCCAGCAGCGCTGCAAAATGGAGGAGAAAAAAAAAAGGGAATAATCCAGAATCACTCCACTTCTCCCCACGGAGGCTCTAATATAAAAAAGGTATGATGATTTAGCACACCAGTGTTCGTCTCAGGGACCTCTGCCATAACCGGGCTTAAGCAGTGCCGGGGGATTCCTTAATTGGCTTGTTTCTTGTCAGGGACACACCGAGGCCAATATCTAATGCGCTCCCACTCGGCATCTCGCTGACAGCAGAACATATTCTGACAGCTTTTTGGGCTTACCCTCAGCATGTGAGGAATACAGTGTGGCTGAGTTAGAGGAAGACAGTGGAAGCGAGGGGGACCGAGACACTGGATGGATGCAAATGGGAACGAGAGGAGAAAATAATGGAGGGAAGAGTGAGGAGGTTATTAGTGCCTCGCTGAATGCAGGAGCTGAATACTTGAATATGGGAAGTAGCAGAAAAGAATTGAATATTTTGTTGCTGGAAGACAGGCGGAGTTTCGACAGACAGGCTTGTGTTTCTTTTGAAGAGTGAAAAGCTCTGGAAATCTTGAACATTATGTTTCAAATACAAACAGGTCAATAGTTCAGTCTAAAGAGACATTTCTAGATATGGGCTCATATCAATACTATTTAAAAAATACTGTCTTAATACAATACAAACCTACTCTGCCTCTGATTGGCTTACCCTGATATTCTAACCTAAACCAAGATTACCCTTTATTCCTAAACCTAACCAATTTAACAATGTACACGCCAATCAAAGGCAGAAATGGGCGGGAGTTGTTCATAAGCTCCCGGAAACACAGGAAAGGAATGTTATATTAAAAGTCTATAGCTTCGGTTTCATGTATGCTTCAGTTGACTCTAAGAATGCATAAATATCCTTTAAGCGTTCTTACAGGTGATTCTGTTTTAGTTTCATTTTATAGTTTCTAAAATACCCTGATATGATACTTTACTTATTATGATTTATTAAAGAGCTTTGCACAAAACATAGTTTTGAAGGTTTTCTGGAGCCGCATATCACTTTCGCTGACTGAAATGACAAATAGAGCCGCTGGCAGATTATGGCAGATTATAGCAGCCGTATCTAATTGAAAATATTGCCTTAAGTAACCAAAAGGCCAAAATGAGCCTTTGGGTTACTTACTCTCGCAACAGTTTGTTGTTACAGCAGTTTGTTGTAAGAGAAGCATTCTGTGACACCACGTCTTCATGTGGTGTTCTTGCATTTCCACAAAGCTAGCAGACTTGTGGCGTTCTCCAGCAGCTAATCACGGCCCCGCACATTGCTTTTTGGAATTGGCAAGTGCAGTTTTCTCTCTCTTCAGTTGCCTTGGTCTCGCCTTTTGGTTGTTCTCTTCTCCCCGTGTCTCATGATGCCCTCCCTCCTTCCCTAGTTTGACAACCCTTATCCCCTCTCCTTCACCCCTCGTCCTACCTCTGCTGCATATTGACGTTTGCACTGGAAGGGAACTATCTTGGTGTGTGCGTGCGTTTGGTTTAAGATGAGCTGACAAATGCTGGCAGAAGACTCCAAACACAGCCATAAGGAGACGGACAAGGAGAAAGAAAGCGATGCAGAGAGAGGTCGAAGCCAGAAAACAAATACTTTTCTATCGGTACTGAGACAAGCAGTTACACAGTTATACCTGTAGTCAAGCAGTCAATCATACATTAGCACAGACACGCAGATGAGCATATGTGATATATTCAGACAGTAGGGCAGCCAATAAGACAGTTGGTCATATACATTCGGAAAGATAAAAAGGGCTTTTAATATCGCGATATGGAAACATGTTTGAACAATTGGAACAGTCTGCTGACACACTCATACTTACAGAAACATTCATCTCTGATTTTTACTCGACAGTCTTCACATTCAGGTAAACAGGAAGTTCTTTTTTCTCGACTCAAACCTCACCAGTGTCCTCTATCTTTTTGTTTATGCACGCATATACGCGCTATTGCTCAGATTCTCACGTGCATATGGATTAAAAAAGAAGAACGAGGTTGCCCAGATAGAGAAAAACCTGCTCAAGGTCACAGTGCTTTATCTTCCACTCGGCTTTTTACTCCTGTCTGTTTTACTTGACTTGCATCAGAAAAAGAACATTACAGTGACACTGTGGCATTAAAACCTCAACTCTGCAATGTTCCAGCTGAGGTTTAACTGCAGAGCCAGCAGGCTGATCACGGCCCCGAAAAAGACCTTACATGTTGCTTGACTAACCTGGAGGAGTATTCAGGTGTTGGGTATAATTTTCTTCAGACTTAAAACACAGTATTGCTGGTGAGAGATTCAACCAGGAATTATAGCACATGTGTTATTGTTTTAGCTGTAGATGGTCATAGTCACACATGACCACGTGACTGATTCTGGTGATGCAGATGAGCGTTGGCTTCCTGCTCTGTTATTTTTGACCTTGTAATAAAACCTGTTCAAATCTGCCTTTTGTTTCAAATTATTCTGATGCCTCTCAGCCCTGACAGGCTCCATGTACATAATCCCACTAAATGACACGCCATCTTTAAAACATCGCTGACTTTTGAGTCTGATTTGAGAAATCGTTTCAGTGTGGTGTAAGAAGAGCTAGTTATCATTAATATTTTAGAGGTTCTAGAAATCTGCACTGGAACTTGTGTTACATATCTTAAGAATTGGATTTGTCAAAATGTTGGTGGAAAGTATTGTGTAAGGCTTCATGGTTGTATGTACAATTCTGGATAAAGCGCGGAATGACGACATGTTTTAAAGGATGTAGGCAAATGGAAATATGGATCATAATAATATAGAACATAGTAATAATTTCTGAAAGTACAATAAGCAAAATGTATTGCCAGCTCTGTTTTGTAATATTAATCTTAACCCAGTTAATAACCCAGTTTGTACAAATATCTTTAATCATGGTGAGTAGTGAACCACAACTAGGTCTCTGAAATCAGCTCCCTTTTCAGCGTTAGAACGTACTATTGTCCATGTCCTAGGTATCTTTTTGTGACTTTCTGTGACAAATTGTACACAAATCTGATTTCAGCTTTCTGAAGTACTTCCAGATTTACATTCTGAATATGATCTTCCTTCAGGATGAGAACTCTTTCTATCAACAGTTGGACCTTGTTCGTTGTCTCCCAGAGCATGTGTGGTTGATTGAAACAGGATTTTTTCTTTAGGGCTGTCTATAGTCTTGTAATAGCTTTGTGCGAGCAGAGCAATCACAGTGCTCCATCAAGGTCTGACACATCCATTTGTCACACTCTCTGTGGTCTGAAAGAAAACCACGGGAAGATGTACACACACACACACACACACGCACACACACACACACACACACACACACACACACACATGTACACGCTCACGCACACACAAACTACCATGTAACTCCCAGTCTGCAGTACATATGGTTTATTGTATTCTCCTGTCAAAATAGAACAAAATGCACCGTCATCTGTTTTGGGCTTGGACATGTCAGGAAGCTCGGAAAGAGCCATTGAAAAAAAAAAAAAAATCCAACTTCACACTTTCAAATGGAAACCAAAAAGGTTCCAACGAGAGATTAATCAACAGAAAGCTGACATTTTTATACACCATGTCTGATCAATAGAGTCAGGGAAGTGACAAGCTAGAATAGAAAATGCATTATTAGTTGTAGAATTACAAGAAAGTACCTTTGATTAGGTCATTTGTAAATGGTAGGCACATACCACTTTATTTAAATGCTTCCTTTGTTGTCAATCAACATTTTTAGCCATATAAGAAGCAAGGCAACTGGATAATACCAAAGCCATCCAAATACAAACCATAAATACATGAAAGAAAGGAGACTGTAAGGTTTACTGTATGAGGAATGGGCCACTTTATAAAATCACAAAACTTTGCAGGAGACATTACTATGGACCATAAAATAATAACCATACGAATCGTAAAATGAAGTGACATGAAGTACACTTTTAAACCAAGTCAACGTGTTTGAAAATCCCTATCATGCCATCTTAAGACAAAAACACTGAGCTCTGATTATTCTAGCAAATGGAGTTTTTATGTTAGTTTGTTTTTTGGGGGTTATATTTTTGCTTTTATTAGATAGTAGTCAGTAGATATGAGAGAAAAAGAGGGAACTCTTGATTTACTCTAAATCTAAATTTACTCATTTCAGGCTCACTGTGATTGACAGGTTGCTGCCGCTATCAGAGCCGTATACAGTGTCTCTACATTCCAAATATGGTGACTTCCGTTCACCGGTTGCAAAAAAGTCAAGATGCCGACAGCCATAAAGCAAATTGCCAAACTCTACAAACGGATGCGTGACATCCCATGACTACATCCACTGCTTACACACAGACTTTGTGTGTTACACGTGGATGACACCCTTTACCGTCGCTGATGATGCTCAATCCGTAAGCTGTTGCAGCTGCTAAAGGTCACGTATCCTGTCATGCCGAAAATGAAAATGTCTCCCTTTTCATATTCAAAAAGTCAAATCGTTTCCATTGGGTTCAAGTAACGTGCATCCATGTCCACAGTCAGTTTTTACTCTGGTCCCACGAACAGAGGGAGCAGAGAGAAATGTGCCACGTTTAATGGTCTCTCAGATTCAGCTGATATTTGATCTAATGTATCTTGGTAGCCGAGTAGAGTTTACATATTTCTGTGTAAAGCTGCTTTTGGCGGAAACAGAAAACCTTTGATTTCAGCTCATTCAATCTGAATGAAGATCACTCGCTTCCCAAATTCCCTCAATCCCAATTAACTACAGTGGAGTGTAAGGATGGATAGGAGCTTTGCTGCATGTTGTAACAGAATGCTGGAGTAGAAGATTGATCACAGCACCGCAGGACAAAACTGACACCTTCCTCTCTCCTCTCTTCTCCCTTTCTTCCTTGGTTTCAATTTACTAAACCCTCAACGACGGCAAAGTCCCCGAATTCAATAGCATTTGTTTCTAAGGCTGCCAAAACACACTTGTAAACAATATATCTGGGGAGTACGTGAAGCACAGACATAGCATATATATATATATATATATATATATATATATATATATATATATATATATATATATATATATATATATATATATATATAAATATATATATATATATATATATATATATATATATATATATATATATATATATATATATAGCCAGTGAGCATGTGTGTTTGCAAAATCAGGATGGAATAAATCAATACAATTATTTCTGTTTTTATTCATCTTAAAATTACAATTCATGCAATTTGGGGTTAAGTATCTTGCTCGAGGGCACATTAACTTCAGCTAGCAGTGCCTGGTATCAAACCATCAACACTGCTATTGAAAGTAGATCGTGCTCACCGCTGACCCACAGCCACAAAGATTTGTTTAAATAATTCCAAAGTGACCTTTCTCTGCATTTAGTTTCATCTCCTTTATATTCTTCTTCTCATTCTCCTCCAATGCTAGAGAGTTAGAGCTAAGATTAGAGTAAGATTCCTTCCCCGAATCTCCATATTTTACCGTCTGTGTCTCTTTTACAAGCAGAGAGAGAAGAATTCGCGAGAGAAATATCTTATTTTCTTCTCAGCCCTCGAGTCATTCTAGATCTTGGATGTTACATGGGAAGGTGTGTGGGGGCGCTGGGGGTCAGATGATGGTTCCCGTAAAAGGGATTCGGTTTCATCTGAGATTAATGTTTTGTCTGGCATGCTCTCTAAAATGCACTTAACATTTCATACAAATTCTGAGGATGCTGAAAGCCGTGCCGTGCCGCACCGCATGCTTTCTCCGCGCTGCTCCCTCTGTCCTAATTGATCGAGCCGGCCAGACAATCCCGTTTTGTCTGCACTCATTTCCAGTCAAGCTTGTTTAAGCGTTACAGACTGGAGTCAGATGGCTTTGCTAAGGGAAGATGTCTCCTGCTGTCACCAGACAGACAGGGAAGACAGACACAAAGACATGGGTGGATAGACAGCAACACACTAACTTAAAACCCTAGAAGGCAAACGATGTTCGGGCTAACCTTCGCATGCACACTCATTGAGACGTCAATACAAACTGCTCCTTTAAAATTCGGAATGTCGGTGTTTTATTTCAAATCTCTTCGCAAAATGTATGGTGTATGTTCTTAGGATCTGACAAATACAGTTGCCAGTTTATGAGGTACACCCAGCTGAAACTAATGCAGTCTAAGACAACAGCCCTGCAATATATCCTGCATGAATTATCTGTGTTTTATACTCAACTTTCTGAAAGCTGCAGCCTGTGGTGCAGTCGAACTGTGTTGTGTTATACTGACAGGTGATTGTGGTATGTTGTTCACCACATGTATGGAGGGAAGCAAGCAATCCCTCTGGCTTTTTTTTTTTCCAGGAGAGCATAATCATTATTTTCCCAGCAGGGAAAGGTCACTTGTCAGGAAAATGTATTCGATGAATCTTATAGTCTATCTGTCTATATCTTTCAAAAAGACAAGACGATTAATGGACGCCATTATCATTATCAAAATAGCAGAGGACTGAGAGATAGAGAATCCATTATATATTCTGGACCTTTCTTTGAAGAATTAATGACTTTGCAAACTTAGTAGTATTTGTTTTGTTTTTCGGCCCATGTTGTGTTTTACTTTTGCATTTAATTCAATGTCAGGTGTTGCCGGCTGTCCACAGCAAAAACTGTGCCTACGCAACATCCCGCCCACCCAAGCTTACAGCCATCTTAATTCTCACCTTAACCTTCAATCTCTATCCTAAAGCATCCCTTGAAAACTGTCCTCCAATTTCTTTCCCCCCTTATCTTTTCTATTGTTACGAGAGAAGCTGTTGGCCCTCGAGCATTCAGAAGTGCTGTAACACACACACACACACACACACACACACACACACACACACGCACACACACACACACCTCATCCTCACACATTGTTACAAACAGCTCTGCATGCACCATCCTCTCTTTACCTCTTGTCCACTCTGTCTTACTGTCTTGTGCCTCCGGTACGCTTCATCTTCCTCTTTCCCCGTCCTCGTGATATCTTTCTCCCATTTTCTTCCTTTTCACCACCCCTTTGTCTCAACCCTCTCTCTCTGTCTCTCTGACAGCCTCCTCTTAACAGAGAGCAGCAGACTGTGAAAACAGGCAAGAGGCACTGTGTTGCGGTTGCGTTTGTGTGTTGCATCCTGTATGTCTGCAGAGGGAGGGCAGTTTAATTAACTAAATGAAACGGTGGAATACAAGTGATGTGTATAATGTTACTCTAGATGACGCAGTTACTTCCCGTATTCTGTTTAATCATAGCTTGTCTCCTCTTAATGCTGCTGCCTTGAGCTTTAACACTTAAAGTGAATTGGGGCAGAGAGAAAGAACAAATCAGATAGTGCTAACCCTCAACAGTTTAAAATGTCAGTTGTCCTTATCATTGTCTCCCGTGTTTGGCTAAAGTTTACACCAGTTAGACCCCTGCTTTTGAATCATGAGTGCAGATCAGAATAAAGATTAGCTTTCAATACTGAAAAGGTTAAAGTGTAGACAGAACTGATGATCAGATACTCTTCTCATGAATTACAGAGTCACACAATACAGCATAAAATAGCTCCAAATAACTATCTACTCGTATTTAAGTATGAAACAATTATAAGTCGACACTGAATTCATGTTCTGGGTCGATTCTATTCGTGTGTGTCTGTGCAGCAGCTTCCCTCTACCTGGGTGACCTGGTCTTATCTAAGCTGTCTATGGATGCACCCTGATACCTCACCCACTGGCAAAGTCTGTGTGTGTGTGTGTGTGTGTGTGTGTGTGTGTGCCGCTGTGTGCAGCCGTCACTGTGATCTCACATCAGTCAGAGGCTGCTGAGCCAAACATTGACATTCCAGACTGCCTGCCCGCCCGCTTGCCTCTTTGTCAAAAATAGATATGTAAAACGACAAGCTCTTTCCCCCTCGTTTTTCCCACGCACAGTTTGCCTGAGCCGGTGGAGGGATAAAAAAAAAGAAAAGAAAAGGTCTCTGGTCCGTGTCAGCTCAGATGAGACAGAGTCAACGTATTTGGAGGGGAGGGACATAGCACCGTTTAGGCAAATAAGATCAAGGAGAAGAGGTTAATAGGAGACAATGTTCATGCCCTTATCCAGGGTTAATCCTGCAGGTAGATGGGGTTTTACTGGCATGTGGGCTTTAAAGCTGCAAAAGAATTATGGTTTTGCCAACAGTGAAGATGCTGTATGTTCATCGTGACTTGAAATCTGGCAGTTTTCACGTGCAAACATCAAGGGATTTGGTGCTTTTGTTAGCCAGGGGGTTGAATTTGCTCTTTGTTCGCCCCAAAACGGCATTGTAATTGAAACAGGAACATTGCATGAGTTTCTCTCACTGCAGAGTAGCACTCTTACCTCTTAGTCGAGCATTATAGTTATGTTAGCTATGTAATAAAAAGTACAAATTTCTATCACTTTTGCTCAAAACGGTTTTACTTATTCCAAAAAAGGAACAACCACATATTTCATGCTAATAAGACACTTTAATGTGACACAGACAATATATCTGAAGCTAATGGGAATGCTATTGGTTGCAGGTATTTGATCATTAAACAAAGTATCAGACACGTTATAATTTCAAGCCGATGACGGACGCTAGATGAAAAGTTCAGGGACCATGCAAAGGTCATCCTGAAGGAGACATTATTGAGTGTCCAAAGGTTTATGGCATCACATGCTGTCGCCGACATTGCACCCAAAACTATCACGTCAACCTGCTTTTGGTGCTACAGCTTTAAAGTCAATGCATCAGCAAACTCTCTTTCGTCGGGCACTAAAGTAGGCACCCCAGAATCTTGTTCATGGACAGTTCATGAGGTCACATGTTTGTGATGCAGTGTGGGGAACAAGGCCGTTTCTTCTTAGAGGACTCCCTCGTTGACTTCAAGGAATGTGGCTAGTTTGCAGCCGTTAATGGCAGCCTTGATTGATTTAATATCAGTGAGAGGAGGGATCTCCAGAGGGCATCGTTGTGATGGACATTATACTGGGCTTCATGGCATACATGTGTTACCACACCAGCAAGCGCTAAACTGAATCCAGTATACAACAAAGACAGAAACCAACATGCTGAATGCTTTCTTTGGCCGAAATGTATTTTTTCTATGAAAGGTGACACTCTTTATTTTATTATTTTCCGTATTAGCGATGACATTTAGAATAAGCCACTCTGTTGTCTTTTTAAGGGAAACACATGCTTGGCTTTACACAGCAAATTCATTTTGCATGGATAAACAAAAGATCCAAAATGTGGAAATAAGGTGCCTCTGATCACTGCACATAGTTCAGGTTCAGTTGTAATACATTTAGAAATATGAAGCGGTGATATATTCAATATTCTGGACCCTTAATGCCTAACCTAATGGTGAACCTAATATTGTCTTATCTCAAAGAAGTGTATACAAGCATACTCTGCAAAGATGTCACTGACAGTAAAATGTGCTTTACACTTTCAGAAGGGAGCTGTTTGCTTTGCTGTTGTTTATTCGGGTTGGTCTGTTGTCTGTCAGAGCAGAGCATTGTGACAGTTTGCTCTGTGTGCTGCAACTTGGGGAAATGTTGCTTTTCCAAATTAGATGGCAAAAGTGGAGTTCAAACCGGGTTTCTGAAACTCAAAGAAAAGCCAGGGTTAGCCCTCGTATTGGCAATACAGGCTTATGCTTGACGTCAAAATCAATGAGCAGCCAGGCTGTACTCAGCGCTGATAATGATAGAGGTGTATGGGTAAATTATTACGGTGTCAATGTCTGACCGAAGAAATAATTCCAGTGTAGTGGGAGGAATTTACTCAACAGTCTGTTAAACCTGCAATCAAATGCCTCAAGGGAACACTTTAATTTTATGAGTTTTGCTCACTGGTTTGTCATTAATTTTCCGAGGTGTTTATACTATGGCCAGAGTACAACTCTAGAGGAACCACTTAATCTGTATTGTTTGGCTGTTTTCAATGCTTCACACACGAAGATAGTGGTTATCAGCTCCACACAAACATCAGTCCAACATGAGCAGTCTTTAAAATGTCAACACGGGTCGAACTCTATCTTCAGTGCCCTCGGCTCTCTTAGGAGGATGACTGAGGCCATCACCAACAGGGTGTCACTTTGTGAGAGCGCCACAGGGATGACAGATGGATGCGGGTGCTCTGCCTCCACCCTGCTGGCCGCCCAACCACTGTCACTGTGATGGATGCAGGAATGAGTGAAGCACGGGGCCTTTGGATTTCATTTGCTCACCACTGTTCACTTCTCCTATTGATTTGGGGATGTGCCGGCGACAGGCAGTGGGATACAGTGTGTGTGTGTGCGTGTGTGTGTGTGTGTGTGTGTGTGTGTGTGTGTGTGTGTGCGTGTGTGTGTGTAAAGAGTAATGTGGCTTGTATCTTGTTTTGAATTGAAGAATCAGTCCCTTAAGAGCAGTAAGACACAACCAGATATATAAGAAGTACTAAAAATGCATTCAACTTACACGTCAAATAATAAGCATCGCACTCTGATACAACCAAATTGTCTACTAGAAAATGATTTAAGCTATTGTCTAAGTGCTAAAAAGTCTAATTTCTCAAAAAGACATCTATTTTTTTATTTGTGAAACACTTGCAGTTCGTCATCACAGCTTTGTATGTTACAGATAATAATGAAAAGGGAAATCTCTTTCTGTTATATCGTTGAGATGTGGATGCAGCTTAGCCAGACACATGTGTGTAGCAAATGCTTATAAAGTTACATTTGTAGATTAATATGGCCAGGGCGGCACATATTAGCGCTGCCGGACGATAGCTCCCATTAACTTTGCAACATTTTTGGCGACTGTTGTTCCCACAATCTTAACTGGGAGCTGCTCCATTATGGCCTCCTGGATCAAGAGGAGGCGCACTTTGTCTCCATCAGCGATGCTTTGTGCTCATAGTTGAAGTTTTCCTTGACGTCCAGTTTCATTCATGTGAAAATGCAAGCCGTAATATCTGCCCAGGGAATTGTTTACTATTGTTTTTGTTTGGTTTGGTTATGTTTTACTTGTCTAGCAAATGGGCTTTAATTGCATTACATTGTGCAACGCTGTGTCGCATGATGACAATATATTATCCTTGAATATGGACATTGCTAATCAGCTGATCGCCACACAGCTGTGATTGTGACGCATGCATGAAACAGATGATGGCAGTCAGCTATAGCGAGTGTAACTTCAGTGTGCTGTCTGAACTAACAGTATGCTCCATCTGGCGTACAGGTCTGGGTCTGAATGATAACGATTATAGCGATAATCTACTGAAATATCAGACGTCTGATATTTGCAGTCAGCTTCAGAATGTTATGTTCATAGAATTGTGTCTTTATATTTCTGCATTCCACCTGCAAAGCCTCGTAATTATAGATTGCAGTCATTAGTAATTATCATTATATATCCATTGAGTGTACTTAATCGTCCATATCTTAGAATATTTATATAAAGCCAATCTAATGGGTCGATCTAACTCCTAAGGAAAGTGTTTCAAAGACAAAATGCTATTCTCAATAATTTTAGACAAACTTAACGAACTGTCGGCTACCCAATAACGTTAAGGTTACTGGCTCTGTACTCATATAAGTCTACCACCAGGCTGTAGAATGGAAGATATGACATGTTCAATATTGTTATGCAGGTTCTCTCCAGTCTATTGATGTCAATATTCCTCATTGGCAAACCTTTACTTATTGAATTGGAAGTCCTAAAGTACACAGTGGAAATCTATTTCCATAATTCCTCAATCAAAGTAGTGATTGTCTTGTGGCCACTGTCAGACACAATGACTTTAGCCCCACTGGTCCCTAATGAGCTTTCGATAGACCAACTCCTGAAACACACACACACACAAAATGATGAAATGTACACACAAATGCAAAGATTTTGGGGTAAATAATGCTGCATATAATAATTGATTGATTGTGTTCAATTAAGCTTGTACTTAAACACAGTGAGATTTTAATTAATATATCAAATATATCAGATATCCTATTTGTAATTGTTTAGAGTAAGAGTAAGTCTGTTTTGTAGAATACATTTTATTATATTTTATGTTATTTGGTGGGTGAGTGATGAGTTGCAGGTAAGGAAATGGTTTTGAATATAAAAATGTTCCTGATGGTCTCTGAGACTAAATCACAGGAAGTGGTTGGTGAGGGGCTGGCTGATTTTATTCACTCTCTCCAACAGTCGAAATTAGCAGCCAGTGATCGTTAATATTCAGTCATAAAAATGCCGCATGAACATATTCAATTTTGCATTTGCACATTTTCTCCTCACTTTTTCCCCACTCAGTTTTAGTTGTTTCACTTTCTTTTCCTTGTTTGTTCTTTTCTCATAAAGTCAAAGAGCTGACATCAAGTTCCCTCGTGAGCAAGGACTCTTCATCCATCTCCCTCATTTCTATTGCTTCCGTGTGTGCGTGCGTGCGTGCGTGCGTGTGTGCGCGCGTGTGTGTGTGTGTGTGTGTGTGTGTGTGTCTGTGTGTGTGAGTGTGAGGTGGAGGCAGAGGCAGAGGCAGAGGTTTTTCATTCATCACTGAGGGAGGCTCTGGGATTAAATAAAAATCTCTCAATCCCACTGTCAGTGGCATCACACACACACACACACACACACACACACACACACACACACACACACACACACACACAGTTAAGCAAGATGAGACAAAGTGTATAGGGGGAAAACGGAGATAGAGAGGGCATCAAATATGAGACAAACAGAAAGGCATGGGGATTGAAAGGGGAAAAGGAGAGAAAGATAAAGGAATAATGGGGAGATAGTTTAGATAGAGATATAGAAAGAAATAAAGAAGCAGGGGAAAAGAATGTACCAGAAGAGAAAAGAGAAATGGTATTAATTACCGGGTGAATGCACACTAGGTATGAAGAAATAACAAGTCACCTAAAAACACTATGCAATACTTCCTGTTACAATAAGAACAAATGGAAATGTCCTCAATAGACCCTGACGCTTCAGATTAAGTTATCATTTTCTACCAGAGTATTAAGTGTATCATGTTTAAATTGTCTTCCGAAACAGAAGCGTTAACATCCCCTTCATGGGATTAAATGCGTATTTCGAGTTTGACAAGGCGCTGTGGCATGTTGGTGCTGCCAAATGCGACTAAGTGGTATCTTTTCCCAGACAAACTGTAATGTGATATATAGTAATAATTTAATCACCCGGCTGTGAAGTTAATGGCAAAAAGGACGAGAGAGATAAATGACCCAACAGGGGTAAGTCCAGCAGAGGGAGTAATTCTCGTTGTTTTAGAGTTAATTAGTTTGTCCTCACATTGATGAAATAAAGTATAGCAATTTTAATTTTGTGTCAACTTGTGTCAAAGATGGCAAAAGGAATCGCTTTTCAGTGTTTTGTGTGGACATATCGTCTGCAGGAGGGAAAGAAAACACAAAAAGAGAAACAAAAAAGATGGAGAATGATCTGAAGAAAGAAAAGTGCTGTGTTCATGCTGGTTTTTAAGTTTTTCTCTCCTCCCTGGTCTTTATCTTTGCTTTAATTAAAAGAGGAAGCCTCCAGAGACCAGACACACCTGCTCCCAACTCCACTGACACCGTATGTGTGTGTGTGTGTGTGTGTGTGTGTGTGTGTCTGTGTGTGTGTCTGTGTGTGTTTGTGTGTAACCACAGCAAGAGCATGTTTTGTTCTAAGAAGAGCCGGTGAGGCTACAGGACACTCGGTAGTGTCCTGCAATCCCCAGTGAGGACAAAAGAAAAATGAAATTATAAATATTTATACAGATCAAGTCTCCTGTGGCACAAATGAACACCTGCGATTTGACTGTATTCGTCTTTCACACCAACAATATACAATATGCAGTGTCCTTGTTTCCCATCGGACATTTGTAATTCCTCCCTAAAATTGCTCTGGGGCCTGCTAAATTTCAGCCTCCGAATGAAATTATGTACTGTATTTATTTTCAGTATTCATTCTTCAAGCACACAGATATTTTTTACGGAAATTCAGTATCCCAAAGTCCAACCATTTCCATACTTTGGACTATCAAGACTTGTTTATTTATTGCCATTGATTGAAATGTATATTATAACCCAAATGTACATAGTTGTATGTGAATCAGTGAATTGAGGGGATTTTAGTTCTTACTCATGGCATCAATAAAACACTTGCTCCATCACGCAGTAACTGCACAAAGTAGACTCTCCTAAGTAACAGAAGGACTAACTGCCTTGCTATTCCCTACAGTGGGAATTGCACTCACTGTATGTTTGTGTGTGTGTGTGTGTGTGTGTGTGTGTGTGTGTGTGTGTGTGCACTTGTGTGAGAGGTTTACCACAATGAGCACACACGTCTCCTGCCAGTCTAAAAGTGCTACTCCTTAACTGGCCCCATAGTTGCTTTCAGTAATATACCTAATTATTAAGTCATTCTTTATTAGCAGGTCTTAACACACTCTCGTTCACACAGAGCGACATTTGACTTTTAAAATATATTGAATTCTTTTCTTTTCTTTCTTTTTTTTGACCCAACCAAGCCGAACTCATGGAACTACTAAATGTTTAATTTCGAATGAGGACGAGTAGAGCGGGTTATGACACTATATTTAAAAGTGCTGTCCTCCATAGGGCTCCAGGTTTCACAGTTTAAATAAAAAGAGCCCATCTCCGGGCGAGTGGCCAGTGAAATGACTGGCTCTCTTTCATGCGCCAGAGCGATGGGCTATAAGGGCTTTGGTCTCAGGCTTGCAATCAATCAGACACATATTCTGACCGTTTTTCAATTATGCATGTTCAGGCTCGATGGCACGTTATTGAGGGGGCTTCACTTCAAGTTTTCTTCTTTGAAAAAGAAGCTCTTATTCAGATGCCACGCCAGCGCGACACACACAATAAAGTGGCTCTGATGCCGTCAGGTCGGTGATTTCAAAGGGACTTTAGGCTTTGGCCCCTTCGGGTGTGACGCTGTTACCGGAGCGACCCTTATATCTGGAAGTCAATTAAGAGGAAATCAATTTCATTGCTTGTAAGACAACTTGGAAAAACTCAATTTCTAGCTCTTGTAAACGTAAAGCAGCAGAGTGACTCATTTTAAAGTGCTGACTCCACGTAGCTGCTCGACATTATCCGCTAGCTGAGAAGATGTGGAAGTCTTGGAGGCGTTTAGATCATCTTTGAAAGGTATTTAGTTGGGGATTGGAGTAGCAATATGTTCCTATCACTGTGGGTTGTTTTCCCCCTTAGGAACAAGCCACAATAATATATCTGCCTCTATCTCTCTGTCTCTGGCCACAGTCTATCTACAGTGTTGTTTGAGCTCATTTAATTGCCTCCTAACTTTACTCATTCTCTTGGATCTCCCGATGAAACACTTTGCAGCATCCCTCCATGCATGCTTAACATGTTTTATTTTCATGTCTTTCTTTACCTCCTGCTTTCTATCTTCTCTCTCTCTCTCTCTCTCTCTCTCTCTCTCTCTCTCTCTCTCTCTCTCTCTCTCTCTCTCTCTCTCTCTCTCTCTCTCTGTTTCACACAACCTTCACACCCTACATTGTAACAAAAGAATGTAGTCCATTAGGAGGAATGTTTTCAGTCATAATCAAGACATTAGAACTCTGATCCCTTAAGTACAGCAACCAGCCTCATAATACGTTAGAAAATGTCCTGAGAAGAAAGGCTAAAAGCTATTTCTGACTTTGCTCTGTCGACTCACAAACACAGTTCTGTGAATGACTTTTCAGGCTCAGTTCTGTAACAGTCACTACCGATAGCTAATAGACTCAGTGGATTGCTTGGTTGCCCTTTAGCAACCAATAACGGAACATAAAGTTTAATGAAGACACTTGACACCACTCTGTACTTTAATGTCAGTCTAGCATCATACACTGAATTTAAAATAATTGTCAGAGACCAGAAAACATGTATTTAGTGTAGAAAACATTCTGACAAATACAGAATTTGCAACAATATTGATAATCTGGATTATTAAATGCTAAATCTCATCTATTTATCTCTTTGAGCTTGAAGCCATTGATACAGTTTCACAACACGTCTTGTCGAAACACCTTTATCGCCAATCTCAGTTTGTTTGTGTGTTCAACAGACTTGTACCTTTTTTCATACATTTTAATGATGACCTTCTTAATTCCCAAGTCATGTTTCCAATGTGGAAATATCAAACATCCTTTTGAACCAAGACAACGTCCTGTATTATCTCAGTTTGTTCAGTCTCTCTTCTAAACTGTCGTACTTTATTGTTAAAGCTTTTGGAGCCCGAGGATGCTGAGGGTTAGGATCTTTCCTCCTACTTACACCTCTGCAGGTCCACAGCGGACTAAGTGGTCAAATCAGATAGAAAAGGCCTGAAGGGTTGATTGAATCAGCATGTTTAAACACTTGTGCAAGTTCCATGGCCAGACCAAGCTGAGCAAATGTGTAATAAAACAGCAGAAGCGCCAAAAATATCAATTTCAAGTAAAAAAACAAACAAAAAAGAAACACGATGTTGCCATCTTTCTGAGCTCAGCCGCCTGTTACACCATGGAGACCGACCTCTAGTGGCCGGACTGTGCTCTACCAAATATCACATCAATGCAGCATAATAGAAAGTGCTTCGGTATTGAAAATCATTCCGTTTGGGTCTTTCTTTTCTGGATTTCTTCATACTCAGCTATAATACCGGAACCCTGTCCAAGCGCAGCTTACTGTAGCTTCATACTTACAGGAAAGACAGGACAGTCGTTTTAATGCTCTTTCTAAACTCTAGGTAAAAAAAACAATCCATATATAAGGGGAATACATATATCTCCCATGATGCTGAACTATTCTTTCAGTCAGAAAATAAACTGATTTACAGTATGTACAGTACAACAAGGCAAATATGTAGGTAGACATGTAAATAAGGTTGAATCTGGTTATGAATAAACCCAATGTTTAACTTCTATTAATGTGTAAAGCTACACACAGTAGATGTCTGTGATACTGTTTCTTATTTACTGCAAAGTTAACAGAGGTGAATTTATCTCACCTTTTAGAAGCATATTTTCGGCTTTTAATACAATACGCATATTTTACCTTAATTTATTGAAGTTATTTTGTATGGCCAAGAAAAATCCATCGTGCATCGCCTCACATGTAATGGGCAATATCACATTTAATCAGAATCTAATTGATTGACTGTAATTCTACAATTACACCTTGAGGGAAGAGCAGATTAAAGCCTGTCGTCCTTGGATGATTGAATTAGGACATGTTATTAAAAAGGATAATGAGTATGTGAAAGCAAACATTTGGCTTTGATTACCACTCTCATCAAGAGGTAATATTTAGCTAAGTGCAAAACAGCTTATTAAATGCACAAGCTTATCAGGCAAATAGTATTGGTAGATTAACCAGCAGCTCCATTGCAACTCTCTGGACTGTGTTTGTCTATAAAGGAGTTGTTTTCCAGCCATTAATTAGAATGGGGGATCTCTTCTCTCAGACCGGGCAACGGGGACATAACGTATGTGTTTGTGTATGTTTGTTGTCGTCAGTTTACATTTTCAACACAAAAATGATAGTTGTGTGACTGTGTTGTTTGGTAATTAATAGCTTCATCGTTAGACTTCCTTACCTCACCTCCCACTTGCATCTCTTGCTTGTCTCTGTGAAAATGTGTTGATTATAGTGTTTGGCTCCTACCAGGAGACAGTACTCTGTGTACAAGTGTGGCTGAAGTTATGGTGGGAGTAGTAATAGTTTTAAATTATACCCTCATCCTATAAAGATTAAGCAAAATGGTTTGGATATCAGTCTAAAAATAAAGCCAGACACACACAAAGGCCAACGCAGCAGCTTGTGGGCCCAGTGCTGCATTGTAAGCGAAGTGATTTGAGAGCCCCTTTTCCCAGACAAGTAATTTGATTCTTGGAGGTCGGGGTTGGATGGTTTTGGGGTCGCCCATGTAGCCAGTCCCCACTCTAATAAAACCAGAGAGCCGTGCGGGACCAGGGGGCTAAAAACCCCCATTAACTCCTCTCCCATCAACATGGGGACAGGTAACCTCATGACCCTGCAAAGCTGCCATACGGCCTGATCATGTGACCTGGGAGGTGCAGAGCTGATGACTGGCAGCTGGAGTCAGACAGCATTTAGGAGGAAACACACCTTGGAAAGTACCTGACGGAATAAGAGCAAAAAAGATTTTTTTTTTTTCTTTCCTGCCAGTGTTGAGGATATTATTCTGTCCGTTTAAATCTCTTTATCATACCTATAATACACATTTTGAGTTACAACTGCTAAAAAGTCAATTCATTTCCTGCTTGGCAGTTTGCGCCCATGTCCAGTACGTGCTGTGGATGGGAGCTCATTCAGCAAATAATGTGTTGATTGAAGTTACAAACAACCAATACCTGTATGTGAATGTAATGTAATCCATTTAGAAATTAGTAGCCAACATTAAAGGAGCTTTGTCATCAGGGTTACAGCTGCAAGCTGGAAACGAACAGCAATCTCATGTGATGATGGCAGATGTTTTGTTGACATATCCCTCCACCCAGATCAACAAGTATTCTTGGGAGCCCACATATCACCTTTACACAAGGGCTCCCATGAAGGTAGAAACAGGCAGATTGCAATATAATTTGCATACTTTAAAACAGATGAACCATTTGGATATCCACGACTCCGTGGCATGTCTTTAAGTGCCACAATCAGGACAACATTTACATTTAAAACCTTACTAAAAGCAACAGTGTGCTTCATTCTGGCCATCACATATTGAACAGACCAGCCTGCTGGGGCCACCCTCGGGACTTAATACTTTGAGTCTTATCATTTAATTACTATTGATTCATTAATTACTATTCTTTGCTTTTCCCTCTTTCCCTCTTCTTTCATCTTCTCCCCCCCATTTTCTTCTAATTTCGTATTTAGTGGGACGCCATCACGGAGATGGACGAGCACAACCGGCCCATCCATACTTTCCAGGTTTGCAACGTGATGGAGCCCAACCAGAACAACTGGCTTCGCTCCAACTGGATCTCTCGGCAGGCTGCCCAGAAGATCTACGTGGAGCTTCGCTTCACCCTGCGCGACTGCAACTCCATCCCATGGGTGTCTGGTACCTGCAAGGAGACTTTCAATCTCTTCTACCATGAGACTGATGAGGCTCACGGTGTCAAATTCAAGCCCCCACAGTACACCAAGATAGACACCATCGCCGCCGATGAAAGCTTCACTCAGATGGATCTCGGCGATCGCATCCTTAAGCTCAACACAGAGGTGCGTGAGGTGGGACCCATGACCAGAAAGGGCTTCTATCTGGCCTTTCAGGACATCGGGGCCTGCATTGCCTTGGTTTCAGTGAGGGTTTACTATAAGAAATGTCCGTTCACGCTGAGGAACCTGGCCTCATTTCCGGACACAGTTCCTCGTGTGGACTCTTCTTCATTGGTGGAGGTGAGGGGCGCTTGTGTTGACCACGCTGAAGAAAGAGACACACCCAAACTGTTCTGTGGAGCTGATGGAGACTGGTTGGTCCCCTTGGGAAGATGCGTCTGCAGCGTCGCGTATGAGGAGATCGATGGCTCGTGCGCTGGTGAGTTTTTCCCCGTTACGTCGTTCATTCCGCTTTAAACTCATCAGTTTAGCGTTGGTTGACACTTCAGCAAGTCTCGCAATACAGCGACATATGATGGTGAAACTGGCTCTAGGTTTGGAGTATGGACCTTGTCAGTTATATGCTTCAGCTAATTCGTGCAGCTATCTCAGAATACCAACCTCTGACTTAAGCATTATTTCATGTTTTTTATCAGCATCAGTAGCCCCTAATCAGCTTCTTTCCCTCTGGAAACGTGTTTCGTCTGAGCAAACCAAACCGCCAAGATGATGATTGTAGTCTGCTATGGCCTTGAATTAATCATGTCCAACACAGAAGTGTACACACGTGTTCATGTGGTCAGGATAAATGTTATTTTCCTTCAGTGTTCACCACCTGAAAACTGACATGAAAGGTATTCTTTAAGATTGTACAGCTTTCAACTGAGGGTTTCAGTATTTTTAGCACTATTTGCTGTCTGAGAACTGAGGTGAATTGCACTGTCAACTGGGAAGCTGATATCTTCGGTCTAGTCTATTAAATATAAATGCAGTACTGTTCTTTTTTTTTATACAAACATGCTTCCCTTACTTGCACACTTTCTGTATATCCCCTCCATTTTACAGTCGTCTTTATTTGTAATCTTTCATCATCATATTATGACATACAGAGTATAGTAACTAGTCCAGGAAGTCAGTTTCCTCTCAATAATACACTGCAGATATTAAAGTATCAGCCAGTCAGATAGTGTCTGATGGGAAATCTGCAGGGCTTCGTTTCTATTTACTTCATGTGTTATAACAATACATGCGACGACTACAAATGATACATTATGTGTCAGTGACTGTCCCTATTGCGGGGCTGTCATACACAAATGATTTACAAAAGCCAGTTTATCTTTCACCTTCCCTCTTCATTCCTTTCTGCTCCTTATCCCCCCTCCTTCATTTCCCTCTGCTCCCCTGGTTATTGCTTGCTGCTAACTGTGGGGAATAAGATCAGATGTAGGGGGGTTAGAGTGTTTAGGGCTGTTAGTGTGATTGCAAAAAGCTGCCGTGGTTATGTCTTAGGCTGTATTAGTGTGTGTGTGTGTGTGTGCTAGGGTAGGGTGTTACGCTCAAATTCACCAACCGGCCACTAACAGCAGAACAACCGGGAAATTATTGATGTATTCACACACGGGAGAAGATTGTCTTCAGGGATTTCTGCCAGAAAGGGTTTTTTTGTAGCCCAAACCGTGATCTTTTCCTTAACCTAACCAAGTAGGATTGTTGCCTAAACCTCAGAAGATTTCTGACAGAAAGAGATTTTTGGTACAAAGCCCTAAAAAATCCCTCCCTACACACACACACACACACACACACACACACACACACACACACACACACACACACACACACACACACACAAGCTGCAAGTTTGTCACCTTCCTCAAGCTCTCGTCGCTTTTTTTGTCTAATAAATAAGCAAAATTAACTCTTTATTTAACTCATTAACTTGTTTAGGGAACATAAAGTCCGTATTTATTGAAATTCAAATGTGAAATTCAAATATAATATATATATGCAGGCTATATGCACTGTTTTTCTCTTTTTGGGCAGTTGGAGAAGGTCCTGTGCCCCGTAGGTCCAGACACAGTGAGGGCGTGGTAAAGATGCTGGCGTCGGTGGATCTGACGTTGCGGGTGGGAGCGTGTCGGTGCACATAGTGCTGTGTCTTGTGTCGAAGCTGAAAATCCTACAATTGGAACTCTTTCAGTGGATGTGTACTGTGTCTGTGTGATTTGTATGTGTGTGTGTGTGTGTGTGTGTGTGTGTGTGTGTGTGTGTGTGTGTGTGTGTGTGCGTGTGTGTGCGTGTGCGTGTTTGTGATCGTGCAAGCGTATAGGAATATTGTTGTGCATATCAGTGGGCTACCACCCGCTGTCCCAGGGGCTACCTCGGTGTGACAGATTACCTCGGCTGGCTTGGTAGCAGTTTGATCCTCAACTCTCTGATATGAGCTTTGGGTTATCGCTGGTCGTACTACTCACTGTGAATGCAATAGCACAACAACAGAAATACCTTCATGAAGGTCCAGTGCAACTTATTTTCAAGCCATGTAAAGGCCTGATGTCAGGGCAACTGGTCTATGATACAGTGCAGATAAATCTGCAAATCTACAAGCGGCCCAATGTGCTAACAGAGAAACTAGCTGCAAAAACAGCTGTAACAATATATGTTATGCAGTTACTTCATTGTTACCTGCAAACAGTTTAAGATAAAGAAAGATACTGGCTCTTAAAGATAGCTACTAGTTGTACAAACTCTTCTTGCTTTTATCTGTATTGACTTGGCATTTGTTAGACTTAAATAAAGACAATGGACCCTTATATTCCTTTTCCCCGAATGAACTCGGAGCACGATAGATGGAAGTATTGCCACAAATTGGATGACATAAGTGCAGTTTTGTTCCCCTTCACCTATCGAACATCACAGCAAACCTGCTCTTTCTGAAAATGATTTCAAGACTATTCACTGCTCCTCTCCCACCATCCAGAACCAGATGTCCTTGTACAGTTGATTACCATTCATCTTGTGACGGGGACCGGCGCCGTTTCCCAGCTGCACTCGCAGCTGCATCGCAATCAGCGGGCCAGGGGTTAAACTGCAGCTGTGATTAGAGCCGGACTGTCGCAAACTGGTTACTTAATTTATGTCTGTCCCTTTTATTAATTTGCCAATGCTATATATAGTGATTTTGTGACAGAACAAGTGTTATAATGATGAATAAACTCACTCTTGAGGACTTGTAGGGAAAAACATTGTGCATGGTGAGTTTGCTTGCAGCTTGAAATATGTTTTCAGGCTTGTTTTTTTTATAGAGGTGATTGCATATCCAAATGTAAATGTTAAGCGTACTTTAAATCTCTCTTGGATGTGTTTGCTTCACGTCAGATCCATCATAATTGTGTTAAAAAACAGGAATTTCTGCTCTTTTCCATTTACAACAAAAAGTGTGGACAACATGTTCACCTTTCGGCATCCCCATAGGCCCGACAGACCACAATGATGTGCCTTCCCTCTTCCCTCCTTTCTATCCTTCACCCCTCGCTCTCTAAGAATCAGATTTCACAGTTGGGTTAAGATTAGCCCTTTGGGCAATGTGATGGCATTTTACTGCAATGTCAGACCTGAAATGCAGCCCTTGCTCATTGTTCCAGGATTTAAACAAGCGTCTTTATTAAAAGCCTCCGCACAAGGTACCACTGGAACGCCCTGGGCATTGAAGGAGAAAGTCTGAGGTGGCTGGCTAAGCTAATGCTTCAATTCCCAGTTTACAACCACCCGGTCCCTTAAGTGCTACGGCTGCCTGACTTGGCTGGAAAATAATGACAGGTATAAAATGATCTGTGATTTCAGTAAAATACCCTTGTTGATGAATCTTTTTAACAGAACAGGAGTGACCTTTGTGCTCCTCATCTTTGCTTGACTATGTGTTAAATTAGATTTATATGTGTGCATAGCAGTTCAGTGTTTGTGCTTACCCTTGTTCTATTGTTTTTGTCTGTGTATGTCGATAGATGGATGGATGGATGGATGGATAGATGGATGGATGGATGGATGGATGGATGGATGGATGGATGGATGGATGGATGGATGGATGGATGGATGGATAGATAGATAGATAGATAGATAGATAGATAGATAGATAGATAGATAGATAGATAGATAGATAGATAGATAGATAGATAGATAGATAGATAGATAGATAGATAGATAGATAGATAGATAGATGGATGGATGGATGGATTTTAAAAAAATAGAATCAAATGAAAGTACATTGAGAGAAAAAAAAAGAAAAACCGGAGTCAAATTATTTTTAAGGTGCACATACAAGCTATTTCTAGTGTAGCTCATGCGCTCACTTTACAGTAATACTGCATTCAGATGGAATCCGGCACCCGGTCGACAGCAGAGGAACAACTCTGTCTCGATGGCACAGAAAACACAAACAAACCTGACAGCCTGACAGAATGCAGCACCTGTCACACAAACCAATTGTTAAAGTCCAACATGGAACTGTCAAATGCATTTTAATTAGAAAAAGTGCTTAAATTGAAAGAGATTCCTGTGAATCTTGCTGTGGCGCCAAAGAGCCCCATAGTGCTGCCGTCCTGTTTAGTATGTAAATAGTTTAAAATAACCCCAAACAAAAAAACACTCCAGTTCTGAATTGCAAACCTTTAATCGTCCCAGAGAAGAGATGAGTGTAAATGAAGACTCCACTGAGGTAAGAAAAAAAAAGGACACGCTCTCCAACCAGCTAATGCCAAATAATCATTTTTTTCTAATTCAAACCAAGTGCTTTTGGTCACAATAGTACTCTAATCCCCTATTCATTTCCTGGATGAAGTTTGGAGTGTCAGTGTGCTGCAGTGAGGCTAAAGTTAATCAACTCTATCAGCAAGACCCCATACAACAATAACCCATACAAGCCATGGTTCAACTGCCACGCTCCTCCGTGTATCGACTTCGAGGCTGGTGACCGCTTCCTTTTAGCACACATTTACTTGTTATGATACTTTGCAGAAATTCATATTTGTGCTGTGATCACAATAGACGGCAGCTGGCTTTGTGGTACAGACGTGACGCAACCAGTTGCACAAAGGCTATGTTGTATGAGTTATAAAGACAGGCGACCCAATGCACAGCCCCACTAATGGTTCAGCACTATTCCACTTATCTACAGCTGTGAGTCGCACATTAGTTCTTTAATAGATTGATTTGAGCTGCCTGAATCAATTATTCACAATGCGGCTTTGTGAGAAGAGTAGAGGATCAGATGGGAGGAGAATAAAACAGTTTAAGAGAAAAACGTAAATGCATTATTAATTGTTTAAAATGAACATACACAGGTCGAGGTGAGGTGCAATGTATAAAAAATAGTATTTTATCAAAGAAGAAAATAATATTTTTTTTATACATTGCACCATGGCGTATTCTCTTTGTTTTAAAATGTATGCAAGGAGACATTGTGTGGACTAAAATATCCTTCAGTTAATTATTCTTTTCTTCAAGGAGCACAGTTAATCGGTGTGTGTGTGTGTGTGTGTGTGTGTGTGTGTGTGTGTGTGTGTGTGTGTGTGTGTGTGTGTGTGCGTGCGCGTCTCTCTCTCTCTCTCTCTCTCTCTCTCTCTCTCTCTCTCTCTCTGTATATATATATATATATATATATATATATATATATATATATATATATATATATATATATATATATATATACATATATATATATATATATATATATGTATATATATATATATATATATATGTTTATATACACACATAATATGTATATATACATACTGTTATTTAACCAAAATATAATATGTACCTCCACCTCTTCCTTGGCACTTCTCCAGCACTCCGGCATGCAACCGGCTAGTGTGCCTATGGCTAAATATAGAGCTGCACACAGACAGACACACACAAACAGACCATAACATCAATAAGAGCAATCCTCGGCGTTAATGCAGGAATACGCCTCGCTTCCCCTAAATGATTGACACACACATTCATTCAGTCTCTCTTGCTTCGTCCTTTCCCGTCCCTCCATCCCTCTTATTGTAAGACAATCTCGCTGATGCTGTTACCAGTCAGTGTTTTACAGCAGCTCTTGTGTGTGTTTGCTGGGAGAGCTCTCTGCAGCGCTATGAATAATGTAATCACAATGTGCTTGTGTGTGTGTGTTTGTTTATATGTGCGTGTGAGCCAGTGTATTCAGAGCTGGGTGCGATTTGTTATGTGCTGAACAAAAGCGGTTCTCCCCAGTGTTGGGCTGGAGCAATAAAGCAATCTATTTACATTTTAAACTAATGCAGCGCCACACACTTTGAGAATTACTGTGCGCCTCTCATTTTAAAGAACGATGAATACCCCCGAGGAGGAAAAATAACACAACACAGCGTAACATTTTAGAATTTATTTTTATTTTTTATTTCACAGTCAATGTTTCGAAAAGTTTTTCACAGTGTAAAAATAATGAAGAACAAAGCTGGAGCTGGATAAGGCTTCGATGTGTACAGAAGCAACACTTTTGTATGTATTTGACATCATTTTTTTATTTTTCAAATAAGGCTGACATTTCTCTCAGACTTCAATTTTGAGCAAACATTTAACACTGCCCGGGATGCCACTGAATGCACATTTGGTGTCGAAGGTCTGCTACACATTGGTAATTGGGCAGCTAACAGGAGCGACGGCATTCATCTTAATTGGAACGCTGGTTTACACATCCAGAAGAAACTTTCACATGAGACATTTTCAATTACAGCACGAAGACAGTCAGACAACAATTACAGCACATATCCTTCAACCTGTCAGCCCGCCAAATGAGATGTCACACACAAACACACACACACACACACACAAAAGAGGGCTGCACAGGCGAAAAACACACATAATGAATCGACACACAGGGGCAAAGACGCAACACCAAACCACCTGGCATCGTGGTCAACAACAACATCCACGACGCGCACAAAAGCCTGAAATGCGCTCAAGCGGTTGGTTTTAATGCAAGAGACAGCATTTTGCTCTCACAAAGTATGCTCTCACAAACACACACACACACACAAGGAGACGCACCAGGGGGCTCTGGCTGGCATCAGCAACAGAGCTGTTTACAGACGGGCCACACTGCAGGGAGACACTGTGACATTTCAGAAAAGGATAGTTTTAGTTTAACAAGCATGACCCTTCAGGCTTAATTGGGAGTGTCTGGAACGGAAAGAGAGAGAGAGGGAGAGAGATAGATAGAGATAGTGTGTGTGTGTGTGTGTGTGTGTGTGTGTGTGTGTGTGTGTGTGTGTGTGTGTGTGTGTGTGTGTGTGTGTGTGTGTGTGTGTGTGTGTGAGGGTGAAAGTGCTTGTAGCAAATCGGAGATTGTTAGATAAATTTAACCCCACTTCATTCAGCATCAACACACACACACACACACACACACACCCACACATACACACAAACACGCACACACATACACGCACACCTAGTTCTGAAGGACAAATCTCTTCCTAAGGGCAAAGCTGAGGTATATCATCATCTGCAGGGTCTGGAGTTCCTCCTCGTACAGCATGAAGATGACGATTCTCTTCGTCTTTTTCTCGTTTTCTATCTCCACGCATCCGCCGCTCCTCAGGACATTTCTAATCAGACATGAGGACATGTATGAATGTCCCATTGAACTGAGTATTTGTATCCACAGTCCTGTGTACTTCATACTTACGTGAATGCAAATTATACAGTGCGACCGTATGGCTCTTTGTTTGTTGTCTACACAGCCATTGTATTAGCATTTGCCTCGGCAGCCATCAGGAATAATATAATTGAAAGCTCTTTGAACGCTGACGATATGCTAATGCTTATTTCCCCCTTCCTCATTACGCTCAGTGTACCGCTGAAAGGCAAGGCGTCCCTGCCAATAGCATGATGCGGCTTGGATAATGCCTGGTGTAAATAGCTGTGATCTGCCCACTGCGCGTCTGTCTGTCACTGCATGCTGTCACAATTATCACTGAAATGATCCCAAATCAAAACCATTAACATCCGATGAACCATCATGAACACTGAAGTATACATATGGAGTTGTTGTTTATTGAAGATGTTGACATTGAAGAAAATGTTATAACCTTACCCCAATCTGTTGGTAAGTGGCTTGTTTCCAACTAGGAATGCCTAAAGCTATGTTTAAATTGACTCGTGATTGCTTTTGTAAGCGGATGTGGTCCTCAAATCCCACGGACCGTGACTGTGTTCTGTATTCTCGATATGTGGAGCTCCTCTGTCCGACTGAAAGCTGTTGACCATTGCCGTTGGGATCAATGGCCTCTTGGCACAGTGAAATATGGGTGCCATTTGGAGCAGGTCATAGAGGTCGTCATGTGGGTGGCAGTGAGTGAAGAGCGGTGGGGTCTTCCTCATGAACTCAGTGGCCATCTTCCCACTCAAGTCACGGCTTGATCTGGCAACTGACTCGCTGACAGTTGCAGACAGAGAGAAACCAATTGTGACCCCCAACATTGCTGAAAAGGCTTTAAACCAATCGTGATATATGTTAGATAGTATGTATGTATGAAATAGAGGTCTTTGACCATCACGCTGGTACTGTGACTCCACCATCAATCACTGGTTCTTCCCAGCAATAGCAGCTGACCTCTGTTCTGCAGTCAGACTGGACCGTTATCTTAACTGCAGTGTTTATAGAGGCCATTGTTCATAAGCTAATGAATGTTAAAATACTTATTTTAAAATAACTTGTATTAGTTTAACGTGATTAGGTTTTGAGCCCCACATTTAAGCTAGCTTTAAATTCTCTCCGCAAGAAAAACTAAACAAATAAACAATCTTTTTTATGTAAATTGTGCAAGACCGAGTAGTCTCACTGGATCTACTTGACACTCTGCTGTGTGACCCAATGACCTTCAATCTCTGTGTGCCCCGATTCCAAGCTTATCTGTACTTGTGAGGACCAAAGTCTGACAGTTCATTGTTCTCGTGAGGACATTATGACAGCTTTTCACATTAAGAAAAAAAATAGTTTGAGCTTGACTTAATGGCTAGAGATAATTAAAGTTACAGTAGAATTAAATTGGGGTTGGGTCAATTGTAAAGGATCAATATAAGGAATTGGGAGCATATTGAATGCCTTTCAACAGATGTCAGCATGGCAATGTTTCATTTCAGGGTTTCAGAGGAGGGACACAAACAAATAGCTCGGACCAACAAATATAAAAAATAAAAAAAACTATACGTTTGTCTGAAAGGTCCGCATTGAGTCATTGGAATTTGACTTGCTGTGATGATAACAGGGTTTTAAAGAGCACCCATCAACATGCAGAAACTCTCAAAATGGATGAACACGCGCAACCACACAATGGTTGCAAGCTAAGACACACAAATAAGTACAAACTGCCAGACAATGCAGCGTCTTGTGATGTGTTGCTTTTATTGATGTTGATAGGTGAGTGTGTGTTCATGAGCATGTTCACTTCTGTGCGTCCTACACGGCGAACTCCGTTTGCTCATTTACATTGTACATCAATTACATTTCTCGTGGTGCTTTACCTTCCACTGTCTCTCTTTAAATCAGTCACTTGATGAGCATTAGGAGACTCTCGTGTTGTCGCTCTTCAAGCTGTAATTGAGAACAAATGTGGAGAGGGAGAGTGGTTAATTGAGGTTGTCAAGCAGGGGGGCGGGTTTGTTGGGCACCTAGAGATCTGCTCATCTCTTTGCGTTTTAACAGTTTAAAGAATACATTATGCAGATTGCCGTTTTTTGCGAGTCCTAGTTACGATGTGAACTTGCGGTGACTTCTGCTCGGCTTTCCCCCCCCCCCCCTTCACTGAGAGTTACTTCAAAGCCGGGAAGTGATCAAAGACAGTTGAAAAAATAATAAATTCCCCAACGTAGCGGCACCCTGCATACATACATACAGCTCCTGCCTGTCTCGACACCGCAAACTCTCTCACTCAGAAAACAAAAGCGAGCGACACCGTATGATGTTTTTCTCTCTCTCTTTTTCTTCCCCGTCTCCTCGAGCACAGTCCTGTCAAACGTTGCAACATTTCAATTGGTTTTCCTTTTTTTTCTCATACGTGTGTGTTCTATTTTGGTACGTAAGAGACCAAGAGTCTGAATTAGTCATTAAAGGGTATGTATAGCGCGACATGGCCCAGATAAGACATCACAGGGCTGGATTGAAGAGCAGACTTGTCATAAATGAAAGAACATTTTAGAAGCTGGAGACAGCTCCTCCCTCGCAACAAAAAAACACGAGAGGAAAGGAGCGGAGGAAAAAAACGAGGGTTATTGGGGGTTCATCGTCAGTGATGACTGTGTTTTCGTCTCAGTGGCAGTTTGTGAAAGAGTTATTACTTGTGTGTCCAATAATTCAAACGTACATGTTTCATCAGACATGTACAAATGAATGATTTATAAGCAGCCCTCATTAGTAAGAGGGGTGGAGCTGGGTTTTGAAAGTTGTTCTCGTGAAGATATCACTATCCAGATTTTTTTTCATGCATACTGATGCATGAGTCAGAATTTCTTAACTTACTGCCCCATCAACACAATGACCTGTACGAGCGAGCTCCTCACCTGTACACATTTATCAATGTCCCTGTTTAATCTCATTGGCAATCTGTTCATGCATTTGCTCCAAAACGTTTCCCTTCTTTAAAGCAATTATTTTGTTATTTTAGCCCACATATGTAGCTGACTATTACCACGTTGGCTTTGAAGTGTCTTTTTCTAAATACAAGATATGTTTTAAATAAAATAGATTTATTCTTGTTTGTCGTAGCATTTTATGACAGAATGTAGGACTATAACTAATCTACCAGTCGGTTATTGAGAGATTGACACGTTTGTTAACGTCCCAGCCTTTATTTTCATGCTGGCACATATTTGACAGTAGAGTAATCGCATAAGGAATGGCACTTCCGTTGGCCGCGTGTTGATTTCTTTGCACCTGCACCTGTTTTTCTGGCTCCAAGCGCGCTTTTTTGCGCCAAAGTGGGTGAAGTGGCACCGATGAGGTTGTGCTTTCACAGAACAGACGGCTCAGTGCTATTTTGATTTGGTCATGTTGGCAGGAAAATGTACTTGTATTGGATTTCCAGCTGCTAAAACCCACCCCTAATCAGAGACGCAAGTATAACTCGTAGATTTGTAAGCTTGGATTTAAAAAACAAACATGCTCGGAAACAACCACAAAACCCCATTCATGTGAGCAATTTAAATCTTCAAAAGTGCAGCCATGTAACAAATGTATAGACCACCTCAAGAGAGCAAGTCGAATACATTCTGACATTTAGGATGTTATATCAAATGTTGCTGTGTCCGTACAGCTTGAGACTAATACAATTTTTCAACATTGTGCATAAACCAACCAAGTCCATCTCATTGCACAGGAATCTATATTTTGTTAGGATGATCTGATGAAAAGCTTTGCCGTATTCAATATGTTGCTATTCAACAAAATATGTGAATGTGTATTTATTCCAACTTTTACAGAAATGTCAGTACCTTCACCTCGTTGATACTCTTCCTCACCCCATGAGAGGCAGATGACCCGAGGGTATGAAGGGCTTTAACTAGCAGTAGGTGTCTCTCAATCTGCCGGACTGCAACAGCCAAGCTTGTTAGTCACACTGGTGGAATTGCACACACACACACACACACACACACACACTCATCCACTCATACAAGCGTCCTGTGGATAGACTTAATCCAGCCGTTGAATGCGGCCAGCAGCGATAGCAGAACTGGGTCAGTTCTAGAGAAGGCCGGGGTGTGAAACCGTTCCCCTCGGGGTGGATTGAGGTCTGAACTTTGGCTGACCCTCCCGACAAGTACAGGCGCACAATGAACCCTCCGAATTTGCTGGATGAAATCTGTTTGAATTCATGCTGACAACTTCAATGATCAGGCTAAACGTGGGTTCAAGGCATGGGAAGAGTATTTTGGACATGGATAAAATAGAGCTGTAATTGGGTTTTTTTTCATGGTGAGATTAACTAGAGGGGAGGAAGTTTAAAGCGGAAGAGCTGGGAACGATGGTGACTCACTCCTCTCGCGGTTTGTACTCCGCGTAGACGTCGTAGGAATTACACTTCCTAATCGTCATATTAAGGGTGGTTTTAAGTCGCCATTCTTGTAGCAGTTGAGTGGAGACCCTCTTTTGGAGGATTTCTAAAACTAGTTCCAAGGAAGGTAAAGAGGGTTTAAATGAAAAGGACATGTTTTGGTAAGGCCAATTATTTTGTCGTGCATGTCATATACAGGAAAAAGTTGACCTGATTTTACAGTGTGAAGTTGTAAATGAACTGATCATATTCAGTTTGAGGTAATGGTTTTAAATAATGAGGTGGCGCTGGAGGTGACCCATGTTCATAACACATTATCTCATATTGTCTTTCACATTGCAGGTGTTTTTTTTACATATCTTTCTTCATACCATTGTGAAAACTGGCTCAAAATATGGCCCTGAAAGTAACATCCTGATACGCAGAACAGGGAGAAATGTCTAAAGCCATCATCATATGACACATAACCACCACATCCTTCACTGACGATTGTTTGCAGCCATGATGCAATATGTATTCTGTGTTTGTCTGCTCATCTTGCAAGTTACAGTACAATAAACAATGTCAGTGTCTAAATGTGTTCCGTCACTGAGCAGGAATAGTAGTGATGGAGGAAAATTATAATAGCGAGTTTAAAAAAAACCCAGTGTGCATGCTGTACGTCGTGTATATTCAATTTTCTGTGCGTATTCTTTGAGTTTCCATTTGGATCCATCCATGTACAGTTTTAAGTTGCAATTTAAGTGGTAGTACTTGGCCACAAATCAGCTGAACGTTAGAATATTGCCCTTAGTGGAGCCATTTTAAACCGCCATTACTCCCTGTAATGGTAACACTCTGCACCATTAGGCTTCAGCAACTAGTCAAACGGATGGTTCATCTGAAATTCCCATAACCTCCAAAAATGCAAAGTGGCTTTTTTATAACACAGTAAAGGCCAACAGTTACAGAGACAAAAGAGCACTGTGCGATGTAATATTTTCAGAAAATGTGTGTGTGTGTGTGTGTCTGAATCGGAGAAGAAGGAAAAGCAGTGATGGTGTGTGTGTATGATTTTTCACGTGGACACTTTCCCACTGAGGGATAACTGATTGATGATGATTTCGTAAAGAAGAATGTGTGGTAAACTGTGTGTTTTTCTGATTCTCCTCTCCACATTCTTTGCTGTGTGTGTGTGTACCTATGTGGTTATTCGTCCTTATTATCTATGACCAGCTGCAGCTAGTAGGCAGCTCATCCCACTCAAGCTGATGTATGCTTATTGGGCAGCCGGAGGCTGAGACTGGAGAGCTGATTTATAAACCAATACAGCTTGTTTCATGGGGGATTGATCTGCCTGTGTCTCCATCAGTGAAACATTCTCCTTGTCTTTGTATAGAGTGACAGCAGGTAATAAAGGTATGGCGGTGAGAGAAAACGATGAAAGTGTTTACAATTACACTGCTTAGTGCCTTCACCTTTTCTGACATGCATGCAGTAAATTATGCTGCATTTCAGATACGTCAAAAAGTTTAAAGTACTTTTTTTGTACCAGGAACACAGCAGGGCACACACTGGAGACATACACTTGTATATTATTCATTAACACAATATGTAAAGGATCTCTTAAAATTCTGCTAGAAGTGTTGATTAACTCAAGATAAAACACTAATACATTTTTCGTGATGCAATATATTGTGATATGTGCTATATTGGAAGTACAGTTATCTTTAATACATGATGTATGTAACAAATCTACCAATAAAATAAAAAATAAGATAATACACTAAAATGGATGCTCTATATATGAAATAGATCATAATCCCTGTGCATTGCTTTACTTTTACATTTACAAGTTATTACAGACCGCTTGGACAACGTGCTTTGAACTGAAAAGCAGTCTCACATTAAGGTTTATTCAGCAGCTTTTCTGTAGCTTTTGATCATCAGACATGATCTTCCTCAGCAGATGGACTTCTCCATGTTGTCATTGAATTGTAGATTGTTCATAATGTACAGTATGGTTGGATTTCTTCTTGACAATTTATTATTGACCTTAAAAACAAGTCAAAGGTCAACGTAAAGCATGAGACTGAACATTCAGGACACACACAGCTGCATAGACGTTTGCGGCATTATTCAAATATTAAGCCATTACAAGAAGGATGAAGGCTGAACTACACCTCTGCGCATGAGAGGTAAGAGAAGGTGTCACAGAACTACCAGCATCATACAAGAACCATGTAAGATGTGTTAATTGCCTACATCTTATTCAATAGGTAGAAAAGCAGTACTGACAAAAAGACAATGGTGGAATCACACTTGAAGTGTCTCATAACAGTATATATAACATAGTGTAAACATATGGAAAGTGCCCAGTTTAGTATTGTTTCTATCATATCGAACTTTTTCACATGGCCCCATACTCTTGTCTAGCGTAGAATCACTTTTCTACATTGAATGAGTCCCTTTCTCCTGAGTGTTAGAAGCAGCAGGACCGGATCAGAGTCAGTGGTTAACACTACGTGGGTGTCAGGACATCAGAAGACCCCAGGGTGTCAGACCCAAACCTCGAAACCTGACTACCGTCTGTTTGCCGTTTCACACAAACACACACACACACACACACATAAAAAAACACACACACACATGCGCAGAGAACTGCCCACAGAATCAATGAAGAGGCCACTTACTGGCCACCTGGGTCTCTCTCGCCGCTTCTCTTTTTTTGTCCCCTTTCAATCAACGCAAGTTAAAAAGAAATGGTGCTGTAAGTGAAAAATACCTGCAGCTGTCGTTGTTTTCAAAGCCCCAGACAACAGAAGAAACACACACACACACACACTCTCTCTCTCTCTCTCTCTCTCTCTCAGTATCGAAGTTGTAGTGGTGCAGAAGTAACTGCAGTCCAGTTCATGTGCGGGGATATGAAAGGGATCATTTTGTTTCACGCTGTGTGTATGTGTGTGTGTGTGTGTGGGGAGGAGGGGTGTGAGAGAGTGTGTGTGCGTGCGCGTGTGTGTGCCTGCCCCTGCACTAATCCAGTTGATACTGATCTCTCTTCCAGGGAGAGACTAGAATGGGCAGTGGCGTCGGCAGTAATTCATTTATTGCCTCTTCATAAAAATCTGATCTTGATTTGTTGACGCTGGGACGTCATATTTCCTGCATTTCCACATCCCACGTATTTAGGCTGACGATACAAGGGCATTTAATTAAAACTTTGTCATAAAGTTCTGACAACAATCTGTATAATAAAACATCAACCTCATGTTATTTGCTATTGTAGCACCATTTCATTATGCCGTTTATTATTTGACAAATGGTTTCATAAAACAATTAAGCACCATTCCACTTAGTTAGCAATTCAGATCCCTTCATTTATGACCTCGTTGCCTGTGGTCAGTGTCAAAAAATACTTTTTTATCAAAGTTGAATGAATGAAAGCCATGAGCCAATTGACAGGGTTGACATCCTCAAATATAGGTGGATGTGTTTCTTCTGTCTTCATTTCATAATGCTTTAATGCTTTATTGGCTCAAAATACATCTGTCACACTGCCGTACATCCTAGTATCCTACCTTACCTGCTCATCCTTTTTTCACCTGTTTCGGTTATCACATAGTGAAGTCCATTGTCTCAGTAGTCTATTCCCACCCTTACCTTGCAGCAGATGGTACGGTATTCACTTTACTTGCCTAAAGGTGTGATTAGTCATTTGAAACTAGACTAAAGTGAACGTGTTATGCTTTTCTTAAATTCATAGAGTTTTCAACACCATACTTTTTCTTCTTCTGGAGGTAAACAATAGAGACCTCGGTCATGTTTCACTCGGTACATTATGCGGCGCCTACAGCCTAATTGAATACTGTCTAATGCACACCAGGTGGACGAGTGCGTAGGAGAGGTAAGTCTTGCTAAACAAAGTACTGGACTCCTGCACGCTGTCAGCACTATCACCGTCTCTGACCAAAACATTTTTTAATAAACCTACCGCTGAGGAGTTCATTATCTTTATATGCGCGTCTGCAAGGGGAAGCTGTTAATCTTTCTACTGACATGCTCCTTCAAACATAGAAATTATTCAGTCAAATTGCAAGAAGAGGGCAGCTGGGAAGGCTCCATGTGGAATTAGTGCTGACCAGCAAGGGGCCAAAAGTCAACTAAACACAGTGTTAATGTCGAATGGGACTGTATACAGCATGTTATCTTCGAGACAGTTCAATATGCTGATGTAGTCAGTGAGAGTATAACAGGCTGAAATATATTTAAAGGCAGCAGGAATGTTGGATGATATGCATTTGAGATGTGTTCAGAGCATAGGACTTTTAATAATCCAAAATCACAGTGAAAATCAGTTTTACATTTCTTTTTGTTAAAAATCCTTTTATAGTACAGGTATATTTTCAAGTTTGAGTGTTGAAGTGTGCCGGCTTGTGTCTGTCTCTATGTCGGATCACAGTACTGTACTGTATCGTGTGTCCTTTGTTCTGGGTTTGGCACGAGCACAAAGACAGATGGGGGATTTGAATTAATGCTAGTAATGCTGTTTCTGCATGCTCACTTGTCACAGCGTTACACGGAGACCTTTGGTGTACGCTTTCCACTCTTGTTTTCAGTTGTGTTTCTTACAGCAAAACAGAGAGCCAGACAGACCGAGTTTGTGCTCTCCTTTACATTTCGCTGTTTTTTTTCTTTCATGCAGACAATTTCCTTACATTTCAGGTTTGCTCTTAAAGGAAGGAAGATAGTCTTTTTGTCCCGCGTCTCAAGCCTCTTTGTGCATTGCACTAAAGGGGGAGTCGCTCCAGAGGGAAGGAAAACCTCAGCTCGAGTAGATAAGACAGAGAGGAGGGAAACAACAATGACTGTGGCTGATTCAGTTGAAGGGTTTTAAGACTTCTGTTTGAAATTGTTTGCAGCTGCTTGGGTGCTCAGAAGGGTCACCTGCTGGAGAACAGGTGTTTGTCAGCATCACGGCTGCCTGCAGCTTCCTACAAAAGAAATTAGCGTTTAATTGCGACGGCAGGTCCTCATCGCAAAACTCTGAAAATTGCTGTTTTTCAGATTGTGTTCCATGTATCTGTGTATTGATAATTCGATTTGTACCTCTTTTGACACTTTATGTGCAGTTTAAAGAGTAAAGGCGGGAGGGCCTGAAGGTTACTCTAGTGCTTGTTGTGTTTTTTAACAAAATCTTCTGTAATCAATTGCCGATATCAGTTAAATCTTGTCACCATATTCGATACCATTGAAGATGCTACTATATAGATCTGGTTTTATATTGCATTCCACATAATGTATAAATCCAGAGTACAAACAGGCACATTTTCCAACTCGCATCTCCATTTTGTATTTATTTTTTGGATCTAGTATTGGATTGCCCACGTTTGAGCTCATCTCCAACTAAACGGCAGGAAGTGAGTTTTGCCGAGCCCAAGCAATCACACAGATGTCTGACCATCCTGAACCGGCCATGTTGAGAGCTGAAGAGCCCACACACACACACACACACACAGAGGAACACGCTCAGTGTTCTGATTTGTCTGTCTGATAGTACTGTCAGTGAGACCGCATGTCAGAGAGAAGGAATCTATTACAGGATCGATTTGGCCATGCAATTAGGTGGCAATGGGAATTTCTCATTTCACTTTTCTCTCTGTTACAGTCGTCTCTGGAGCTTTCAAGGAGGGATACATTGATATACTGTGATGGCTAGCAGACCAGTAGGAAAGAGGCAGGATTATGAGAAGAGAAGCAGAAGTGTTTACATATTGTGTTCCTTCGGTAGATGTTGGAGGAGTTCATGCTATCGCATATAAAGAAAGTAATCTGTGTGTGTGTGTGTGCGTGTGATCATATATGCTCATCTTCTTTCACCATTTAGGAATCTCTCACCCATTGACCTGAAAATGTAACAAGTGTAAGAGCAGCGTTACTCTTGCACTTGGCTTTGGATTGGCATCTCTGAAATATTCATAAATGAGTTCATTTTTGACGCAAGTTTGGAAACGGGCCAAACACTTCTTCTGTTTTACATCACAGGCATTTTGCGTGTGTGATTTGTTAATGTATGCATTGTTGTACTAAAAAAAAAGGCTCCCTCAAAGCGCAGTCATGTTGTTGGCAACCTGACAGTGCTGTGCTTCCTCAGTAGTGCCAGAACATCAAGTTGTAACACAACATGATACAACCCTTTGGTTTAAATATGAACGCTGACTATCCCTATTACTGTATGAATACTGTTTGAAGAGACCAAAATATTTTTGTAACATATGAAATCTGTCTGGTTTAAATTGTGTACTCTCCCCGAGTCCAAGTTATAACTGAATACATGTTCAAAATATGTAAAATGATTTTACATGTCGGGGGTAATTTCCTTTATTTATTGTTGCAGTAATTCTATCGAGCCAGGTGGAAGCAAATAAAAACCTTTTTCACATCTTGATGTATCCATTTAATTAAGCCAACAAGTAAAAGTGCAGTTAAAATAAAGAAGAGGAAACATTATATTTTAGCCAAAAAAACAGCAGTGTTTGTTGTGCAATGTAAAATCTGAATGGAATTTACTTATATTAGTGTATTTTAGAATTTCCAAAGATATACATCTTTCAGTTCTTGGGCAAGAGAATACCTTTTTTCTTGCAGCCGATCACGATAATAAATGTCCATATTTTGCATACCGCTAAAGTTTCACGTTACGCAATTCGCAGCATTGAAAGTCCAAAGATTTCCATCCACATAGAGCAGGAAAATTGCCACGCCATCAGCAGTGTCAAGCTGAGTGGAAGATTTATCTGATTTCCCCCTGCCACCATGTAGTCCTACATAATGGCAGTGAGAGTTGTGTTTCAGGACAGCGCCTGGCAGGATGGAAAACGAGAGATTTAATGAAGCTTCCTCTGCTGGCTAATTAAAATCTTCCTCTCCCCCGCTCTGTCATTAAGCAATGTTTTAACAGGAAGACGGGAAAGAAAATAGCCTGGGAGTTTTCCTTTTGAAACTTTCCTGCATTGCCAGGTGTGTGTGTGTGTGTTTTGCTACACGGTACAGTCCTGAATGACTCTGTATATGGGCGGTTGTGTATGAATCTGTTCATAAGTGTTTGCGTGTCATGCCGCCATAGGTTTCCCTACACTTTGTGTTTTTCCCATCACATTGGACCTGAGGGGGTGACTTTGAAAACACAAACACAAACTTGCAGCCAAAGTGCTGCTTGAAAAACAGAAATAAAGTCTTAGCCACTATTCATTCTTCTCCACACCCTCTCTGTGCCTGTGGATAGGCTAATGGGCTGCGGCATCATCCTCTGACACGAGACATTTTTCTAATATGTTTGAACTGCTGGAGGACTCCACTGGGGTTTAATTGCGAGGGAAGTGCACAGATATACATAATTAAATCCCTTCACCGAGCCTTGTTGTCTGATATTTGTATTTCATTTAGAGGTGGAGCTACTTTATTAACTATGTTGTGATTTACAGAAGAGCTCGTCCGTTCTTTAGTGTGGAGTATCAGTTGCTCTCTCTCTCTCTCCCAGTTTATATTTTAATGTAGCAGAGACGCCGTCTGGCTCAAGGGAGCTTTTTGTCTCGGTGAACTTGTTGGAGAGCTGCACATTCAACAACCTTTAAATGATTTCAATATGCTTATTTTGATATACTATATGTCTGCCGGAGGGAGTACCTCGCCCTGGAGTCTTTGTGACTGTATTAAACTTTACTATGCAGGCTTTGAGCTACATATTGGCAAATACGCTAAACTCAAAAAGAATAGAACGCAGTGCCCTGCAGTGTGAAGCTCAAATATCATGGTAATAAATAATTTGAAGAATGGGAAAAACTCATATTTTGGCTTATGAATCACTTCATTTGTGCATTGCTTTTCATGTCTTCAGTCTGCATACATTAGTTCAACAACTGCATTTTCGTTGTGAGTGCTGTACAAAATGGTTGCAGGCCATTGTTTATACAGCATCATGTCGCCACAAACATGCGGGTTCCACTCCTGCCATGTTGACATATCGTCCCCATATTGTTCTCCCCACATTTCACACTGCTATGAGCCAATCTCATTAAATATATGCACTAATCGGGCTGGCGTAACATGGCGACTATTTCAGTAAGAGGGATTCTTTTGTGTTTAGTTTGTTTGTTTTGTTGCTACTGTCTCTGTTACCTTATTCAATGCATCTCCTGCAGATAAGTTCTTGTGCCAACCATTAGACAAGCATTTTCACACTAAATCTGTTTTATATTTTTTTCTCTCACTGGACGCTCCGGGCAGCCTTTGGTTTTCATTCCTTTCAGTAGAATATGAAAATAAACTTTAGGGCACGAGAACCTTGCTGTGGTTAGATAATCCATCACAGTAAACCTCGGGTCTTCTTGGTCAAAGTAAAATGTTAATGTTAATGTGGTAGATGACTTGTTTCCTGCAAGGGCTTGTGGGAAGGCAGGGGAATGCGTTGGGACATCTCTCTCTCTTTGTATTTATGTGCACTACACTATGTAGTCGTGTTAGTGTTGCAGATTAACCTCATTAAATAACCCCTGCACCATTTTCACTGTATATACTTCTAGTACATAAATATATATATATATATATATATATATATATATATATATATATATATATATATATATATATACACCCGCATGTTTGCATTTTCTAATTTTTTTAAATGAATATGTCCTGCTCCGCTATTTTATTATATAGTATATATTGAGTATTTCCCCTACTTCATATTTCTATGTTTAATCTGTAACTTGTTTGCTGCTGCCACAAACAAACACATTTCCCCATGGGGTTGAGTAAACTATCTATCTATCTATCCATCTATCTCTCCATCTCTCCATCTATCCATCTATCTATCTATCTATCTATCTATCTATCGATCGATCTTTTTTATCTATCTATCGATCTTTCTATCTATCTATCTATCTATCTATCCATCTATCTCTCCATCTCTCCATCTATCCATCTATCTATCTATCTATCTATCTATCTATCTATCTATCTATCTATCGATCGATCTTTTTTATCTATCTATCGATCTTTCTATCTATCTATCTATCTATCTATCCATCTATCTCTCCATCTCTCCATCTATCCATCTATCTATCTATCTATCTATCTATCTATCTATCTATCTATCTATCGATCGATCTTTTTTATCTATCTATCGATCTATCTATCGATCTTTCTATCTATCTATCTATCTATCTATCTATCTATCTATCTATCTATCTATCTATCCATCTATCTATCCATCTATCCATCTATCCATCTATCCATCTATCTATCTATCTATCCATCTATCCATCTATCTATCTATCTATCTATCTATCTATCTATCTATCTATCTATCTATCTATTGATCTGGTGTACATCCTTGATTTGGAGAGAACACCTCAAATTGAATTCCCAATGCCTTCACATGAGAGCAGTGTCTGTGTGGCAGACTATGATAGGAACGGCCCCTCGCGGTGCCTCCATTTAGCCATTGGAAGCCACATTGCTCGGACCAGTGGCGTCCAACAAGCGCCAGTGACAGCCTTCATTTGGTAGCTGGCGGTCAACATGATTAGCGAACTGCAGGAGGCTTTTACAAAGCGGACCAACTGCCTCACCCTCCCACTGCGCGGGAGGAAAGGAGCACAGAACGAGCGATGAGAAGATTGTCAAGGCAGATACACAGAGGCTGTGAGAGATCATGTGAGGAGCGCTTTTTAACCGGTATTACTTTGAGCCACAGGTGTTTTGTTTTTGTTTTTACAGCCAGACACCGTGTATGTGTGTTTACATATCACACGTTGAAAGATGTTCCACGTGCACACTCGGCATGCACGCGTTTGTTTTCCGATGCAAGCAGAAGCCCAGCCACTGCTTCATTTTCCAGTTGGCAGGGAGTTGACGTGTTCAGATATGATTTATTGATCATGTTGAGCACATTAGTTTACCCACTGTGTTCAGTTAAAAAGCAATAACACATTTTACACCCTCTGCTCCATGAGAATGCAATAACACTAAACTAATTACGCAAACTGGGGACAATGGTGTGATTTGCAATAGCGCAAGCTGCGTGCCGACTCTGAACCCTCTTCAGCGAGAATATTGGAAGTAATACACAGATATTTGATTAATTTATACACATCTTGTCTCTCTTTCCATATACCGATGTATATGGAAAGAGAGACATAGGGCAGTGACTGATTATATGCCAGAGTATTCCAGCTATTGGCTATTGTTTGCCCTTACACTTGTCAACGACACACATCATATGTAATGAATAATTCAAAATGTGCGATTGGGTTTAATAACATTGAGGATCAACAAGGAAAAGTCTGTTTTTTTTTAAAGAAATGATTGGACGAAGCATTCAACACCTAGACTGTCGATGAGAAGTGGATGAAGCGTACTGCCATTCTGAAGCCTTCATCTTGTTTTGTTTTCTGCATCCAGAGGTATCAAGAGGCTGGAGCTGCGGACAACTGAAGGCTGAATAAGATGTTTTAAGGTGATCAAAATGTTGCAATTAACATTAATACACTAAAATACAAGTTGCAAAACAACGCCAATGGGACCTGCCTTATCGTCTAGACTTGGACCACAATGACCTTATTAATTCACATAATGCTGTATTGGAAAAGTCTAATGAAGAAGATGATTCACTCATGTTTATAATGTTTACTGAGGTAATAATTAAAGTGAGAAGTAGGGCAATTTTCTCATTGACTTCGATACAATCAGACTTCTTCTGCAACCTTTCCCCTTTTAATCTAATCCCTACATGCTCGGACATGCACAGAAACACAAGATGTAAAATGCTACATGAAGCCTCTCCAACCTGGATTACTGGATTATTAACCTGGGCAAAGTGAACAACCAACAATTCGCACTACTAAAATACAATATCAACTGTAAGTCTTTATTGTTTTTTTTATACTTTATTATACATATTTGTTTGGCCCTGGTTTGTAGATGGGTCATGTGACAAAATGTAGGATTACCGACTTCATTATTTTAGTGTGTATGCACATAGTGTTTCATTCACAAACTAACTGTCACCCAGAAGACCTTGGGCCTATTCCAATCTTGGAGTATAGTGTCTGGCGTCCCTGCGTAGAATAAAATAAAGCTGGAATCTACAGTGTACTGTGTGCACTGTGCGTGACGGTAACTTGAAGGCACAAGGGTCCGCGACCTGGTTAATCTGGTCGTGGACATACTGCACACCTCTGGGCGCTTTTATCTCTCGATAAAGGGGGTGGAACTTCGGAGTTAAGAGAACAACATCTCTCGACTCTCAAAGCTACAGATAAAGTTGTAAAAATCGGCACTATATGGCTGATGCGACTTCAGTTTTCAAGATCAGTGATTTGTCACAATAGAAACATTGCAGACATGAGAGGATATTTACCAAAGCCATAACTGCAGGCGTTTGCAACCTGTGAAATATTCTCCTATAATGGTCTTTCTTAAAAGACTGTGGAGAGGCTGCAGCCAGAGGGACTTAAAAAGAGAGCATATTATATCCGTCCGAAAAACACTACATCGGCTTCAAGTACGTACTGTAATCGGCTTTAAGACACTTAGGTTGCCTATAAAGCACTGAATGGTCACGTTCCACAATAGTAGACATGCTGAAAAGTCATAAGCAACACACATCTCTCAGGTCATTTGACACTGTTCTTCTTCTTGTCCCAATTGTTCATCTTGGTGAATGCCACTGAGGCTGATATTGGTATTCATTCTCTCAGTCGCTGTAAGGCAGCCTTCCAGAGGACGAGGAAATGTGCTCAGTCTCACGTATTACTCTGTTGCCTCCCATTTTCTCTTTGTTATAGACTCGTTTGTGTGCTTGTTGTGAGCAAATGGATGTAAAATAACCGTTTTGAACCTTGTATCATTATTAGTTTCTGATTTTATTTTTATTGTATTTTCTCCGGTGTTTGAAATGTAATATGAATAGATTTTGCCCTGTTTAACCTTCACACTGAAAATCATCATCTCAACCACGTTAAGTTGTGACATGTTACGTTTCACTGCAAAGTTACACAATTTATTTCAAAAACAGACTTTTCCCTGATCCTTTTTTCATGCAAATACAATCCGAGTGTTTTCGTTCTGTCCACACACAACTATAGAAATGAATACACACACATTCAAGGCCATACACATTTTGAAAGCTCTGCAATGTTGCCACCCTTTAGCCTCATATTAGGCCAATCAGTATAATTTCTTCCTCATCATATGCTGTTATCGCTCTATAATAAAAAAAAACATATTAAACTAAAATGAAAAGAATAGCAAAGTATTTGAGGAAATGTAGCATCCATCAGCTTTTTCTCCCTTCTCTCATCATTGGTAATTGATATTTGAGGCCTCGTTTTGCGCCCCGGCCTCCTTTTCTTGAAATGAGCTTTTGGAGCGCAGAGAAAACAGCTGAGGCGGTAGAAATGGAATTGGTTGTGTGTCGGTGCATGAGAGAGCGGGATTATCCCAGCGTAATGTCAGCCTTATTAAACACTATTACACTCTATAGATCAGAGAGGGATCTGAAAAGGATATACTGCCAGCTCATATGTGTGTGGAAGTGTGTGTAAATTGGGATTATATGGCCATGAATTAGAGTTTTTAATAAGTGTCAGGTATGATCCAGTGAATGTGAGCCACCTCTGATACCGACAATATGTCTGAGGATATAATTATTATTGTCATTATTATTATAGTAGTAGTAGTAGTAGTAGTAGTAGTAGTAGTAGTAGTAGTAGTAGTAGTAGTAGTAGTAGTATTGGAAATGGTATCAGTTTTATTGGTATTATTTTCAAGAGCATTAAATATTGTTGTTATGTTAGCCAGTATAACATGTTTATTATATCTTTCGAAGAAACAAAATGATTAATGAACCACACACACACTGCTGTAAGGGGATCATGCTGGGCTAAAAGAGTTTCACTTTGATTTAGTAATTGTATGGATGTAAATTATTTCACCACACAAACAAGTTTTGTTGCCATCATGCTGTCAGATCAACGACTAAAAGCCAGCGACCAGCTGCTATTCTGTATCCGGTGCAGGGTTAATTGTGGCTGTTTATCAACAAAAATTAAAATAAAAGCAGTAAAAACTAAATTTGCAACTGTTGGAGAACATCTGACTGATATTAGCATAAAATTAACAAGCACTTTATTCATGACTAGTTTTACACCAACACACTGTCACATGAAGCTCAGCATGAGCACATGAAGAGATTTTCAGGTGAAAATTGAGCTGCTGCATCCTGCGAATCAGGATCGCAAGCCCGACAGCCAACAACAATGTGTGTTACATTGTGTGCCAAGCAGTCTCAAGGCAAGTTGAACTTGAAATATTTGGCTCTTAAAGCAGCATAGATTCACACACTGAAGGGCTAAATAACAATTAGATAATGACAATAGCATAATGTATATATATACACACTTGTATAGACACTCTATAACAACCCCTCTTGCTCATTTTGTACAAAGCAACCAAACTGATCCTTCAGTTCCATAAGGTCTGAGTAGAAAAGTCTAGTGGTAAAGTAGAACTTAGAGACTGAGCCAAGCTTTTGTGTTAACTGCCACAGCATGGCTGCAATTGGGAGGCAAGGACCCCCCTTTACTGTGATTGGACCGTTCCCTTATTAGATGGGAGGCAGGTGGAGGGAAAGCAGAATACATCCTGTAGTGTTGCCCTGTGGGGAGAAAAATGAAGACATAATGAACATGGTCAAACCCATGAACAGTATTTCTTCCAAACTTAGCACGGCTTCTAGCATCTGTGATAGAGGACGTGTGTTATTCATGTTGAGTTCGGGGAAACATGCTTCCCGGCTCGGCCTCGGTGTATCTTCGCCCATGCTTGGGTCCATTGCTGCAGCGTTCAAAGGAAACGCGATTCAATCAGTTTGACTTGTCAGATGTTACTTGATGAAGCTGCTTCTCATGCAACACAACTGTAATGACGTCAACAACTTTGGCAATAGGAATGAGTTTGGAAATGTGTGCGTTTGATATTTAAGTTAGCATGCAGGGAGAGCCTGTTCCTCAGATCATTAACAAGAGAAGCATGTGCTCCAATAGTGCTCATTCTTTCCTATTTACTGGCAAATGCTTCCCGCAAATCAATGTCAATTTACATTTTCTATTATATTACATCTTAATACTGTAAGTTCAGTTTCCACTGCAATGTTATCTACAATGTGATCTACAGCAATTGTTATTGCTGTAGATCTGCACGTTTAGTACATTTATCGCACTATGTTGTGTCCAAAATGCAGTCTGGTTTTTCACATAGGATCTAGTCTCTCATGGCGAGCCCTGGAAGAATAAAGGTCTGGGTCTACACATTATCATTCTGTCATATTGGATACAAAATGCTCTGGCTTGTTTAATTCTCTTTCTACCAATTACAGTCGTGTTGCTCGGCACCAAGCAGAAGATGCAGGGACGATCCAAGAGTTTTTTTTACTTTTTTGCAACTTATAGTCAGCTAATGGCAAGTTTATACCCACACGCTACATTTGGTAACTCGTATTATGTTTGATAAGGATAAAGATATATTTATTGTCATTATAAAAAAAAACATACAACGAAATTACGTTGGCAACAGAAAGTTAAGTTAAGACAGCAGTAATAGACAGCAGTGATCAGACAACTGAGTGTATTTGCCTTTTTCCTGAAAAACTTTCCTTTAGCTCATTGACTGGCCTATATTCAAATGGTGGTTCACACTCGCGTTGTACATTTTAGCAAAGATAAATAACTTTCTGGCAAATATGTCATTCAAAACTAAAACACTAACAATTCAAAACTCAAATGAGCAAATTCTTATGAAAGTAACTCAGCTCTTATATGCTTCCCTTAAGAGAAACCCTGGGTAGATCTTTCTATTTGCCTTTTTTTTTTCCTTTACCCCTGGGCAACATATCAAAGCTGCCCACACTGCTTCTCAAATCTCCTGGGCAGATTGTCATAAAATTGTCAGTGTTAATGCAAAACCATTCATTTAAAGCAAGCTTACTGTTTTGCCATTAATTACTGCTATGCAGGATTAAACTAACCACCATCAGTAACCAAGGCCAAGTTTTGTTTTACATTTCTAAATGCCAAAGAAGGAGATCATGCTTCTCCCAGCTGACGGACTCAACAGTGATACGATGCTGTCGTCTTTCCCCTCATTCTGTTTGGCAAATCAAAGCAGCTTCATCGAGTTTTGCATCGTCGTTCCATGATACAAACAGCGCCATCGCACTCAAAATGAGTATCTCACTTCACTCGCGCCATGCTGCCCTTGTTAACTTCCCCACAGCTGCTTCTTAGCAAGACAATTTCACACTTATTTTTCTGTTACAGTATAATTATTTCTTGTTTTTTTTTTTTTTTTTGTATTTTACCTTTATACTTTACTAACACCAAGAAGTATCTGTCTTGTAATCTACTGGCTTTTCTAAGGAGTATTCGTGTTAGGCAGCACTTAAACAACTGCAGGCACCTTTTGAGATTTTCATGTTTGTTCTATCGCCTCTTTTTTTGTCAACAGCAACAATTTCTCTCTTTGTGCTGTTGGTCCTTGAGAGACACCGTAAGTCTGAGTTACAGATCGTGATGCTCGTGGTTTACAGTAAACGTCTCTGTATCCAAAAATATTTTCCTCTTATGCATACAGCTGGTTGTATTTTAAGGCAGTTAGCGTACGTCTGTGAGAGAGAGAGATTTAAAGAAAGAGAGAGAAAGCATCGCCGAAGGCATCTAAATTGACTGCTCCATTTTAATTTCACTCCAGCGCCATTATATTGTTGTTGATGTTACTAAAGGGCTGCCATGTCATTATCTCCCTCCTTTGTTTGTGCTGTTTTTGAGAAGACATTGCTGTTGTTTATTTTCCACAAGAAGGCCTTTATGCTAATGCGACCTCTGCTAAAGACCATTTGCTGTCGATTTAACAGCGTGTTAAAATCACAATCACCATCAATCATGCGGAAGGGAAGCAGCGACTGAGAGGACCGTTTGGGGCTAAGTCATGCCAATATTCATAACATCTTGTAATAAATGCATTAGGGCCTCAGACGTATAGCCTTGTGAGTGTCATAATGAAACTTAGTAACAGGGAAAACAGAAATAAATGTGAACGAAAGGCTCACTCTTTCGGCGGCAGTAAATGAAGGGTTCCACTATTAAGGAGCTGCCTTCTTGTAAATGCAGCAGAATACACAGGACTTTTTTTTCATCCCATAACCTCTCATATTGAGATCATGCAACACAGTCTTTTTATTGATGACACCGCATTTTCATGTGGTGTTTTCCAAGCAAATCAGCTCTCAGTAAACTGACATTCGCGGAGGGACGGAAGCTTACTGCAGATGCTTCTGGGAAAGCAAAAGACAAAGAAGCCACACAAATAGGTAGTGATAATAGGAAAGGATTGAGACGGCAGAAATAAATTACAATGGAGAGTTTTGTCATGCGTACTCGGGGGATAATGAAAATTCACAGGAAATTTATCATAAGCCTTTACCCATTAGTTTTCGAGACATCGTGTCTCAGAAAATCCGACTTGACTTGAGGGCACCAAAATCAACAGAATCCATATGCATCCATATATATATATATATCAATGTGATCTGTGGTTGTTGAAGAACTTGTTTTTATTGAGTTGAAGTTTTATGTTTTTTGAGGATTTTCTTTCTAACACAACAAGGCTAATAGTTTCCAGTCTTTATTTAAGCTAAACACTGATTGTATCTTGGCTGTAGCCAAGCTACATTACAATGCAGACACAAGATTTGAATTGATCTAATCTCCCAAAATATCAGACCTTTAAGACTCCTTAAACGGGACCAAACCGTTCAAGAGACGGACAAAGCTACCGACTGACATCACCATCCTTAAACTCCAGCCCTCGCAGGGCAACAAGTGTCACATTCCACTAGTAGTTGAAGAGGTTCATGCCCACTCGCCAACGATAAGCACTATAATAGATTTACTGTTGATCATGCATTAGAGATATCCTAATACAGGTCAGCGCTTTCTTGGAGCCAGTCAGGACATTATCTCATCCGTCAAGCTCAGACCATAAAAACACAGCTTTATTGTTCATCCCGAAGCCGCTGTTTTGTCTTCAAAGTGCGATTTAGAGGCAGGCTCTTTTCTATCTGAGTTATCGGATGTCTTTTGCAAAGTTTACTACTCTGTTCCTTCATTTGGCACAAGACTCTTTCTATGTTGCTATAAACATTGCCATAAAGGGATCAGTGAGGCTGACCTCTGTAAAGTCCATAAAAAGATCTGTGTCTCTGATAATGTCACTGAGATAGAAGTGATGGCTGGCCCTGAATGAGCCCATCCAGCACATCATCTTCCTCTCATTGTCTCGCTGTTAGTTAGCACTTCTGTTTTCTTATGGGTTTGTCTTTGTTCACCTCTCACTCGTACCTCCCTGAAAATAGATAAATCCATTGTGCCAATGCATTGTACTAACCTGGATGCAAACATTGGCACTTTAATGTGTGCTGAATAACAACCATAAAGGTAAAACACACTTTTCCATTGATACTAGACATCTCTGCTGTTGCTGCAATTAATCTTCCAGTCGTGTAGTAATATACAAGTCCATTCATATTCCACAACAAAAGGAACATATTGTGTTAAGTCTCAGTATGTGAGGAGCGTTTTGTAACAATTTGAGAGGACACGTGCTGATTGATGGGCTGCATGTCCCAGAAAGCCAATAACGTAAACTGTGAAACTGTAACTTAAAAGTTAGTTCCAGTACACCTGGTACAGACAATAACAGTCACATAAGTTGAAGGTATCTTCTGGAGTTTTTAAAAACTACGAACACAATGGAGCGATACATTTGTGTCCTCAAGGATCCACAAACGGTTTGAGTGAGCAACGCTGAATGTAAACACTGAGGAGACTCCACAGGGTACCTTTGCTGAGAAAACAAGGGCGAGGTGTGTCTTGATGAGGAAGTAAGCAACATGTGTGCCGAGAGGAGCACGTTCAGGTGAATGACAGGAGTGAGAAACAAGGAAAAGGGTCTGAGTGTTTCATAAAAGCCTTACGCTGCTGTAGTTGAAATGACATTAAGCAGTGATTGTAATGGTACTGTAGAGCTTTAAGTGGAGGTGATTCGAATCCAAAGTCCTAAACATCTCCTCATCTCCATGTTGTCAATTGAGGTAATTAGCTCTGATTATCCTCGTTAATAGTATTGTTTTTTTTTCTACCAACAAAAATGTCCTGTGTTAAAAGAGCTTCTATTACCTGTGATCACCAATCATTGTATCTTATCAAAGACTGATTCAAGGCAATAAACCTTCAAGCTGCAAAATACCAGTCTAATTATACTGAGACGGGGGGGGGAAATAAATCCATGCAAAAGAAAAAGTTCAAATAATTGGCACAAAAGAATACATAAAGGAAAAAAGTTTAAGAAATTAATCGGAAATAGTGAAACATTCGCCTTAATGGCATTAACTTTATTCAGAGATGGTAAGCTTGCTTTGCCCAAGTTTGTATTTGTATTTATAACACAAGGTAAAGGACATGTAATGTAAATACTCTGTGTACAATTACACACTACACGTAAGGGAAGTCGAGAGAAATTGTCCGTAAAAGAGAAGTAGCTTGGCATAACCTTCGACATATGGTTTTGAAGATGACGATACTGATTGACGATTAAGACCTATATAAAAGTTTTATAATTAATAACTGGCTCTCACACACCTGTCACCCTGTGTTTCTAATTAAGAACGCACCTCTTCTAAACACTTCAACGGAGATGTGCTGGAGAGAGCCACTAAGCCTCCAATCAGAGATAATCCTTTCAGCTAATGAAGACAGAGGGAGTAAGAGAGACGAAGGGCTTTTCATTCTAAGAGTCTGAGAGCGTTGTTTCTGACATAAGATAACTCTGTGCTGTTTTCCAACGTGTATCATGGAGTTGCATCACATATATTGGCAGGCAAGTATGTCTGAACATCATGTATGAGCTCAGGCTGAAATGACCCCCTTGATGGGTATGATAAATACTCGTATATGTATGGAGAAAAGGGAAAGGGAAAAGGCACGATTCTGATACGCTATGCATGGACAAGATGTGTACTGTGTCACCACAGAGAAAAGGCAATAAGGCTTTTATTTGTGTTGTATTATAGTTTATTTTTGTACTTGGGGCACTGAGCAGGGTAATGTCTGTGTGGAATGAAACTGAAAATAGTCCTGCTTTTTTTTTTTCATATGCAATAAGTTTCAGGCTGCATCTCGCCTATAACGCCACCATCTCTGCAATGATCTCTCATCCTTTGCATCGCCTCCTCACCACGCTGCCTTTTGATTTCAAGAGCTGAACTATTCTGCAACATTTGTTGATGTGGTTCTGCAAGTAAATGCTGCAGAATTGTGCTCCTCTTGGAATTGTTCTTCTTCGCTGACCACCGGGAGAGGCTCCCTCCATCATCGGCAATGCACTGCAAAGAATGACACACACACACACACACACACACAAACACACGCGTGAATCTTCCCACGCCTAAACTTAAAGCCCAGATCTAAATCAGGGAAACATCCTGTGACTCAGAAATTGATCGGTCAGACTGCATAAACAACTTGAACAAGGTGTAAAGGTTATAAAATGAAGCATGTTTTTAGTGTCCGCACATCATTATTTTGGGATGTTTGTACGACCTCATTAGGTTGCTGTGGTAGAGAGATGAAAGGAAGTAAGGGGAGAGGGATATGAGGATTGGTCCATGGCTGTCATCTTAACCCAGAGGCCACCAAGGTGCCTCCATTAATAAGCTTTTTAATGGGTGTCACCTACATTTGATTCAACAACCATAATGTGCCCAGTGATGTGTCCAATGTAGTAAGGATTATGGGTAATGTTGGTGATTAACTGAGTGAGAAATGCTTTGTTTACTATAAAGCTCAATGAAAAAATCTTCATTCACTTTCTATAGATTCTGGCTATTCAATATTTCAACCTCTTTGCCAGGCAAGAAGGTCAAAATTGCACAATACAGTAAAACGTCAGGTTCAATTGCAACAGTTGCTTGCAAATAATTTTAGTTCCTCCTATATGGCATGGCAGGAACAAGGGTGAGGTCTAAGGAGAGAGAAAGATTTTACTTTTGGAAATGAAGTAAGTTTCAAACTAAAACATTTACTAGAATCTGGGGAAAGACTTTGTCAAATGAGTTGATTCTGCCTCAGCATATAAGGCGCACACTCTCTGAGCAGCAGGTTTTAAACGTTGACTGAACACAAATTGTCGACAATTAACATAATTCCGAGAGAGAGAAAAATCCCGCTGAACAACCAATTTTGGTCAGCACCTGGCTTGAGGCAGGGTGACGCATTTTTCATAATTATTCTATGCCTAAACAACTCTCACAATCTATTTCTGTTCTGAATAACCATAAAAAAAAAACATAGGTGGAAATTATCCAAAGGGGCCACTGCTTAGCGACCCAATATGTTTATTTAACCAATACAAAGTCAAACTCATCGGATGCTCATCCAGTACAGTGTGGACTATAGTAGAGTGATAAATAGACAAGCAGAGGCAGACAGACAGATCTACTCCCTATACAGGATTTGCCTGCCAGTTTCTCTGGTGTTGTTCAGGTCCGATGACTATGAAGTGGCGAGCCTCACCAGCCAATCTGCTGCCTTTGGGTCTCAGGGCCCGGCTCGGGGCTCTGAGATGTAGATGTTCTGGTTGACTTCCAGATCTCATTAACCTTGGGTAGAGGCCCGAGAGTTAGATCAGAGCCTCAAAGACCTGTGGGTCAGGAGACTGTTCTCTCATCCCCTGCTCAGCTCTGCTATAGCTTCAGAGGTGTGTACGTCATCTACACACTCTCACACTTTGCTTTACGTCGTACAGAAGGAATCATCACAACATACTTCATGTTTCTTTTTAGTTCTATCTTACATAAAGGGCATATCTATCATGGACTGCATGGATAATGCATTATGTAAGGTAGATATTATACAAAGCATTGTGACTATATCTAATATAGGTTGCCAGTTTTGTAATTTAGAGACCCTCATGCTTGATGAATTTCATAATGCCATCTATGATACATCGGTGTATGCGATGTCCGTTGAGTCACACTCAGCAGCTGTGTCTCTGTTTCCTCTGTGCGCCCACGTGTTCACTTTAAATATCTGTCACAGGCTCTGGTGTCAGGAGCCACAAACGGCACCATGGGAAAGACACATAGAATACAATATGTCCTCTCAATATAAAAACAGCCTGAGTACAGCTGATGCAGACATGATCTGTGTATTTGCAGTTGGTATGAGGCGTCACAATGGTCGTAACACTGTTTGACCTTTATTTTCTAAAAGATTTGGTTGACTGTGTTCAACTATGGGGGATAATAATTGTACTAATTATCATTATAATGTAATAACACAAAAAAATAAAACACATGTTTGTTGATACAGCCGATCTTTTAAGATATCTGAGTGTGTTATGAAGGTTCATAACTTTATCTATTGCCTTTATCTATTGTATTCATGTTTTTTTGTCATGTTTTGTGAGATTTCTAGGACCTCGATGAAACTGTTACAAAAAGGGATTCATTTTAGTAACACACACACACACACGCACATCACAAGTATCCATCCTGTTGCCTCTTTCCATTGTGCTATTTTGTTTTGGCTGTCCCACTCACTCGTCATCAGCAGCCTAATGTGCAAACTCTATCCTGTACAAAGGGTTATTGCGTCTTCATGGATCTGACGTGCAGCATATTAACTGGGGAAATAAAAGAGGTTTATTGTAATAATTGCAATACTCATTTGGTCCATGTGTGTTTGAATGGGTGAACACTAAAGACTAAAAAAGACTATTGAAATACAAGTGAATTTACCACCAATCAACCATATAACAGCTTAATAGTCAAAGTCTCCTTCATTTCACAAGTTCAGAATATTTGACTCGTTCAATGTTCTGTTAGTAATGACTGTTGTCATATCCACTGGTGTGTGTGGGGGTGTGTGTGTGTGTTCATACCAGCATGTGTGTGCTAACCTCCTTGCCACCATGTGCGTGTCCATCCTCTGGTGATGCATGGTCAGTCATTGTTCAGCACCGCCGCGGCCTTGGAGCAGAGGCTGGCCAGACGGATTGCAGCAGGACGCCGCGCGGCTCGAAAAGAAACATCCCCTCAGTTCAGCAAAGGTCAGGCAGAGGCATCATTAGGTTGTCAGAGTCTAAAACAGGGTCCAGAGAGGTGGGGGGGGGGGGGGGGGGGGTTGACTGAGGTTTTCTGACTCAAGGACATGCCGGTACCAGAGGTTAATGACGGAGGCAGCCTTGGTACGCCATAGGGGATGCCACTTATCATGCTGATGTACAGTGTGTGCTCGTGTGAGCTGAATGTAGGAGTGTATGTCAAGTTTTTGAAGGCAAATATACACTTGAATATTTGAAATTAGTCAATGGTCAGTGTTCAAAGCTGATTCTGATTCTAATTCAGCATTTTTTTTAATACTCGTTATCTTACTCACGGGACATTCATACTTTGAAATAGAAGATACTATTGTAAAATAATTTTGTATGAAGTCAGATCAATACGGTAACCTGTTGACCGCAACCTGTGTTATGTACACAACTGCTACGACTGATGGGACATATCTTTGGAAAGACAAGATTACTGAGATTTAAATTCTGCTAAACATTTCAAGATACAATCCCGACAGCTGGTACAATCAACGCCTCTGTCAGTCAACAACAACAAACAAACAAAGAATTACAACATTGAGGCAACTCACATATGAAGCCTCATAGTAATCCACCGATCGTCAACATCCCGTCTTGCTGCTTTGGCTAAGGTCCAGACAATCCAATCCAGTAAAATATTAAGTCCCAAACACATTGTTACATCAAAGAAATACCCACGGACGGCTCTTGCATTTGAAATCCCAGTTCTCATGTAAACATTGCCGATATCTTCGGATAGGCGGTGGTAACATGCTGAAGACCTGAATCTGACCTAAACAAAGGGCTGGCCATTTTCAACGGTGTACATTTACATACTTTAACAAACATGTACAGATGAACACTAGAAAAGTTTACACAGACTCATGCGGTGTGTGCGCGATTGCGTGCGTGCGTGCGTGTTAACCTCTTTGCCTCCGTCCTAATTGTCCCCATTTGATCAAAGCAGTCGTGGGTTCAGGCACTTCCTTGCCTCCCCACAGCTCCATTTATCACAGGCAGCAATGGAGACACACAAAGGCACTCTGTGCTTCAAGGTGAATTTCCAAATGGCTCAGCTTGTGTTACCTTGTTAAATCGATGTGCTTGGTGACAACCGATGGCAATGGAAATCTCACCAGGCTGAAGACTTTTACACATCTTTGTGACATGGAAGTGCTATGGAGGTTGTGAAAGGGCTATTAAAAGCCTCTGCAGCTGGTCTCTAATTAATTTCGTAAACGTCATATTTATAGTTTTTGCTAATAAGAGAGAATGCTTTTATGTATTAAGTTGTATAAATCAAACACATACTCGAGCAGCGGCTTTCTTTTTTTTCTTCTTTTTTTTAAAGGAGTTTTCGTGTTTCCTTTTTCCTTCCTATCATAAATTGTTAAAAGTTATACAGCTATCTAGGCTAAGCTGAAAAGGTAGAGATAATGTTGATATGAATCATGTTTTTAAGGTTCCTTTTCAAGGTATTCAATTCTTATTTACTCAGCTTTTACACATGACTGATATTATTTGCCTGGTCAGAGCAGAGAGTATGTAGAGACTTTGAATATTTTTTTCTCTCTTGTAATCGTAGGAAAAGCTTTGGCGTTAACATGACATTGCTGCTCACATTATTTTTACATTTAGGAAGGGGGAAGAAACATCTGTGTGGAATCCTGAATTGCGAGTGTTTTCGATTCCGGTTGAGAAAAGTGAATTTTTCTGATCAAAAGAAAAAGACATAATAAATATCTGAGTCGTGTGTCCTTTGAGCTTCCTTTGTTTTCATGTGAAGTGATGAAGATCATACTTCTCTAAAATAATAATGAAATCTCTTTATTTTAGCGAACCTTGCTGCATCAATTTCCATATTTGAAAAGCAAACCTGATTTGGATGAATCCGTTAAAAGTCTGATACCAGACATTAGCATTACTGATAATGCTGAATTCCTGATTCAATGTTGACAGACACATGGCCACTTCACTTCCTCGTTATACTATATGGTTGCTTTTAACAAATATTATATAATATTCTCGAAACATTATGTCAGCAAACTATGTGTCCTCTCGGGTCTCTTACATTGGGAAACATCATGCGGGTATGTGGTTTTCTTTCTCATGTGATTTTTTTTTCCTCATGTGACATTCAAACCTATGTGCCCATACCATGGTCTGGCTTTGCTCTCATATTTATGTCCTATTCTCATCCTGTCACCACCAGCATGCCACCCAGGCTTCTACAAGGCGTACGCTGGAAACACCAAGTGTTCAAAGTGCCCTCCGCACAGCGTCAGCTACGGAGAAGGGGCCGCTGTCTGCCGCTGTGAGACGAGCTTCTTCAGGGCTGAGAGAGATCCTCCAACAATGGCTTGTACACGTGAGTACACGTATTACTCATTAGACACATAACCACATAGATGTTCGAGGCTTTTAGTCATCTAAATTATAAATACATGTTACAATATCTCTGCACTTGTGTGTGGCTGACAGTCAGGGTAAGTTATTGGTTATGGTCCCTCAGAATTCGCTGTGTCTCATCTGCAGGACTTCTCTGGTGTGAAACTATGCATTAGAGAGTCTCTGGATGAATTACATGGCTTTTGTTCAGCTGCCTCGTCTTCATTGATGATTTACCGACTGTCATTACGACTTCATATTTGCATTAAATTACAGTTTAACCGGACTAATTCTCCTTTAATTAAAAAGCTATTTAGCTGTCACTGAGATAGACGGGGGCCACGCCTGAGAGCTCCACAGGGTGGAACAGTGTATTTGTCTCTTACGGAGAGACAAAGCCACGTCGTTGTGGAGAAGCTGTGAGTTTACAGTTTCCCTGCAAGATACACAGTTTGTCCAAATCCATGCATTTATACGTGCAGGCTTTCCAATGCAATATATATATATATATATATATATATATATATATATATATATATATATATATATATATATATATATATTGTATTAATCAAATATGCTAATTATAAAATCAGCAGGAACCTGGACCAGTAAAGAATAATGTGGAGTTTCGTGATTTGCTGTGTTTTAACCCTCACATGTGGATGCATTAGACCAACAACCAGTCCACAATATTAACAATAAATAGATAAATATAACACCAGCACAATGCCACACGTCTACTTTGAATATGTCTTTTTCAAGTGCTCTTCAACCGTTGATATTGTTAGTTGTTCAACTAAATCTTCCAGGAAAAAAGAAAATCCTGAAACTCCAACATCACGTTTGCTCCCGATACACACCCTGTGTATAAATGCTTATGGGAAGTATTACAACCCAGCAAGCTAAGAGGTGTAGACTACCTCATCTACTCTACTCAGCTCTAACAAGCTGTGAGTTCTGTGTTTACTCATGATGCATTTTAATCAGCAGCCTGTTGGCCGCAGCATAAACTATCTGCCTGATGTCTAAGTAAGAAAAAAGAAAGAAAAAGAAACAGAGATTAAAGACTGAGGGCCTGAGAGGAAGACAAAGACAGGGAGCAAGAAAGAAAGGATGTCACAGGAGGAGAGATAAAGGTGGAGAGAAAGTGTAAAGGCTGGATGGAGTAGACAGTGAAGAGAGAAAGGAAGGAGGGTGCTGATACCATCTCCCCCTAGAGGAGAATAGGAGCTGATTGATGGCAGCAGGGTTGCGCTGCAAGAGGGGAGGTGGGTGGATTCTCCTCGATGGAGAGAATAGAAGAGGTGAGATAATGGCCGATAGACGCAGGAACCGATAAAGAGAGAGAGAATGGACATTCGCTGACAGAAGTGGAGGAGGGGTAGGAGGAGCTTTTCTGTCTACGGAGATTTTTAGCAAAGGTGGTGAGGGAGATGGAGGGATGGAGGGATGGTGAAAGGAGAGGGAAGCATCCCATTGTCTAGGCAGACAGTGAGCTTGGCAGGACGGGACTTTTTAAATCCCTCAGGCTTTTTAACTCCACCCTGTTGACAGCTGGCTGCGTGCTATGGCACAATGCTGACCCTGACACACAAACACACACATGGAGAGCACAACAATACCTCAACAAGGTAAATGTGAGGTGAAATAATAAAAGTTCATACAAAGAGTTATGTGGAACAGCAGCACTGTGTTATATTTAACAATGTTATACTCCAATGTATTTGTATGTAGATTTATACATGTATTAGATGTGAGGTATCTCAGGGGTCCATTTTGGGTCCTTTGCTTTTCTTTAGTATACATAATATTGGCAGCTCTGTTACTTTAAGGGAATGATGTGTTGAAAGTGTTGAAATCCCACGCACTGATCGATAAGGAGACATCACCTGGAAATTGAAGAAACATGTTTGAGGTCAGCAATAGAAAAATACTTTAGCGATTAGAATCTACAGATTTGAAGCATATGCATTAAGCGTGGGCCCTAGAGAGGAAACAGGACAGGATCCCCTGCAGTCTGGAAGATGAGTAAAGCCAGCTGGTGTCAGATAGAAACTTTCAGCTATGGGAAAGTGGTGGATTGAGCATCGGAAGGTCAGAAATACATAAAATAAAAGGTGAAGAAATTCACCCTTAGAGGAATAAAAGCAGAGGGTGAAAGAAAGGATCATCCTGATACAACTTTCTAAGCCTCATTAGAGTGAAGAAAAGGCATCTGTTTGGCTTTTAAATGGTTCTGTAAGATGTCATTGCCACCAGGGCTTATAAGCCATAAAATGATCCACTGTTTAAGCGTCACACACAGCAAATTGTGTATCTTATGTTTTTAATATCAGCTTAAACACTGTAAAAATATCGTATCACTGATTTATCGACTCATTCACTTTTTTTTTTCTCCGGCTGCAGGCCCTCCATCTCCACCGCGCAACCTGATATTTAACCTGAACGACACCTGTCTGATGCTGGAGTGGTCGCCTCCCGGCGACAACGGGGGCCGCCGGGATCTCACTTACAACGTCCAGTGCAAACGTTGTGGCCCCGATCCCGACCAGTGCCACTTCTGCGACGAGGAGCTGCGTTTCCTACCGCGACCTTCAGGCCTGACCAACGCCACGGTCACTGTCATGGACTTCTCAGCGCACGCCAACTACACCTTCGAGATCGAGTCCCTCAATGGTGTTTCAGACCTGAGCTCCTTCCCCCGGCAGGTAGCCTTCATCACCGTCAGCACCGATCAGGGTGGTGAGTAATATATTTACATTTTACTTGATGCTGAGAGTCGTATCATGGGACCCTTTAAATGCAACACTGGGATCTTTAAAAAGTAGATTCTGGTTTATGGTGCTTTAGTTTGGGCTGAGAAATTCATAAATGTCATGACTAATGAACCCTGAAGGAAAATTGTTTCCTGCTGGATTCATAGTACAATGATTGATCTCACTTCCTTATAATGCAATGTCTATATGAGTCAATACAAACCCCTGAATGGTTTCACATGATCAATGTGAATGTGAACTATTGTCTAAAATGTATGGCCAGACCACCATATTCCACTGCGCACTGTATTTTTTGGATGATAAAGAGTCCTAAATATTTGATACTGTAAAATGTGCTAAATGTGATATTCACAGCATTAATATAGCGACAAACAACTATTTGCTGGGTAAACATCTTGTAGAGTAATGTCTTTCTGAGCATAAAGGAAGTCGCTTTCAGCTCTGTCAGCAGTGTTGCCGTTGTTTGTACTGCTAGCACCGTTCGCTGCGAGCCGCTGTCTCAGCCATCGGTATGTCGTGAACTGCTTGAAGGCCATAGATATGCAATGATTTTTTTATTTTTTATAAAGAACCTTTAAAATATAGATATAGGATTGTGGAACTGTGTTTTTTCAAGTCTGGATTTTGTAAAAACTGCTAATAACACAATCTTTACTGTATGTAGCCGTTGAGGCAGAGGGTAAAGAAAGTCATGGTTGATATTACAGTTGGCGCTCCTCTGATATTTCTAGTTTTGCATCCTTAACTGCCGCTGTAAATGATGAGAAAGGGCCAAGGAGAGGTTGTCTCTACCTGCCTACTTGCTCAAAATAAGGTGTTTATGCTGAAAGCCTCATATTTCTTCTGGGACCGTGGTCTGTATGGGAACACTTATGCTTTTAATTTTGTGATTTGCAAACATTGTGTTTGCTGTTTTCTCCCTCTTCCCTTGACTATTCTCTGTTTTTTTCTTCTATTGGTTGTTTGTCCTGTTTCTAAACACATTTGTTTAGTTTTTTCTTTCCTTCTTGTTTCTTTCCTCCCTTCGTTTTCTCCTTCCCTCCATCCTATAGTTGCTGTGGGAGTCTGGGAGTAATACATTTTCTCATACAGCCAAAATACATTAAATGCATTATTCTGTGTCACAGGGGACAGCTCTGGCCTTAACAGGTAACTCAATGTTACATGCAGCCTTTTTATGTCATTAGGATACCCAGTTTAGCACATGGTCTTGGCAGGTCCCCAAGCTGTACACAAGACCCATTTCAGCGCTAATATACCCAGCTGCAGCTGTTTAAAATGCTCGAGGGAAGAGGCAGATAGCTGGCCATGAGCCACTGATAAGCAGACTGAAGATGTATTTCACCACCATCACCTTTACAGAAATGAGCGTTTAGGCCGAGAGTCAATGGTCGGTGTCAAAGTAAAATGATTGTACATGACGTTTTGATGGTTTCGTGCTAAAATATGTGATCATCTCTGTGTATTCTGCGCATGATACAACTTGCACAAGTGTGTCAAGTAGAATTCTGGGAACTCTAATCAAACTCAAGCTATATTTCACACACTGTACAGTCCAACTTGTTTTCACACCTCAACGTGGAGCTAATTTCAAAGGATTTGTGACTGAGGTGGATATTACCAAATATATAAGACCTGCTGTCTCTTGGAGGAAGATGATTCATGCCCACAAGCAGCCCACACAGTGGCAATTACTACTGTCAGTCCTCAAATTATAATGTTGTGACTTTTTTTCCATAGTGTTTAACATATAATTATTCATGGATTACAGCAGTGCATTTTACAAACTGTAAACAGAAGCTACTGTTTTAGTGAAATGTAATGTATCTTCGGAGCTTCTTGAACATGACCCATAACTGGACAAATTCATGTGATGTATTCACACACACACACACACACACACACACACACACACACACACACACACACACACACACACACCTGTAGATGAAACTAGCTACGGTGCAGTGATGTATACTCTTCCTGTCATTACAAGAGGAATACAGACCACCGTTCCAAACCTGAATTGCTTACACTGTGAAAAAGATTGTCCTGCAGTCAACTATTGAAGTGGTGATGACACACAGCACGGTGAAACCCAGCGTTGCATTTGTCCAACCTGAACATCATTTTCTTCTAGAGTATGTAACAGTCATACAAACACTGATGAACAGCAACCTCAACATGATACTAGAAGAGGGATCTGCTCCGTTAGCCAGGCACATTGTTTTGAGAAAGATTGACATTGGCGGAAAGATAACACCTGCAGTGGCTTATGAGCATTTTTGAAGTGTGCTTAAGGTCAACCTTACTCAACTCAGATTGAGTTATTGAGAACCAGGCAAAATATATTAGGAAAAGGAAAACTTGGATGTTGCTGTGACGTGTGTTTTTTTTCTGCAACTGCCGTGATATGCATACAAACAAATAGCTTTGCACGCACGCTTCCTGAGATTCATCAACCTAAACCTCCATGTGATTGTTTGGGAAAGGTGTACAGCAAATTTGAACGCTATTAGCATAGTGTTGCCATAAGCAGAAAGGTGACAGCCATGCAAATGTCTCAGTGTTGTGAGGAATCAAGAGTCTCCTGTAATAATGCACAGTGGCCCAAGATAAATTAGACGTTGTCATTAAAATGCAGACGGTCCTTTTGGTAAATGCTTTGTGTCAGTGGGGTTAGTATATGATTTGTTGTGCCTATGATGGGCTGCTTTGTACTGTCCATATTCATGAGTGGCATATAGAAGTTAAGGCCTGTGATAATTTCATGTCAGGCGTAACCTTTTCAATATTTTGTGATTTATACAGTGAAGCACATCTAATGTATTCACAAACAGCATTCTTTATAACACACACATGCACTGAGACTCTGTGGGGAGAATTATAAAGCATAAGGATTAACAGCAGGGGAGTGTCTTGGCCTGTAGTAAATCTCCTCATATTTGGAGAAAGAGAAAAGGAGTCTGGGGAAATCATGTGCGCATTTGCAGTTCTCGAAGTCGGCACCAGGAACGTGGCACTGCCGCGATCAGACAGACTTATAAGTTTACACCTCTGGGAGGTTTACATCTGCCATGATCCATCTGCCAACTTTTTCTTTCCAGCCAGTAGAAGCTCTTGATGGTCATCATCTGCAGCCGTAAACGTAAACTCCTGTAAACTGCACCTTGGAACTTTAAAAAAAAACAACTTCCGATCCTCTCCAGTGATGACGTTTTACTTGCACATAGCTCTAAAATAGACTCGGTATCTTTCTACCTCAGACAATAAGTGTAATTGCCACACGCTGCTTTGCTTAAGGGAACCCAGGATGCCTTCCCAAAGTAGGTGACTGGGTCAGGGAGGCAAGGCTAAGAGGACAGAGGAACGTGAAATGAGGGAGAAAGCCTGAGAGGTCAATAAAGAGGATGTTATGAGATCAGAAGAAGAGCTGGACAGAGACAGATGGAATGAAATAAAAGTGTAAAAGGGAGAAAGAAAAAGATGCAGCGAAAGTGAGGAGATGATCGAAAGATCAAAGAAGGGTTGGACAAGAAATGTGGATAAAGAGAGTGCGGGGTAAGAGATGCAGAAACACAGAGACTTCTCTGCACTTGTGTTTGTGCACTGTGAGAACTCAAACTTGGAAAATTGTTCGCCTCAATGAATTTCTTGATCAAGCTAAAACACAGAATCATAAATACAGCAGGTAGACTCTAGCTGTGGTTTGGCATAGATATGAAAGGTTATTTCTAAGCTCACAAACACACTACAATTCTTGGTTTCAAGTGATGATACTCTAATGAAAGCACAGCTATAAATATTTAATTCCATTTCTATAATATATCCCCCAAATACTACCCACTGGCACTTGGATACATTTTTTAGTTTATTGTCATAAACAGCATGCACTTATGCTAAAAATCTCAAGAAACCTTATTTTTCTCTGACTTGAGGAAAGTTTCACGACTCAAGATTGTACTCAAATTGTGTTTTCTGTGATGAATAACCAATGATACCAACCATTGTAAAGATAAGTATCCACTCTCACATACTCAAGGCTTTATTAGGCACTTTTGGGACAGCTTTCTAATTCGTGATTCAGCATTGATCATGTGACTACCAGCCGTACAACCATTCAAGCTGTATTGATTAGGCATGAAGCCCAACTACCAACTCTTGTCAATAAATCTTCAGAGGTATCCATTGATCTCACTGCCTCACAAAGCAACTCGTGAGGCAGTGAGATCAATGAAGACTTCGGTTGAATTGAGAAGTTAACTCATTTTCCATCATCTTACAACTTTACAAACAGATAGATTTGGCTGCTTCTCACGTGGAGCTGGTTTAGGGATGAGGGTCGAGTTGACAAAAGATGTTTGCACTTGAGTGAGAATTTTAAAAAAAAAATGTTTTAGACTCAAATTAAAAGAAATCTGACAAACCTTTCATGGTTTGGTTAAATAGAAGAAAAGTTGGGTCTCATTCATGTCTAATATGTGTTCATGTGCAAATGCTGTCTCATATATCTCAAATAATGTCTGTGTGTATATACAACATATGAACAGGGATGATCTCAGAAGTAATTGCTGTATTTCATAATCCTGGAAATGAGTGGTGAGAGGGGGTGGACAGGTGGATGTTCGCAGAAAGGCAGAGGAGGAAGAGGAGGAGAAGGAAAAGGTGGAAATAGACACAGGCCTAGAGACAGGAGAGTTGCTTTAATCACAGGAAGCAGCTGGATAATTGTGTCTGTCACTGAAAGCAATCAGGGACAGATCTCAGTTCAGAATATTCTCTCATGTTCTCGCAACAACCTGAGAGACTCTAATCAGACGGTCTTTTGTAGATGAAACGCTGGTGGGTAAAACCAACAATCTGGGATCTGCATGATGATATGGAATAACGTGGGAGGAGCTGGCGGGGAAAGTGCTGCTCATTGACTTGGCACTGACTGCAATTGTCCAGATCATTTTCATTTGTTTCACTCACCTGAAGGCTGATGTAGAAATTGTGAAAAGATGTTATGCCACTATCCACTAAATCGGAGTCGACATGAAAGCGTGCATGTCTGCATGTAAGGGCTAACCCGCGCGCACGGCTCCCGGGTTAACGGTGATGTCACGTTAGTGTTATTATCATAGCAAAACAGAACAGAGCATGCAATCAGACCTGTGCATAACTGGTGTCATGCCAGGGTCTCATATAGCACTGATTTCCTTGGTTTCATCCATCAGTATCTTTATCATCCTCAGCCGTCGTCTGCTTCCTCCAGTAAATGGTGCAGACCACATGGATATGCCAATACCGCGCATAATCTGAGACTTCATCAAAATCTAAATTGATTTGAGAATGTGCTTACCTGGCATGGAAGCTACACCATGCACACAGAGAGTTTGGAGTTAATGGTGTGCAGAATGGGGCGTAGCGATGAAAGATTAAAAGAAATCGTGCTCCTACGGCAAACCTGAACATGTCGGTGCTGAAAGCTCTGGGATACTTTCCAATCCCGAAAGCTTATCCACACAGTGTTGTGGTGGCATGGCAACATTTTTTGTTGTTGTCGACCCCTGTATATAGTTTAATAATCAGATTTATTGAGAAATGTATCATTTAAATCAATTCTAGGGAATGGTTTAACATGTAGATCAAATGCATTGAGTGAATAGAGACGCCCTACACCCAATGCAGTAAAATCAAAATGTGGCACTGACCTGAGACTGAGAGGATTGTTCGAAAGTGTTGGAGCTTAAACAGTAAAAGTATAATCTACTTTTCTTCTGTGGATCTTTGTTGGTTACCACACCGGACGATCCAAAATATAAAAAGGAAACAGGTTTGAAATATAATCAAACCTGCATTTGAAGGAGTTCTCAAAGGAATAGGAAGCCAATGCCCGACTGGAGACCCTCTGGAGAATAGGCTTTCATGAGCGTTCTCCTTGTCCCCTTTATTCTTTATTTTTGTTATGAATATTTAATCTTTTAATCAACAACATCGGGGGTAAGTGATGGTCTTGAGCTTTATAGAATATTGACATTAACATTCCTCTCTGCAGTTGTGTCTTTTTTTATTTTACATGCCAAATTCTTTATTTCTGACTGTTTGAACTAGCAGGTGTAAATTTTGTGGCAATGTAAATGTTGTTCTTTAAGCATTTTGTTCAGTTACTCCATAAAACACAAAGAATAGCAATCATTGTTTCCAGCATGTGTATGAAATGTTTTAGCATCTGACAACCCCGACACTACAAAACTTTCATTACCACCACCGGCACTACAAATGTGTCCACACTATCGCGTCGTTTTTCTGGACCCACAATATCTCAGAAAAAAATAATAACTTTTCAGTTATATGACTCATAGTCCTCTTTTGCAGGCGTATTGCTGTTTTACTTTAAAGTCTGTAAAAAAGTAAATGAGCTCCTTGTCGCTTTGACACATTGGCACACAGTTTTCAAGATGGGTTGACATCTATAAAGGCAACAGTCCATCAAACACAATTGGAAACCTCCTTCGGTCTGACAGAATCAGACTGAAGGAGGATTTCTAAGTGTTCTCAGTTTAAAAGACAGGTCATAGATTGAAGACTGGTATGTCGGCACATTTAATAGGTTTTAGGCAAAGTCAATGTAACTCACACAGGGTTCACACACTCAAATATATTCAGGACCAATATATAATCCATAGGAAGGGCTGAAAGAGAGAATGTCAGACAGAATAAACAACTGGAGCCATACTTTAAGTTTAAAATGCATATTGAAGACTTCCTACATGAAAACAAGAATGAAAGTCTCTAAATTATCCCTTTCGTGTTAACCAGTGAACACTGTACTTAATGCATTCAGTGTGACAGAATTATTTTTAAAGTGCTTTGCAGTTTGAACACATAACATTGACACTGGCTAATTAACACTTTTCTCTTATATGACACTGAAGTATAACAGTTATATCGGGTGTCAATTCAATCTTAGTGCCAAAAGGCTCTCGAATTTGACAAAAAAGTCAAGTGGTAAGACATTTACGAGTTCTACCACACTGGTGTACTCCAGTGATGGCAATGAAGGAATGGCAAAAGGTGACCTTTGTCCAATTCCTCTGGTTAAGGCGATCGGATTCAATGACCTAGCCAAGACACTTCCGAAAGGGGTTGACTTTCGGTGCTCAGGTCTTTGAAACACTTCTTTCTTTTTTCAAATAAGTGTCGTCTGACAAAGTTCATCTGTCCAGTGTAGGACACCCTCTATTCTTACACCCTCCAAGGTACGATTTATTCACCTGAGACACGAGAATCTTGTTTTTAGAATGAATTAAAGTGGCTCTTGGTTGTCAAACACCCATAAGTGTCAAATAGTGATAGCATTATGTGCACAAAATTGTGTCAGTCAGATTCTATAGAGGAAAACCTCTGGCCCACCTTGATGTGCGATGGCCCTCTGCCATGCCCCGAGCCAGCACCAACGTAATTATGCAGCACCGGCTATGAATGAATGGTGTGTGATAAACTCCTGCCCTTCTCAGCCACGGTGCCCCTCCCAGGCAGCAGTCTCCCGGCATCGCGCCACGCTCTAACTAACTATGACAAATTAGCCCCACACTTAATTACTAGCCTGGGAAAATCACAATGATGTTTATTAGGCGCGGCATCATAAAGCGGTATGTCCGTGCCCCAAGACCAAAGCTCTGTGCCGGAGAAACACTAATAATAACAACAGCCATACAAATTGGCTGAGTGGAATGACCGGGGTTCCCGAGGCGCCAGCCGGGGTGGGGTGAAGGGGAAGGTGACTTTCTGCGGATGAATCAATACTGTGCTCTACTGTGCTGTGCTGAGCTCCGGCTGCTACCACTGTAGATCTGCCTGAGATGGCTGAAATCCACTACGTGTGTGTGTGTGTGTGTGTGTGTGTGTGTGTGTGTGTGTGTGTGTGTGTGTGTGTGTGTGTGTGTGTGTGTGTGTCAGTGGGGTAGATTTAGCTGCGATCTCTCTCCATTATGGGTTAATAGGAAAAAAGAGCACTGATGAAAAATGCTGAATATATCACATTACACACTTTTTTTTTTCTTCTCCTTTGACATATATGGGCACGTGTATCTTGGGGGTCTTCTGTCTGATAAAGAGTAAGTGTGTGCGTGTGTGTGTTTGTGTGTGTGTGTGTGTGAGAGTGTGAGAGACCACAGCTGGGCTGGTGGCACTGGCCTTGTGGAGAGAGCGGTCGTAAATACAGCCTCCATGCTTGCTGGCTTATTAACGGTTGATTTATCTGCCTCTCTATGAGGAATTCTCGCCCTTGGCACCCAAGCCCAGAGTTCGGCTCGGGGGGTCACAATTACCCAGTGGTGTGTGTGTGTGTGTGTGTGTGTGTGTGTGTGTGTGTGTGTGTGTGTGTGTGTGTGTGTGTGTGTGTGAAGATATGTCAAGGGGATATTTTGCGTCACAGTGTCGTGGATATTGCGGGCGTGTGCACATGGCTTATGATGCTGTATACATCAGTGTAACTATTTAGTACCAGGGTCATCTTCATCATCACTCTCTCTTACACACACACACATACACACACGCTTTTGATGCCAACTATAGGAAGAGATACGGGGTGGGGAGGGAGGGGGGGGCAATAGGACGGGAGGAATTTATTCGACAGCTTTCTGCCGCTACAGTGATTTATCAAAGTGTTTATCCTGCTGATGTGCCTTTATCTTTTTGTTTTATCTTCTCTCTCTGCCTCTCCCTCGTCTATCTTCCTCTCCCACACTTTTACATAAAGGCCATGTGCATGTTTGAATTGCCCGGGTTCATCATAATAAGCACTAAGTCACTACTTGTCATTATACTTTGTTGTGTTAAGACAGCTGTATGGCATTGATTTACTGAGTTTAGTTTGAGGATTAAAGGCCTCGTTTTATTCACATTGTTCAGCTTTCTTCCCTCGTGATTTTCAAGGATGTGTTTTTATAAATTGTCATATTTCAAGTTAGTTTTTTTCATCTCCCCCATCTGATGTTTTTGTCTTGCAAATTCAATCATTCTGGGAGCTCGCACTTTGTTTGCATCTTTTTTTGACAATGTAGTCTGATTAGGATTAGTGCAGTAAAGTGTGAAGAATTAATTCCTGAAGCCTAATGACAGGAATTACAATTACATTATATTCACTTTGTATTTAAATATAATTTGTTTAATATTTCCATTACACAATAATTTTACTATTATAGCGTAGTACAATTTTTGTTTCGACTGCAGGTTTTCAATTGAAAACCATAAAGCAGTTTATTAAATGTTTTATTGTTAATCTGGTGTATCTTTTCCTCCAGGTATAATCTATGTTGCACTTAATATACATCACCATTTCTGTAATGATTGAATATTAAAAAAAACATTGTAGGATGGAAAACGAACGGTCAGAAATGTTCTCAAAAGTTGTGAAATAAAATTCTGTTATTCCCTCTTTCACACGACATAATACCTGATCGGTTGTCATCAAAAATCCAATCCACTCATTAATTAGTATTTGAACACTATGTTTGGTTTTCACGAGGCAGTTCAGTTGAAAGTTCAGCCAATAAACAGCTCATGTGAATTTACATAACATTTCATTTCAGTTTGAGCACATGTCGTTTTCCGGCGTGTTGTGTTGCACCTTCTTGTTGTCCTCGAGCTCCCTAGTGGGTCTGCAATGCCGTGCTTACGGTGATCAGTGAGGTGCAAGATGAAAGACTCGCTATACTCCATGAAAGTGTTACCTGGGGGGGGGGAAATGAGTGTATCAACACTTTGCAGCATGAAAGACTTTTGCAGTTTGTCACTACAGCAAAAAAAAAAAAAAAAAGGTGTAATTTTCACAGTGAAGAGTTTTACCCCAGATATCTATTTTTACTGTTTTTATGTGAAGGTGTTTGGAAAATGTGATTAAAATGTCTTCTCGAACCTGAAATAATGTGATCCCAATTCATGGAGATCAGTTTGGGCACAATTTGAGAGACCTCAGATTGTTGCTCCTCAGAGGAAACCTCAGTAACTATCACATGTTCCTGCACATGTCCACCAGCGGCCGCATACCTCAGACTCAGTCCGGTGCTGGGTCACCCACAGTTGCAAGTTTAATTGGAATATTTACAATATCGCTCTCCTTTTCTCAGCCGCTCAAAACAGTGTGTCCCTCTGTTTGTCTTGTTAGTTATCTAGTGACGATACCTCGGGAAATGATGGAGATGGAAATTTCATCAGCTCTTGTTTGCATCACTAATGAACCTGTCTGGTCCCACTGGACGGTGAGCAGCTCAAACACACAAAGATTCAACGTTGCAGCCGTATCGTCATCACTCTTAGTTCCCTTGATCAACGCTCATATGTTAGCATTAGTGCGTGTAAAATGTGGGAAATATGTTTTTTCAAGTGCAATTAGTCGTTCATGTGATTCCCTGCATGGTGAAATTAGCACTACTGATTGCTCTTGACATAACTCGCTGGAACAGGAAGGATAAAATTATAAATAACACAACTTAAACTTGCAGTAACTGATGTATTTTGCCACTTGAGGGCTCGCTCAACGGCTGCTGAACTTTTGATAACAATGAGAAATATGTTAAGTCAGAATTTGCCCTATGGTTTCGGTGTAATTGTAACAGAACGAGCTGCATGACTCACCTGCTATGCAAGTAGCAGGTGACCAATCCCATCGCATTCTCCTCACTGCCATCATGCCACAAAAACGGATGACTGGAAACCATCTCAGAGAGCAGTGTTATAAGATTAAAGTGAGATGGACATGACTTATGGATAGTTAAACCTCTTATTTTCATGTTTGTAGAATGTATTGCAGCTTGTTGTAGATACTGTATTTGTGTTTGTGCACACTCTCCAGTGCATTCAATCATTTGGCTTGATTTGTTTTTGCAAGCACTTTTAGCACGACAATAGCCGGTGACGTACTTTGACTCAAGTTCAACTTATTATCTTTTTTTTTTGGGGAGATTTCCAACATATCACAAAATCTTAGTCAACGGATGAGTTTTGCAGAGTTCAAATGGAGACGGCTTTGTTGCCATGCTATCTCAGTGGCTGCTATGATTTCATAAACCTGCAATCACAAGAAACAGATATATTTCAAAACTAAAGAAGTGACCTTAAGACACACAAAAAAGCTGCAGTTGATTGAATGCTATGGGCTCTTTATCGCAAGCAACACGTTAGCATCACAAGTACTATGATCCGTTAAAAAGAATATTGCTTACACACACAATAAGTCCTTGAAGTCGTATTTCTTTCTTTTAATTGTGTATCTATGACGTTGTATCCGTGACATTTGGAGCAGATGTTTACTTGATGATTCCTTTTACAAACTTGTCCTTCTGTCCCAGTGGTGAGATAACACAAGATTTATTCGGCCTTCACTGCAACACACTTGTCCAAAGCTGAATTAGCCAGACAGATAACTTCCTCCACGTTGGCTTCTCTTGTGTGACGGCCTCAGACATCAACACAGTAAAGACAGCTCGCTAACGGCCAACATTGTTGAATCAAATGTTCAGCAAAGTCCCCCCACTCTTGTACTAACTACAAAAGTGCTGTGAGGATTCACTCCACAGCCCCGCTGCCTTCCAGCTCAAGACACCCTGCCTCCAACATGTGTATGTGCTCATGTACATACGTATCATTTTCATGACATGTAAGAGTTGCTCATTAATGTACTTGGTATTATCAGCATGCATTGATGTTCATGTAATAGACAACCCAGTTGTGTTGCTTATTATACAGTATATGAGAAACTATTAAATCTAGAGAAAATTCAAAGCTTGTGGAAAGCCATATCTCCCACTAATCATATTTCAAAAACATGTCAAGGACATGGCACGGTAATGACGTGACAATTCTTCCCCCAACTTATCATCACGGAGGATGGCAGATGGATGTAACATATTATCCAGTTCATCTTTGACTACAATGGTTGGTGATTTAAATGTACTATTTATAAATAAACAACTTTGCTTTGGATGTTAGAATTGTGATGTACTGTCTTCAGCTTCTTTTCTGTGGACTTTTTGTCCTGGAGCGGTAAGTGGATTTGTTCTGTACAATAACTACTGTACCAAACAGTGTGCAACATACATTTAGTTTTATATATAGCCACACTAGCATGGAACATGGCAGTTAAACTGGGACCAAATGTGACTCACTGTCACTTACCAGCTGCCAACAAACCAAAGGAGCTCTCGTGCTTTGAGTACGAATCTGCGCTGCTTTGAAGGTGTTGACCCTCAGCGAACCTCTGCCCTCGGACTCGACCTCTTTTCCTCTTCTTCTCTGGTCTATCCACTGTACCACTACAGTGTCTCTCTCCCCAGTCCTTAATCATGACAGCAGCCTTTGAAGTCGGACACAAACAGATGAAAGAGAATAGGAAAAAAGGACGACAGTCTTTCCAAAAAGGCGAAGATGTAGTGGAGGTGAGGAAAGACAAGACGGCACTTTATCATCTCCGTGCTGTTGGATACAAGTTCATTTGTGATACAAATCTTGCTAACATGTTTTAATTTACACGTTGGTGTATTTTAAAATACAATTTGGGTCTTGGTGGGAAATGTGACATTATTTTTTAATCAGATGCAGTTTCAGTCTTAATTCTGCATGACACTTTTGCAGACACAATATTCTCTGTCGACTGGTGGGAAATCATCAGTGAATCTTCCAACCGTGCCCATATCTCAAACCTGTCATCAGACGGAGTATTGATGTACTCAAGAACTGCACAATCCAGATTACCTTCAATTACAATGTGTTTTATTGTCATTGCAAATGTGTTTTTAATTACTTCTTCCCACAACATGTGGGCACGGCAAGTACAGTAGCATTGGACTCGGGGGACTTTTTTAATACACTGCGATACAGCGCTGCACATGATGCACAAAATGTATTTCCAAAACTGGGATTTGTTGTTGCATTCAAGTGCTTGACTGAAACGCTAGTATAATTTCAATCTCTTTATAGTCGCTCTGTGCTGTGAAGCTCCTCTCATCTTTATTGAGCAGATGAGAAGGTCTCAGCGGTAAATATGTGTTTGGTGGTACACACTTTATAAAGCGGACAAACCTTCAAGCCCACCTATCACTTTGAGTGCTTTGGGGAAAAGATGGTGGGTTTGTGTGTGTGGCACAGTAAGTTCTTTGAGTGTGTGCCTAATGCTGTTTGCTCTCTGGCTCTCCTGACTTTTAATAGATTAAATCCGAAATCCTCCAGGAGAAGAAGGAGACACACGCGAACACTTCCTTCACTCTTTTCAAGACATATTATTAATCTCCACATAGAAACCGGTCTGCCCGTGAACACGTCAATTGAAGTGAAATAACAGTTGGTTGTAAAAAGGCAAAGACAGACAAGAAAGACAGAAATTAAAACTGTAAACTGTAGCTTCACCATAACTAGCCATTTTGTTAACGGCCAGCCATTTCACACACAAATGAGTTTCTATAAATTCCTTCTGGGCTTTTGGCCTTTACTTTTGCATGCATTGCTGTTCATATGTATAATATACTGTGTGTGAAGTTGACTCTGTTTATGATGGTAAGACATCATGTCATACTCAAGCCTTCTCTAAGCAGTAGATATTATACTGTACTTTCCTGCAAATCATAGGAATGAAAGTCGATTGAGCTGAGCGCCAGAAAGCTCAGACCTGATTCATTATCACTTTAATGGTGATAATGAATCATTTCTGAAAGTCATTGTAATAATGCAGCATGGCACAAAACCCAATTTGTACTGAAAACATCTAGTTTTAGTCGCATTGTTTGTAAATCTTGTGTCGCAGTGGCCGCTCTTGGCATCATTGTGTCGCTCCAAAATTGATTTAACTTCTGGTGTTGCAGAACGAATAATCTGATGAAATAGCTTACATGTTAGATATTTTTAGTAACAAAAAAAAAAAAAGTTAAATTAACATGAAAGCCAAAATACAAGTGTGCTGGTAACTCATCAACCTTTCACAAAAGTTTATGGCGGTAAACTCGCAGTTTTGTCCACGCCAGTTGAATAATGCTGCATTCGTAAAAAATTAGCATGATTGAGTGCACTTGTCAGGAGAGACCACTGTATGTATTAGGGGAGTGGAGTGCTGCGTTTGCAATTGTGCAACTCGCACCGTACACACAAACACAAACACACACACACACACACATGCAGACACACATGCATTACAAACTCACAACAGAAAGAGGGCTCTGTGAAAAAGCCTGCACCTGTAATAGAGTGATAATGCTGAGTAAGACACACACACTTTTTAAAATACACAAACACACACACACACACAGACACACAAAAGACATAATGACTGTAGCTCCATCAACCTGGCGTGGGCTGTAGAATAGTGACCTAAATGGATTGGGATTGCAGCATCATTGGTGATTACCACTGAAAGCTTTCTGATATATCGCACCATAAACAGTCTAGAGGGAAACGCATGCAGACTGGAGCACACGGCTATGTGCAGCTCTTCAGTTTGAGATAAATACTGTAGATCCATCATTAGGAGACACCCCTTTACATTGGGTACACAAATGAAAATCATCAATTCTTAAAGTAAAAGCAATTTAACTTTTATAGCCAGATCTACAACAATAGTGGCTTAAGTTAGGTTGCCAATTTGTCTGTTGCCTACGTTGCATATTTCTATTTTATTTACTGGACCCCTATTAGGTACTTGACAGATCAATTGAAGTGTGTTGGCAAAACTCTCCGGGTTGTTTGTTTCTACATATTATTTGAATAATATGTTAACACAAATGTTCAAAGGTGTTCCCCTTCTGCCATCTTAGCTATGTAATGTATATTGAATTTGAAATATTCTGTATTTTGGGAGAAGTAAGCAGTCAGATTAAGATACATTTTGACAAAAAACAATTTCAATATAAGGGTATCCAACTTGCAGAATAAAAGTCTTAACAACCATCGTATTCCAGGTTCAGCAGTAGCATTGAGGGAAGCATTGCAGAAGTGTACGGTCAGCAGACAAATGCAATAGAGGGCAATGCTGAAGGACTTTAGAAACTACAGTGCAATGACAGTAAAGCAGGTGGAGAAATGTGGAGGTTTAGAGATAAAAGAGATGAACAGGTAAATCAGACAGATTGTGTTGTCGTAAATGTAAGATCATTGTAAACTAGATTATTCTAAAATGACAGACCTTATAAATAAAATGACCTATTAGTGGTACATTGGTCAACCAAACCAAATGTTATTCTTCTAATGTGCCAGAGTACAGAGCCGAACATTGTGGAAGGTAAAATAAAATCAAGAGTGTGTGATGGACAATTCATTCATGAAAAGAAACAAGAACAGAAAAAAGGGACAGAAACTCAGCAAAGTTATGCACACCAGTCACCAGTCTGCACATCTGTAATTTTTTTTCCTTCGTGGATTTATTTCCATTTAGACACATGACACATTATTGATTCTCACGCTATCGACTCATTAGATCCTGCTGATGGCCAGGTATCTGCTATTGTCCAAGCATCACGGAGAAACCACATCTATTAGATCGTGTACGTGTGTGTGGACGTTAAATGGCCATCAATTAGGCCAGTCACCACTTTGTGTGCAAAATTCCTCCGTGCTCGTGCGTGCAACAGAACCACAGATGGACGACACACATAACTCACACACATGCTCCGCTAGCGGTAAATCCCCACAGACTACACAGTCCTGTTACCAGAAGGCTTTCCTGTCAAAGTGTCCTTGAGTAAGACAGTCAACCCCTGCCTGGTGACTCTTCACGATTTGTAAAATATGCTGTGAATATTCTTGTGAAGAGCTACATAGAGCCGCCACAGTAGCACATAGAATGAAGCTCTATCACACTGTTTTAACATTCATAATTTTATCAAGTTCCTCTGCGATAGAAAGACATTTTTTTCCACCTCAGCCGTACTTTTCTCTATCAGCGGTCTCATTAATAAATGTTGCAACAGTAATTAATTATCACATCGCACTCGTACGCAGTTTAACTGTTCACTCTTTCACAACACTCTGACTTGTATTACTAATGAGCATTTTCCTATTTGTGTACCTTAAAACATTCATTGACATTTACATTGTCAAAGACATTTAATGAATCACAATACGATCTACTTTGATGCTGCAGATAGTGTCACAATCCATCATATAGAGTGAGTATAATAAACACACCCCTGCAACCGAGCCTTTCAAGTGATTGTTTTTGTTTGGTTTGGTTCTCTTATTTGATGGGATTTTATTAAATGCACTCAGAGGAAGCGCCGCACAACTCTGAAGTGAAACGTGTCCAACCGAGCTGTCTTGGAACATCTTTAGGGATTCATCAACCAATAGCCGAGGGACAGAGGAATGTGTTGAGGGGGTTGACGGACAGAAATATAGAAAGTAGTTTGAGAAAAGGGAGACTGAAGGATTAAAAGACAGAGTGAGGATGACGCTCCCCTGTGTGATTAGAGTTATGAAGCAATTTAAGAGAGGTGGGATGGTTATAAAAAACAAAGCTTGTCTACAGTCCACTTTATAAGATGCTCACATCTAACTGGTTCAAGCCAATAACATTATGCCAATCTATTAGGGCAAATAATTGTTTAGAAAACGGCTACATTTCTTATTTAGTGGCTAATACCAGCTGACTGAACTCACTAACTTGCCTACTCTTCACAAGTAGCACCTGTGTATTTGAGAATGTGGTCATGTATGTAACACTTAGCATAGTGAAACAATGAGAATTGTGAACCCCAGAGAGGGTACAGACTGAATAAAAGAATACTAATAAGTAAACAGAGCTACTGTGCCAGTCAAGGAAATTAGTCTAACCCTTGAACAAAGCTGGAATGAGTAAGCGGAACAAAGTGCCTCCTTCGCTAAACACACACAGGCACACAAACACAAACATTTTCTCCTTCTTGCATCCCATTATTGCAGTCTCTATAAATTGTCCACTGCAACAATCCAATTCCCCCGAGGGAATCATTAAAGTTTCATCCTACAAAAGGAAGATTTTGGGGGAGGTGGGGCTGCAAAGACTGGGGAGAAGAGATACCCGAGGAAGATGTCAGGTGGAGAGATACAGACAAAAACAGGAGAAGAAAGAGAGAGAAAGAGAGAGACAGTGATTTAGGCTCAGTGGTGCGTAACGGCTACCAGCCCATGTTGTCATTGACAGGAAGTGAAGGGTATGTCTTCCCAAAACCAGCTAATCAGGCTGACCTCATGGGGACAGTGTGTGTATGCATTATTTCAGGAAGACCGTGGCCTCACATTCCAGGCCTGGAATGAATGATGCTCCCAGTGGCTTGGTTTCACCCCAGTGAGCACACACTGAGCTAATGGTGAAGCTGTGAGACCCGATGTGTGTGTGTGTGTGTGTGTGTGTGTGTGTGTGTGTGTGTGTGTGTGTGTGTGTGTGTGTGTGTGTGTGTGTGCGTGTGTGTGTGTGTGTGTGTGTCTGTGTGTGCAGCACTCAAACTCACACTCAGTTGGGGCAGAATAAAGCAACTTCTCACACACATGTATGTTTGTGTGTGTTTGCAAAATTGAGAATATACATTGGGGCTTGGCCAATGTTTCATCTTTTTGAGGCAACTGTCACGGCACATGTTTCATTTGTGCCAGTAAACCCAGAATAATAAAGATCCAAGTGTAAAGCTGCTCTAGAAGGAGGATGCAAGATCTACATCAGTGGTCCCCAAACTAGTAGTGGTAGTGAAATGTATTGTGCTGTGTAGGTGCTGTATCAGTTAGTCTGGTTTCTCAGCCTGCTTGCTTTGTGGTTTTCACAGGGAAGCTGATGAGCGAGAGCTGCAAACAGCGATGTCCACAAGCCGAAAGAAGCTACAAATTTTGCTCTGACAACTAAGCTGAACTTTTAACTGTTAGGATTGTGCACGGCACAACAGAAAGTTAATGTCCCATGGACTTTTTTTCTGTGAAGAACCTAGAAAGGTTTTTTTTGGTTATTGGTTATTTTACAAATAGTGTTATTTATTTCCTGACATTTTTCTATGTGAAGAACCCGGAGAGGGTTATTTGATTTTTATTGATTTCATAAGTAATGTAATGTAATTTCATTTCAGAAATAGTGTTATTTATTTCCTGACTTTTTTTTCTGTGAAGCTCCCGGAAAGGGTTAATATTTGGTTATGTGTGGCCTTCAGGAAAACAATAAATGTTTATGTTTACACACCCCTGCGATCGTCACACTTTTTCTGTTACAAACTGACCCCGGCCCCCCATCAGAGAAGGGAAAAGTTATGTGGCCCTCACAGGAAAAGGTTTGGGGACCCCTGATCTACATCGTTGGGCCACCATGAATTCCTAATATAGCTCCCGTTGATTACGCAATGAAGAAAAGATATTTTCCCCCGGGGTTCAATTTAAATTATTAAAGACTACATTATACGTATTATACATTTCTCATTATTATAATTATTGCAATTAAAAAGAGCCAACCCACGCTTTAGTGAAAGCTGATAGAAATGTTCCAATGGGGTTAGACAACAATTATAATCTGTATCAGTCACATCATAAAATGTAATCAAAACAAACTGATTCATACCCATCGTGTCAAAGGCCGCTGGATCTGACTGGACAAGATTAGATGTTTTATATATTTACATTGTATTTCAAATACACTGCAAAAGGAATCTTGTCAGGTAGAAATCACAGTCAGGATCCAAATACAAAAACAGATGTTTGAATAAACTCAACCGTATAGGCTCTTTTGTATATCCATACATTAGCTCTTATTTTATCATGATAATGTTTAAAACTGAACGAACAGACACTCCACAAGCTAAAAAGGGCCTAAGTTGTAAGAGCTGTGTACTGTGGCGTGTGGCAGCGACAGTGTTGGATGCAACAGTGAAAATAGACGCACAGCTCAGATGTTGAGGTGCTGATGAAGGTCACAGGATGCAGGATGATTTGGGTTTTTCACACCGCCAAAGTGTTACTTCCTGGAGATTAGTGGCAGTAATAATTAATTCCTGTGAGCTGAAATAAACACATGCTTGCACTGGTAGAGAGGAGCATAGTGGGTGACCGCGTACAGTCAGTGGTGGAACTTTTGGATTACATGGAATAAAATCATAAAACTGCAGTTTAACTGTTTTCAAAGTGTTGGCCATATTTTGATAGCAATGACTGTGATTTCTCCTTCTCCATCATATATGAAGGCGGGTGGCTGCTATCAGTTAGAGAGGCAGTCCACTTAGAGCCCATTGTGTGCCTATATTTGAATCATTGTGTGATTTTCAATCACTTTCCCAGAAGACTATGGGGAATTAGCTCAGTAGTGGCACATCTGAATTACTACCAGCCAGCAGAGTTTTTTTCTTCTCCTTTTTATCCATTTCCACGTATTTTGCAGATTTGTTTCAATACATGGCTTACTTTCATACCATCTGTTAAATTACCTGTGGGATGATGATACCACCTAAACATACCTGACATCTCTGCCTCTCTAAACTTCTGTGAGACTTCATGACGCTTTTGTAACCCTTTTTTGAAACAAATATTTCAACAAGTTAATTTAATTAAACACTTAGAAAGCATAACTGCTTAAAGTTGTCTTAGTCCTGACACAAATGCAGGACAAGGACACAGTAAATAGGGCATGCAGTATGTTAGAAGCCGGTGTAACATGCTCAAAAATGCAGAACGTGAAGGTTAGAAATGCACCATGCAGAACATGGGATATTAGATGTAACACAATCTGGTCAAGGCCTTGAGAGCCTTGTTGTCAGAATATAGATATAAAGCACCACACACACACATATATTTGGATTCATTCTTTCATATAGCCACTTGTGTGTGGGTTTATATGTATGAGCTATTGTGTTTTTTATGAACAGCACCTGTGTGTATTGCCTGATTACATTTTCTCTTTTCATGTGGTTATTCATGCTAGAAGGCAAATCAAACCTCCTCTGTTACCTCTGAGTATTTGGGGATTCAGCTGTGATATTGTGCATTGAAGATTAGCTTTTCTTCTCTGGATGTTTAAATATGAAAACTAAAGCTCAGCTTATTGATCTGGGAGTTTGGGCTGCAGTGTGTGTAGCTTTGCTGCATTCACTTAGATTTTACTTCAGCCTGCGCCTTTGTGCACTAGTGAGGCGTTGCAGGGCTAGGATGCAGCCTTGCGTCATATTCTAAGATGTATTGATGCACCATATTACTGTACATGCGAAGCTAAAAGCATACAGACACACACAAGATATATAACAGTGTATTTCAGATACAGAAGTTGAGCTGATTGAATGCTCTCGTGTCATCTTTGTTGTTCAATCACGGCCGTCCCACCACACAAGCACACACATTCATCGCAAACTTTTGCACAGAGAATGAAAGCAATGATGTGGAGTCAAGAAGTGGGATATAGATGCAGGGAGAAGATCTGTGTATTTGTCTGTGCGCGTTCGTGTGTGTGTGTGAGTGTGTGTGTGTGTGTGTGTGTGTGTGTGGGTGCATGAGTGTGTGCATCAGTATGACAGCTTTCAGAGCGGCACCTCTTGGCCAGCTGATTCGCTCCCATCTGAGATCCTGAGTGAGGATTATAAAACCAATCAGCAGACGGTGATTGCTGCACCCAGCCTGTGATTGGATCACAACCCGGCCTCCGCCATCAGCGCTGCAAAGAGAAAGAGTGAGAGAAGGAGACGCAGGGAAGGAAAGAGGGTAGAGAAGAGATAAATAAAGAGAGTCGTCAGAGGGAGGCTTGTGGTGGGTGGAAGAGAAAAAAGAGAAGAGGCGATAGAGGGAGAGCAGAAGATCAGGAACTTCTGTTTCCCATCATCCTTTTCTTTCCAAGCCATATTTGCTACTACCAGCACACACAACACATTCACTATGTGGGCTGCCTCTGTTGGTTAACTACGGTGTCATACGGACCACATTTCATCTCTCTGCTTCCCTCCACAGCTCAGAAGAAGGCTTTTAAGAAAGCATACATTTCTGCTCTAGTCACATTAGAGTTTAAAAGCTCGATGTGTAATATTTGGTGTGATATAATATTCTTAACTATGTTTTAATTAGTGTATAATGCTTGTGTTTTGGGGCGCTTATAATGAGCCTTTCATATCTACTAAGGAGGCGGCTCCTCTTCACAGAGTCCGCCATGTTTCCACAAGAGCCCAGAACGTACAAATATAACCCTTAAAGTGATGAAATGGTTTATTTCAGTTCTTTTTTTCTTGTTTGAGGCCGATTCTAATGCAAGGATGGTAATGTTAGTTCAGGCTTCCCGTTCCTTATCCTTAACACAAGCCGCTGTTCTTTCTGTGTTTGTGTAGCTTTCCTCGTGGTGCTAATTTCAGGTGGGTCTGTCTTCGTTAGTCCTCCGGTAGGCCGATCTAAGTTATTTCCCTGCCCTTCTCATGATGCATCCTGGGATACGCTCCAGCACGGTGATAGTAAATTAGTAGCTCTATAGTCTTGGCCCCCCCACAGTCTTCAAAGAAAGTGCAAAGGGCAAAAGCTACGTTGAAACTACATTATTAATTTGATACGGAGCAGACCTCTTTCATCGACCGTAACCATAACTCTTCAGCCATGTTATCATGGGATGTCATGCTCCTTCACACAAGAGAGCAAAAACAACCTCATTAAATGAATTAACTCAAGCTACCTTGTGGTGCAGGCAACTGGGGAACGCTCAACACAAAATGTAAGTTGTTTGGCATTTGTGTCACTCATTCCTGTTCTTAATTATTCATTTCACATATCACATTGAAAGCTCCGCGATGCCAAATCATCGCAACACTTCCAGTGTGAAGCAAAAGTGTTAGCCGTTTCTAAATTGAGCTAATTTCTTGTTCGATACATATTTGGATATGTCCTGGAATGTTTTTGTTCAGTTTTAGGTGTTCTACCTTTGCACACTTGTTGCTGGCTATTGGCTCCATGCCGACATTGAGTGTTTGTTCACAGGTTTGTCTGGAAGGGGTTTGATCAATATGTGAGCTAGTATGTAATAATAATAATAATTATAATAATAATAAAAATATTGTAATGCTAATAATGACAGAGATAATTATTGGGATTTTTAGTCAATATTTATTCCATTTAAATGGCAACTTTCTTGACGAATAAAAATAATAATTGTCTCTGCTTAGAATTAAATGAAGGTGGCTTTCACATAAAACATAATGCACTGTGATTAAACTTAAATACATCCTTCTATTAAACAAACTACATCATATTAGAAATGACAATGAGCTAAATATATTATTCCTACAGGAGTATAAATAACAAGTACAGCAGGGCTTGGGTATGTTAAAAAGTGGAATGCATGTAACGGGATGAAGTGTGCTTGTGGAGACCTAATGAATGTGTGCATCTGCGATGTGATGTTAGCAGGTGTTGCTCTCTGTGTTGGTTGGCACTTTTGTAGAGCCTTTCTTCCCTTGGGGCTTGATGTGACCTGGGACATCTGCTGCCCCCTGCCCATTTTCTGCCCTTCAGTGCCCTCTTTTATCTTTGCCCATGACCTGCTGCTGCCACACACACACACACACACACACACACACACACACACACACACACATGCTCACACTGATATACAAGGATACCCATAGGATGAAACTAGTTTCATGCATGGAGAAAAACAACAGATGCAGAGTCTCACAATTACAATACAAGAAGTGATTGTCATCAAAACAAACTGCTTTTGAGTTGAAAATGTGGAATGAGATGGTCACATTATATTCAGTCATACATTGGAGAGAGTTGAATTTGAGTACACGCTTTGTGGAGGACAATAAGAAAGACAGAGGTGATAAGGGCTCGAAGAGGTGAAAATGAGGTGAGAGGGGGGATACTAGCACAGCTGGGCCAAGTAGGGAAATCTGTGCCTATGTTGACTGTATCTGCTTATTTACTCAGACAAATACCCAACTGCTTAATATGGGTAACATCAGACCGGTTGGGCTACAGACAAAGTCATAGAGTCAACACAAACTTCCAGGACCCACAAAAAAAGATTAGTGTGAATTTCCTGTGAGATCAGTACGAAGTCCCAAGTAATTGATAGACCCTTGTACAATGTAGAATTGCCCCAAGGCTTATCTTTTGTCATTGCATTGCAGGGTCTGACACCAGCGTCGATAACAAGTCAAAAAGGGATTCGCTCAGGGCCAGCGCTTCACTTGTTTAAAGAGTTTGCTCTACAGGATCAAAATAATGTATTCGGATGAAACACCGCCACTGATCTACTGATACTTTACAGGAATAAGCGTTTCTTTATGCGATGAACGTTGACGCGTATGTCAGACAGCTCACACTTCAATCAGGAGAGACAAGTCGGATGAAGTAAAGATAATTGTGTATCATTAACAGATGATATGTTATGATAAAGAGTCATTGGCGCTTGGACTCGGGCGAGACATTTGTAATCGAGGGGCGGCGGTGGCCCGGAGCAGCAGCGGAATAAAAGCAGGTGGTGGTGCTGGTGGAAGCTGATGAGGCTGATAGAATGATGAGTTGATGAAGACTGGAGGAGATGGGGAGGCGGAGGGGCGCGTGACAGCAGCATGAACGCACTGAAGGTAGAGAGAATTATATTTTTTTTTTTAAAGGCAGCAGCAGGACGATAGGCTAACGATGATAGAGGAGACCAGTCGATGAGACCAGCTGATATCACGGTCGATCAATAACAGCAAGGATATTATGAGTGAGAATGTAGGAGGCGTGAATGGCAGACATGAGAAATAAACTGCAATCCTAAGCAATTAAAAGTACAGTCTTCCTGAATGAATTTACGCCATTAGCTAATACATGGACTAAAAAGTACAGTTGAGTTTGATGGAAAATGTCATTGGTGATGAAAACTCACTTTCTGTCAGTCCTTAGTAAAATAAGTGGTCTTGCAAGAGTATTTAAAAAGCCGTTGGAACCCGACAGAAATAGAAAGAGTTAATCACAGGTTACACTCTCTATTGCAACATATCTGATTTCAGAAAGAAATTAAAGGGTTTACTCTGCCGTCACTGCCTCCATGTACAGCGTGATGGGGGGGCCATTTACAGTACATCCTCAGCCAGCTCCTGTGACACACAGTAAGTCACCTATTCACTGGTCAGTGTTAAGAATAGCTATTCCCCAGCATCGCTATTCAGCAGTGTTCAGAGCAGGTGGGGAGTTTGAGGAAAAGAGATAAGCTATTTCTACTCTACAAAATGATTTATGCCCAGACTTTTATCAGAAACCCCCTCCCCTGCAAAGATCATTTCCCCTGACTTCACCTCACAACGGGAACTATTTTAAGCATTGACTCATTAATACAGAGTGATTGGATTCATTGTTCTGCAATCCTGACGAATGTTCTCTGAAGTTCTCTCTCTCTCTCTCTCTCTCTCTCAACTCCCACCTCAATCCCCTCTTCAATCTTTCGGGTTGAATTTCCTCCCAAGAATGCAGCCCCATTGTCTTTTGAAAGTTAGATAAATCAGTAGCCGATGCCTTTTGTCGCTTCAGTTCATTTAAATGAATTTGCATTAGCCTCACTCCATAAAGCCATTCGTAATGACAGCAGTTCTAACTTCAATCTCCGCAGACCTTTACACATTTTAACAACCATTAAACCACGCTCAGCGTAAGGTCTTACAGTTTATACTCCATTTCCACATTGAACTAAAATGTATTGAGAGTGAGACATCAATTACAATTGAAACAATTGACAAGCCTTTTTTTTTAAATCCTGCTTTAGTGAAACGCGTCATGTACGCTTCACGCCAGTCAACACTCGTGCATTTACTTCTTGTTTTTGTGATATTATCCTTCACTTGTCACTTTGAGCAGTAGTCTGCTAATATTGATGAGTCAGACAATTTTCTATCAGTTTGTCCCACATTTGCTGGCCGGTACATGAAAGTGCCAGCGAGTAAAAAAAACCAATGTGAGGTGCCTCACCAACAAAAGAAAAAGATTAACAAGTACTACAAACACCCCTGCAAAATGGCATTTTCTTTGTTCCACAGAAAACATGAAACTGTGACCTTTTGCACATTTGTAGACGTTGCGAGTGATTGGCCCACACGGGAACTTCATTATGCTTCCACACCTTTCACTGTCAACTTGTGCATTATGAGTGCTTTTAAAGTACACGCTGTATCCTGCATTCAAGCGATCCTACATGACCCCTCCACACCACATTATATCAATTGTCCAGGCTATTTTAACTCTCGAATGGTCGACTATGACAGCAGGCTTGTGTACGGGAGGCTGAAATGAGCTCTGTATGAAGGAGTGTATTGCCACTCCGCCTGCTGTGTGTTCTGCTGCAGTACGCCTGCTCTGGGTGCTATAGGAGGGTCGGCTGCTATTTATACTGTACCTCCACTGCAGTGGCACTCCACTCCTCTCCCTATGCATTCGTATCTGGACAGGAGATTTGAAAGCTCCTGAAAGTTTATGTTTGGTTCTGATATGCATTGCTATATTTTGTGTTTTCTTTCTTTTTCTCACAATTTGGGTTCCTATTTAGGAACCTGTGGAAACAGCAATTCAATTCCTAATCATCAAAACCACCACTGTCATCGCCATCACGTTTAGGTATTCATCAAGGCATCAAGAATGAAATGTTTTGGTTGAATCAATTCAAGTCAAAGGCTTGGGAAGTGTTTTAGTCGGGCTTTCTTTTTAAGAATTCTTCCGTGGTGGTCCAAAATGTTTCCATATACTACTTCATGGATGTTTAGCTGTCTACCAATATATCATATTGCTGATTTAATCGGTGTAGAATGAAAAGGCATGTGTATTTTATCTAACTACAGATGAGAATGACACCTCATCTTTTAGGTTTCAATTCTAAAAGAACACTATGCCCATCAGCATCTGTGTCTGCCCATATCTGTGTCACTTTCCAAATCTGGAATGCTTGGTTTCAGCCATAATGAAGCTTTTAAGTAGCAGCATGAGAAGCGGACAGGGTGTTAAGGACAGCGACCGGCAGGGAAATCAGCTGTCAGCGCCCAGATAGTTCCGTTCTTCTCATTAATTACTTTTGGGGGAAGAAAGGTGGAGACCAAATGAGTATTGATTGTGGTGGGCCAGTATAGGGCCGATTTCACTGGCCTTTTCCACACGTCATTGCTTCTCCACGTCCCCATTAAGTGGGAACAAGAGGGATCAGTGGCGAGTTGGGACCCTATTAAAGACGGGACCTCAGAGTGTCAGACACGCTAGCGAGCACACAAACCTCCGCCACAAGACAGTAGATAACATTCCTTTCTGCTTTGTGTTAAGAGTGCTCTGATCAGGATTTCAGCACCTTTGCTTTGTTTCTGTCTATAAATCTGTCCGTCTGTCTGTCCGTCTGTCTCTTTTAATCCCTTTTCCACTGCTTTAGTCCAGATTGTCTTAAGAAAATTGGTTTAAATGGTACACGCCGTTTGCAAGTCAAAGGCCATCCAAAGCCAGATTTAGTCTTTCTTGGTTTCTTTGTTTTGCCTCTATCCTTCTTATTTTCTTACTCTCCCTCCTCCTATTGTCTCAGTCTCCACTCTCCTACCCCAACTCTCAGCCACAGAAACAGGGTGGAAATAGCTCTTAACTTGCAGAAAGGTCTCTTTCCTTTTCTCTCTTCCACTCTGCCTCTCCGATCCCAGCTTTTGTTGCGTGACTGATGATTTTAATTACCTGTTAACTCCCCGTACTCAGCAGATACACATGATAAATGGTCCGGGGGACTGCTGTAGCCACCATCTGGATGGGGCAAAGGAGTCTTCGGAGCTTTTCTATACTGTCATACTAGAGACAGCCACCACAGCAGGGGGGATTGCAGGTGTACCGAGGGAGAACAAGAAACTGTCCCAGTTTAGATCCAGTTGACAGCTATTTAGTGTCATAGGGGTCACATCCATTTTTCCTGAGACGGCAGGTAGCAACAATATGCCTCTGGAAAAAGAAGCCCATATCACCACAGTGGGTAGAGAGATTGCTGTAGACGATTGGCCTGCAAATTGCAGCACTTTATATGGAGATTGTAGAGAAGGTGATGCAGGAAGGAACGTGTAGCTACTATAGGAACACAGTCAAATGGATTCAGAAGCAGGCATTATGTGCCATGTACCGATGCTAGGCAATGACCAGTATAATCTTTAAAGACTGAATCCAAAGCTCTCAGAAGTTCTCAGAGTAAACTTGCTGCGTAAGTGCAAGCAAAGCAGAAATCTCTTATTGAAATTGATAGAAACCCTCCTCTGGAAATAGCTAGTCACTAATCTGAAAGATACTATTAACAAAAGCTGGAAGGCGGATATTTCATTTCAATGTTTGGGGGGGGGGCAATAAACATGAAAAAAAGTCTCAAGAGTGATTCCTGAAGGGGACACTAGAGGTGCTAAGACTATCACACACACATAACAGCGAGGTTTTTAGAGAACGTGAAGTTCTGCACTGAATCCAAGTAACAGAAATATTATCCAGTCAGAGAAAGATATTCTGTGGACAAGAGAGAGAGGGTGTGGGATCTTCTTCTAACGGGGGCTTCTATTGTCACCGCTCTGCTTTCCTCTGGACAGGAGTATCTGGTCACGGATCAGATTCCTCGCCCACATAAATTGGGCTGGGGGCGGATAATATTGTCCAAAATAGTCTTTATTTGTAAAACCTCGACAGTCTCCATTTCTACTTCTGTTGTTTCATGAATTACCAAACAAAATAGCACAGATTAAATGTAAGTGCAAGGCAGGCTTTGAACTTTGGACAGAACAAAGCTAGCTGTTTCCCCTTGCTTACAGTATATATGCTAAGCTAAGCTAATTACCTTCTTTAGCTCCAAATACAAAGGGAACGTGCAGATTTTGTTGTAATGTTGGGGGTATGTGTAAATAAACGATGCTTGGCTTCCCTCCTTGTTGCCAGAGGGAAAGGTGGAGTTTACCTGTGCCCAGACATAGATAAGTATCAATCTTCCCATCGAGCCAGAAAGCTAATCATTTCAAACTACATATCTTGACAGCCCAACACACAGGCACATGTAGGGAGGACTGATGTTCAGCTCCACAGAGGTCAGTGTGGATGCAACAATTCCAATTATGCTGCGCTTGATTGAGTTGAGCAGATCAGTCACGTTTATGTTCTTAGACTTGGGCCCAACAGTTTATTTGACAGTCAGGTCTCTGTGGTGTGGTCTGTGTGTTTATGCATGGAGTTCATGGCAGACGACCCACAGTGCCGTGGGAAGGACCTGCAGCATTAATGAAGGGTAACGACGATAGTCCCCAAAGCAGACCCCATGTCATTTCAGTTTTGTCTTGTGTTGTAAAAGCAGCACACTTAACTACCGTTAAACACACACACACACACACACAGACGCTCAGACATGGACAAATTACAGGTTGTATAAATAGGACATTGCTCCAACTGATTACTTGAGGTCCCAGTGGTCACATTGGAGACAACTTCAATTCATTCATTCCCTCAGCTCCCTGAAGCAACTAGGAGGTACTTCTGAGGCACGCCACAAACCTGTCAATGAAAGGCGGCGCTTGGAATCAATTTGAATTGTATTGAATTTAATTACTCTGAAGCAAATCAAATCAAATTCAGGTGAGTTGAATATTTGTGCAGCAAATGTGCGCATGCATGAGTTTGTTCCAGTAAACATTTTTCATCCCATTCACCCATGAAAATGCATGATGAAAGAACAATTTGGGGCCGACGCCGCAAGCCAAACACCACCAGACGCCCAGAAAAGAGACAGACATATCAATATGACGGTTGTAAACAAGAGCACCTTTTTGTGGCTGTGTGTTTCTCTCTCACTCGCTTTCTCTCTCGCTATCAGCAGTGAATCAGCGGAGTGTTAGGACATCGTTTAAGCTCTCGCACAGCATCAATACTGGCTCTATTGATTTTTTCAAACAGTTAATGGAAGCCTTTAGGGCAGGAAAGCTAATTAAAATCATATGCAGGTCAAGCTCATTTAAAGACTCCCCATTAGTTTATGTTTAGCTTAACCACGCTTGACTGGAAAATCCATCCATTGGGCATCGTAATTGACTGGTGTTTCTAATGGCTTTCCAATGCTCCTGAGTTCCTCTGGCAGATTTCCTGCTGAAGCTCTAATAACCCACGTACCGAATCTTTAAAGACAGTTGTTGTGTGTCCTGTATCCTCAAAGTATCTCGCTGATGCCTGGAGACAGTGATGTGTTTCTTACCCCAGCCTTTGGAAATATGCCACCACAATGCTCACAGAATCAGACAAGTAGAATTATTGTGACGAATTATTGTGACGTGTTGTGTGCGCTTCAGTGCCACGTCTTAAATGTTTGGTTGGATAAATATGTCCACAATAGAAAGTGGACTATCCATGCATGTAGATGAGTTCCACTGTTTTTCATTAACTTCAGATGTACAGCTCCCCCTCCTCAATGTATGAGGGTTTATATCGGTTACATCACATCTTGACAATACTTTATAACTTATGCTTTTTCCAAAGAGCAATACGAGTACTATATTTAAGGTTGCTGTTAGGAATTTCAACTGTTTATGAAACAGTCTTGATTTAAGACAGATGACTCTTTATAATCTACATAAGTAAATGAGGCCATCAGCGAGAAAATTAGCTATTTTTCTTAATGCGTTTATTGGTGCCCAGGAGATCCTATTCTGGCAAAATCAGACAACATTATGCAGGTTCACCAGAAACTCCGTGTCAGAAAGCCCTTTCAATTTTATCCACAGGGAGAACCAAAATCAAACCAAAATGAAAGTTCTTTGTAGTAGCTTTTTTGTACAATGTATTTAACACTGATTGTAGTCCAAAAAGGCCCATTCAATTCTCCCTTTCATTGTGTAAAATAAGCATGATTGCATCTAGATCACATACAATTTCATCCACAATGTGAGTTCAAGAGGTAGCAAAGACTCTAGTTGAAAAAATAGATTCCATGTATTTTTTTTTTCGAAAATTTGGGGAAATGGCTCAAATAAAGTAACTCTGGCTTAGGAGTGATTGTATTTTTCTAGCGCTCGGTCATTATGAGTTCTCTCTTGACATACAGGCACATTTGAGCTGGCTATTATTTTCTGCCGGTGGTCCTGCTTCTCCAACAAACATGTTGTTTACACACTTGTCATCTCTGGACTATTGGTGTGCGTTCGCACGTCTTGTGCTTCCTGCAAACTGCCTTGCGGTTGGAGGCTGATTTGAATCTGTGAGTCAGAGGGATATTGTATTTAGGAAGGTGTTTATTGTTCCCTCTCAGGGGCCAATATGCTAACAGCAGGTGCCAACCATCTTGCTGGGTCTTTGTTTGATGCGTCCACTGTACGACTCTAGCCTCCAACCACACCACCCTGCGACCGCTGTTGTACCCAGCCGGCAGCGCAGGAAACCCTCACAACGCCGCAGCTTCAACAGAGTGCTTCATTAGACTGAGTTAGATCAGATAAAAATCCCTTGAGATGAAATTTCTCTGCCACTGTGGAAGGACGGAGCAGAGGATACGAGCAGGCTCTGAGAGAAATGGTCATATTAGATGTTATGTGTAATAATAACGCCGACTGAGATGTCACAAGTGTTTGCTTATTGTATTGCTTGTCAAAAAATATGGTTCATTTTCTACTGCGGCTGCTCCACACTAAATAAATACTCATAAAAATGTAAACGTACATTTGAAAATTTGTCGGAGTATTTATGAAGTAAAAACGCAACATACACACACACACACACACTCTCAGCTTGCTGATTATGCCAATATTATTAGCAGTTTTCACTAAAGCATGATATTATGTTGTTATATTTTTGCTAACATTTCAGACAACTTACTAAATGTTAAATGGCTATTTAGTTGGTGGTTTTTATTGAGAAGCCAAGCATTAAAATGCTTGCAATGTGCGTGCTGGATGCTGCACAGTATTGTACAGCAAACCCCTCAAGCCCTATTTGAGCTGTCACGAATGATGAGCCAGTTAAAATAATTTGTTATGAAGAGTTCTACATGTTTGTGACGTATTTTAGCAAAATGAGTTGTTTCATAGATATGTCTTTTGAAATACACACTTATTTTGAGTTGCTTACACACACACATTCTCCACATTTTTTTCACAATCACAATGCACCTTAAGATTATTGAAATGGCGTTCTTATATTGGAACCACGAGCCAATGAGAAACATTTTTGATTTGTCCTTCACACCAGTTTGCTCATACAGCTCATTTAGAATTTGAGCATTTCTGCTCCCCTGCAATTTACATCCTACCAACAAATTTCAAACACTTCACCTTTTTGAGTTCCTGCTTTCCATTACAATAAGAGTAAATGTTCACTTTCTCTCCGATTGGTAGCAGTAGGTCTCTGTTAGCAGTAAGTCTCTGGCTAACAAGCTCAAACCCCTCCAGCCCATAGCTCTCATATCTCGCTCTGTCCCTTAACCCCAGGACTCCCCCACAAACCCAAAACCCTACACCCCATCTCTGACCCCCTATGTTTCCTCTAATACCCAGCCTTGGGCAAAGTGAGGACTGCATTCCTCAGGTTTACTACTAAAGAGTATGTTTTTTAAATAGTATCTTTGGCATAATTTTACTTTGAATACACCTGAGAAAAGCAGGCCAACATTTTATATCCACATAACGAGTCCGCTCTGTAACATTAGATGATATACAATAATGGCTCTCTGGGCAGTTACATCTGCTGACCTCTCTTGGGAGCTCAGTGTAATTATTCACCCAGCAGAAATTCATAGAGCAGAGCTAATGCAGTTCTGTTCAAGAAGAGAAGATGTAGCTTCCTCAACCTATTTTCAATTAAAACAAGATGATCTTATGGGAGAAGGGAATAGCTGTGTAGATGTTTTTATTTTCGCTGTGACTTGAAAGGAATTCAGCCTATTTTGAAATACAATAATTGAGTGCCAGCATGAATGTGTGATAATTATTGCTGACGAGGTGGACAGGTGGTAATGTACTGTGTAGGGGTGTATACATGCACACGTTGTCAACCACAGGATTTCCTTATTGTGCTATACAGCCTCATTGTATACTGGCTGCATCATAGAAAAACACCTCACTCTGTATTCAGTGCACATTCTTATCAAACTGACAGCTTGCTGAGGTCAACTGGTTCTCCTTAGATCAACAAGACTAAGAGTCTGCAGCCACGCCAGCAGCTTTGTGAAGCTGCACTTATAGGCGAGAGCATCAGCAGTGAACATACTTAAAATAACTATAATAGCATGCTAATATTTAGCTAATAATGATTAACAATGTGCTGTAGCCTAATTAGCATGTGAGCATGCTGATCCCTCCTACTTTGGGTAAACTACATGAAAAAACTACAATGTACTTAGATTTACAAGAATTTGGTAGGACACCAAAGTTTTAGACCAGAAAGGAACAACACGCTTTATTAACGCACATGAGCTTGATGCATTAAAACGTCGTTTTAATGTAATCCATTAACCACGGACCATGCCAGTGGCCTGCAACATAAATAACACTGTGTACACAGGGTTTACAGACCTGAAGTCAAAGTGATTAACAACATGATTTTAACCTTCAATTGGTTGACTATGTATTCTTGTTTAAGGTCACACAACTGCAATGTCACTGCAGATCATGTCCAAACATATATGGTTTGTGGTATTTTTGTAGTTATCATCCTCCCGGGGTCTTTGTAGGAAAGCAATTAGACAAGCTGAATGATTGGAGGGGAGTCATGTAGCTTCCATTCAAATCTTCTTTGCAGCTCAGTGCTGTGGTTATTTGCACATAGTGCAAGTGTGTAAAAAAAAAAAAAAAAAGTATGTACTGTGCCAACCTCTTTTGTAAAAATCAATAACCATATTAACTTTATTCTTCAAGATACTCACCAAAGATGACCTGGCTTATTGAATTCATGAGACTGTAGTAAAGCTGATGTAGCTGAAGCTGTGTATTTTGTGTTCATATCAGGTCCGTCTCTGGTAGGGACTCTGAAGAAGGACTGGGCTTCTCCAAGCAGCATCGCTCTCTCCTGGCGGCAACCTGAACAAACAACGCTGCTCATCCTGGACTACGAGATCAAATATTATGAGAAGGTACAGAGACTTCTGCTTATGTCCAGAAACTTATTTGTAACTATTTATTTCTGAGGAGTTTCTAAAAGGAAAAATAAGGATCATGCAAGTGTGTACAACTTGTTACAGGTTCTCCATTCATTGTGTTGTTTTTTATAATACAATCAACATTTTTTTTGGCGCTTACTGTCTGAACATCCTCGCACACCAATGTAGTACATTGATTAAAGTGTCACATAAAACACAGTTGATGGGGGATTTTATCCTGCGAACACGGCTTATCCATGATGTTGTCCAAATAAAGGGAAGTAGTGCGTGAAAAGTTAAGCTCTGCAACACAGCATCAGCGGAGACTGTCCATGCATCCAAATAAGCTCAAGGAGAGCTCAAGTTGTGGAAGTCTTGTTGGACAAATATATTCAGTTGCAGGCCCATTTTTGTTTGAACAGAAAAGTATTTTTCAATGTAAAGATGTAAGTACAACGCTGCCTCACAGTGTTGTCTGGAAGAGGAGTACAATAGGTCTGATCCTGTCATTTAAGGGTCTCGAGGCACAAATACAGTCTATAATCATCATTATAAAGCAATCCAAATGTGCTTCCAAGGACAAATAATAACCCTTTTTAAGCTGATTAGACGTTATACTCTCACTGCATGATTGTGTGCACAGCATTATATATATATATATATATATATATATATATATATATATATATATATATATATATATATATATATATATATATATATACAAATCATAAATTTTTTAATTCATTTCATAATTATTTTTATTTGGTCCAAGTTAATTTGAGCACTGTGAAACCAAACCAGAGTAAATAGAAAACTAATCCAGACTCTGGCTTGTAAGAAATGTATTATTTTAGGCATCTTCCTCTCACCCCTACAGGAACATGAGCAGTTGAGCTACTCGTCGACGCGCACCAAGGCTCCCAGTGTGATCATCTCAGGTTTAAAACCAGCCACCTGGTACGTCTTCTGTGTACGCACCCGCACGCCAGCTGGATACAGCTCCTACTCCCCTAAATATGAATACAAAACAACAGGAGACTGTGAGTACCTGACGCCATCAGCATTTGTTACTGGGGAGGGATACACCTGTCTTTTTACGAATGCATGCACTTGTTTTCACAGCAAAATGACAAGATTTAAAAAGTACTCCAAAGCATGTGGCGACACCTCACCCCTGCAAACAACTATTACATTAGGACAAGTCTAGGGGTTAACTCCTGATTAGCATTAGGTTTGTCTTTCTTGCACTAAACCTCTCAAGGTGAAGCGTTCTGAAATAATGGCAGCAAACAAAACATCTCACTCTTAGTGTCAGGTTGAGAAGATGCTTCTGAGAAGTGATCGCCCATCCGTTGTTAGTCCACGTAGTCGACAAGGACAGACGACAGTAGTGGCTGTATGAACAAATACTAGCAATCTTAAAATCCACGTACTTATTGGCGCTATTAGGACCAGTTCAGACCTTTGCTTGTGCATGCAAATGCCAACGGAGGCAGAACTTCTGCAGTAGGAGGCTGCAGGGTCAGAGGAAGTTCATGTCCTGTAGCCTGGAGCAGTGCTCAGGGCAGCCTGCACCATGAGCACAAGAGCAAATAATAAGCCTGCATATGAGCCCCCCTACAGGAGCAGCCAGAGTAGGATTCTAACTGTTGTAGCAACTTTTACACGAGATCCAGGAAAATGTACACAGGAATGAAATGAACATATACAGTCAGGATATCACAAACACGATGGCATTAAACTGGTACCTCTCAATCCTAGCACAACTTTGCTTAACGTGAGTAGATCCCAAAATTACCCTATTAAGTATAAATACCACACTCAGGAATTGTAAGTGTCTATTGTAGCACGCTTTCTACAAAAGCAAGTTTATTACTGCAGATATGAGTACATACCCCACTATACATTAACTTATATGCATGTTATGTCCATGTTAGTGTTGGGCCAGGGAGAAGTTGAACAGTACATAAAGGGAAGATTGATTTTAAATGGTAAAATCATACAAGATCAGACAAAATGGTAAAAAGATATATGGTGTTAGAGTAGTTAAACGCTTTGGAGGTTGTAATGACCAAAACAACAGTTTTAGAACATATTTTAATGTGTAAATTGAGTGGACGAAACAAACAACACCCCAGGTGTGGATCGACGTTCAGTCTGAAAATTAAATTCAAAATTACGCGATGATTGGAAAGTGTTGTGAAAGTCAGAAATATATATATATTCATTCTTTTAATGTAAATTCAGACTACATAAATTTGAATATCTTTGATCTCTTGAATGGAGAGAATATCATTTGACCTGCCGACAGTATGTATTTCATATAGGTTGCATTCACAAACCCTTGAACACCTGAAAGGTCAAAATATCAGTTACAATCGAAGAATTAAATCCCATCAACAAGGGAGTCCAACAACACAGCCTTGATGTTCTGTGTATTTTGAATGAATGTTTTTTTTTGTGTGCGTCTGAGCAGTCGCTTTATTGTGAGTCGACTTGTAGAATACAAAGGTCCAGCTGCCCTTTTATGTTGGTTCAGGTATTGTTGAGGGGTGATTTGGCTCAGTGGCCCTCTCCCTTCCAAAGCTGCAGAGCTTTGCTTTATCTCAGGATCAGACGGTGCTCGGCCAAGCCTTTGTATTGCTTGGCCTTTTATCTGAAAGAGAAAGCACACTCGGCCTCTGTCGCTCGCTCGCTCCCCGTCAGTCTGTCTGTCCACATGTCAGTCACTGTCTTGGCGTTAGTTTTTCCGTCCGTCGATGTGTTCGTCTGTCTCTTCCGCCTCTCTCTGCCTCTCTTGTTTGTCTTTGCTTCTCTTCTGCCATTCGTTTCTCCGTTTTTCTCATCCCTCAAAATCGTCTAATCGCCATCCTGTCCTCCAAGACCCTTCTCTCTCTTTCTCTCTCTTGCTCTATGTCTCTCTTGCTCTATGTCTCTCTTTTTCCACACACACACACACACACACACACATCATTATCACATCAGTCCAACACATCTGCTTAGTTAGTGATGTGAAGAGTGTGTGAAGTTGACGTCTGGGTTGAATGTTCTCGTGTGATCTAGCCACCACCAATTTTATTCTTCCTCCTGAGTGGTCAGTAATTAGCTTTATCCAACACACACACACACACACACACACATTTGTGATACCCTGCCTGCGCTCATACAATATCGTGACTGAACCCACATACTGTATAACCCACCACAAGCTTCACTCTTTAGGCGAGCTACGGCACACCCTGATCTCCAATTCATATTCATTAAGCGTGAATTATTACAGAAATAAGTTTGGTAATAGCAATCATCTTTCAATTATCTTGGATTCGTTAGCCTTGTGACAAGACATAGAAAAGAGAAAATCATGAATATCAAATGGGACCAATTTAACCAAATGATCATGGACTAAATCACAATTTCATGAATGAATAATATTAATTAAACAGCAGCAGGCATATGAATCATTCCAGTACGAAAGCTGACGAAAGGATTTTTGCATCACAAAGAGCTGATCAAACATCTCTCCGTAATATTTGCCTATCAAGAGAGCGTAAATGGTCTATGTATGGTGCATTGAGGAAGAGGAATATTGAAGATGATGTTGAATGGAAATGTGCTCTTTCTTCTGACTTTATACCGCCGCCCGTCTAATTTCCTTCTTTTCTGTCCTCACTGCTTTTATCATCCGAACCGTTCCTTCATATTCAACTTCTCCTCCTTATCCTCTTCCCACTCCACATGGTTTATCTGTTCTTCCTCTCCCCGCCATCCTCTCAAATTCTTTTCCTTCTTTTTTTCCACATCGGCTCCGCCCAAACCAATCCATTCTCTGGCACCTTCAGCATCAGACATCGCCTCTGACCAGGGCCAGGTGCTGGTCATCGTCACAGCAGCGGTTGGTGGCTTCACTCTCCTCGTCATCCTCACCCTCTTCCTCCTGATCACTGGAAGGTAAGAGCGCTCCACTACCTTGACTTTTAGAATCAAGCGGTCGCTGTTGCCTGCCCCTGATAGATTGTGAACAGCATCAATGGCAGAAACAACATCATTTGTCTCTGCCTCAGGAAGTGCAGCGCTACGAAGTTCTTTCACTTTCGAACGAGTGGTCTCCGACGTTTTCTCCGTGATGCCGTGCAGCCTCAGGTTCAATTTACTGCTGTATCTGTCAGTTTCATTGACTTTTTGTTTGATCTCAAGAGTTTTCCATGAAGCCATTGCACGTACGTTCAGTTGTTGCGTTTTCTTCTTTTAGATCAGAAAGCAGTGGATTTGTGGAAGGCCCTCAATACTCAGTTCTAATTTTTGTTTACCAATTTATTTAATTTGTTTTGTTTGTCAGGACAGGAACTCTGATAGTCTGTACTTCAGTTAGAGATAACTCACAATCAGGATTCATCTTTGACTCTTGGCCGCTGTGTCGGTATAAGAATCACAGTCGTCACTTTTCTTTGGATTTGCAGGATCTCATTTTTCTTAAAGTATCAATTTCCATATTGATTTATATTGCCGGTTCTTCTTAAAGATACAATTGGTAGTCAGCAGCAGCATCTTTGCTCCTTTGATAATGTTCTATCTCAGAAAAAAAGTTAGGACTGTGACATTATCAGCCTAAATTTATGGTCCGAGTAAAAACGTTTTACAACAGCAAAATGGATCCGCTTCATTTTTTTGAAAATAAATCCACAAAATGCTTCACTAGTTCAACTTGTGACACACAAAGTTGCGCTATTGATCAATAGCAAACCATCTTGACAGTGCTGGCTTTAGAGTCTAAAATGGAGCAAACTATTATATCTTATTGGCCGCGTTGCGACACACATTTCCATTGAACTCGTCGCTGTCAGAGTTTAAGCCGCTCCACTAAAGAGGGATGCTTTGCAGACAGCTGTGAGACAGGAGGCAATGGGACCAAAACGTCTCTTGAATGTGTCTAAACTGTCTTCACCAGGCTGCGAGTGGTTAGTCTGTAAGTCACCAAGCTTCCACCACAGCCTGCTTCGTGAGGACGCACGGACCCTTTGCCGTGACACTTTCTAGTGGGATGCGGCCTTGATACCTTTATCCACTTATACTAAATATCAGTTATGCTTTCTGTTTCAGCAAGTTAGAACATCCCGAAAAAAAATATTTGAATTAGCAGAAGTGTAGTTTTTTCACGAGTGAATTTTATCGTTGGCCTTAGCGAATGTTTATTTTTTGTTTTTTATTGTATAGATTGTTACGCCCGTTATATATTTTGGGAACACTGCAAAACTGTTCATACATTTGTCCCTCAGGCTCACTGGAGAATGTGCCGTGAAAGACTTACATATTCGTTTTGGGATTGAACTGTGCTGGTTGCCAGATAATTTCCCCGAGTGAGCAGTAAACTTAACAGATACGAGATCAATATTTTCATCAAACCAGGTGCACGACTACCTCACAAGAAAAGCCCTTAGCGTCGACATGATGTGAATGTCAAAAGATGTTTAATAAGGCCACCACCTTAACTAAAAGCAGTACGTTTATGATGAAGAGTTACATAAATCATCTTCTTATTTGTATGGTGGGATTACAGTGTGTCGGAGTGTCTTTTTTTACTAGTTTATTTATGAAAAACTTACACAGGTGCTAAAACAAGCCCTTCAGGCTTTTTGTGTTCGAGCACAAGAAGGAGCTTTTTTATTTCAATCTAGCTAAAAGCAGTCACTGCAACCGTTGGAGTGTCTTTTGACTTCATCACGATCCGTCATATCTGTGACTCTTTTGCCCTGAGTGGGAAGGACTTTTACTCTCTTTCACTAAAAAAAAAAAAAAAAAAACTCCAAATACATTTGAGTTGCCAGGGAGAGATGAGCGCTTTCAGTCACACAGCGCTCATGGATGTAAGGTCCTACCACACAAGTGAGGATATAAGAGGACCCGCTGTACGAGGGAGTTTTCACACCTGGTTGCCCTAAAAGCGTCCTTGATTTCCATCTATGTTTGCATCTGCTCGTGGTAAATTTGAAGAGCGAACACTTCTACTAGAGCAAAGCTGTCACGACTGCACACCTAGCTGGAGTTGCACTGTATGTGTGCTCTTTATCCTTGAGCTGGCTGTCAGTCTACTGCTTCTTTTTTCCTCATATTTTCTTTCATCCTTCCTTCCTGTGCCCTCTGTAGCAGCAGAGAGTTGTGCCATGGTGAGGTGACTGAGGGATGTTGGGGCCAGAGAGGAGTGGTTTGAATTACACTGATGCTTTGATTAGGGCTCTCGGCAAGGTTGTTTGTACGGAGCCGCACGTGCACGTGCGGGTGTGTAGAGTACTCGTGAATATGTAATGCAACAATGCTCAACAGCCCAGAGAGCGGTGACAGAAGCCAAGGTCTTTGGCGTGTGATAACTGTCTTTGTGTGTGTCTGTGTCTGGATGTGCGGCCTCTTTTCAACATAAAAGCCAGTGAGACAGAGGGATAGGCGGATAAAGGGGATCAGAGGATAGGACTGGAAAAGACTGATAAAGGCACATGCCACCATTTCTTTAATGAACAGCTTGACCCCATCACCAGAGGTCAACAGTAGCTTTCCAAATCCCCTTCTTGTCCTCCCAGCCAGTGTCAGCCGCCATGTTATCTGCCCAGTCTATCAGTGTCCGGGATCCCACAGACTTCACTTAGCCGAAGCCCAATCTGGCAACCTGCAGCTCGTAGCCCCCTGACACCTGCTCTAATGTGGCAACCCGGATTATGTTAAGTCTTCAAAGAGAAGGAGGCTCAAATATGATCACATGAACCCACACACATTCATACAAGCAAGCGCTGCACACACTTTCTCCCCGAGTACACTGTGGGCATTTTGACTGCTGATTTATTCAATATCACCGTGTATTACTGAATAATTTGGCCACTTTATGAGGCAATACTCTGGGCTGTTGTTTCCCATTATAGACGAAGGGAAATTATCCTTTAGGAAAATTGGAAATTTATACTCACTCGCGGGTTGGTGGAGACCCAAACAGAGCTGAAAGGAGAGTGAATACTGGACCGGCGTCGTCATGTGGACACAAACATGACATGCTAGCTCGCAGGTGCCACATAACTTTCTTAGTTATATTTGAATATGTTGTGTGTTGTGAGCTGTGAGTCAAGTTCCTGTCTGCTCATGAGCTCTTCTTGGTTCCATGTGCTGACGAGGTACTTTGGGTTTTCTTCACTTTTTATTTCACTGTAACATCCAAGCATCGATTTGGATAAATTCCTCTCTGGTATTTTGCAGATGCTTTCATCTAATCTTTTTCCTGTTCAGACTTTCTTGGCTGCAGCTTCTTATCGGCCGTTGACTGTCTCTCGTTGTCTCAGTGCCGAGATAAACACACACACACACACACACACACACACACACACACACACACACACACACACACACAGACAGGAGGATGACAGTGTTTTTGAAACAGTGGATGCATTTAATTCTCTCTGTGAAAGCATTTCTGTTCCTTTAAGTCACATTTACTTTATTTTCTCAAGAGTTTTGAATATGTGTGTGTTGATATATTTTTATATTTCCACTTCCATTTGCATGACATTAACTTAATCTGTAAACCATCTCTTCCAAGGCCAGACTCTCACCGCCTGCCAAATCTCTCTTCAAATGATGGGTTCTAATAATAAAATAACCTTGCAATATTGTTTAGATTCATTCCGTTTCATTCCGATTCATATACACTATAGCTTTGAGCTGTTCCTCGGCTGTGTGAAGCTTTCATGAGCTGCTTGTATTCATCTGTGTTCCAATGAAGATGTCATGGATTGTAACTTTACTGGACTCATTAGCCTCTGAGATATTAGGCTACCTCTTTCTCTGTCTTTACTTTCTGGTCATATTTGTCCATGTCACAGCTCATAGCAACCTCCCAAATGAGCTGTTTATTTGTTGTCACATCCATCAGTCCCTGTTCATCTGAAGATGTCACTTTACTGATAACAAGTGTGTCATTCTGTTATGAGAAGTAAAGTGTGAGGAGCTGCTAGCATTCTCCTAAAGAGTCCCATTGACACCATAGTGGCAACGATACACTATTCACCACAGTTTTAATGTCTGTAGCTGTAGAATATGTGACAGATATGCATTTCTATGTGCTTTACATTAGCTCAATATAGAAGAATAAGAAACAGCAGTGAATTTCGATATAATCTGGATTATGTTTTAAATCAGTCCTTTTAATTCTGTATCTTGCATTGGAACATGTTTTATTGGGCTAGTAATAATATCATGTCTTGAGGACTCTGGTGAAATTGTTCCACCTGGAAGCAATTTGACCAAATCAATTTGTTTTCTACAGAAACAAGGAAGTTTTGATTAAGTATCAACTCAATTCTCAGCCCACTGACTTTTACGAATGAGCGCTCAATTTATTATCTGCACTATATATCGGCCATGAGCCGCCCTTCTCTCTAAATATCAGCATTTGCTATTGAAAAATCTATATTGGTCAACCACAAGGGTGAAAATCTGCCTCTCCTGTAGAAACTTTGCACACCGAACTTTATGGCCTGTAATATTGCCACATTAAGCTGTTTGCACAAGATGCTGAAATGTGGGCCAGCAAGTGTGTTACGTGAATGGATAGCTGTTGTCTCGATAACTCAAGAGTTGACATCAGTCTCTTTCTGCAGCAAATTGGTTTTCAGTGGGGATTTACATAAACGTGTTAAATGTAAAGTTGTTCTTGTTTTCAGCAAAAAAAATAACAGTTTTTGCAATACTGCTCATTTTCTGTTACTCAAGTAATATACAAACTTGTTTTGCTGGCCTCTGTTTGTTATTGTGGCTGAACAAACAAAGAAAAGACCAACAGTTGATAAAACGTGTGCAAATGCAACGACAAAAACTTTTTCAGATTGTGACTTTAACTCTGTCCATCAATGTGTTTTCCAGGTGTCAATGGTACTTTAAAGCCAAGATGACTTCAGAGGAGAAAAGGAGGACCGATTATCAGAACGGACATGGTAAATACATCTGTCGACATCTCTCTTCTTTGTTGCTTTTTTTCTCTGACAGTGACTGTCATTTTTCACCAATTTCACAAAGTAAAAAGATTGAGTCAATCATTAATTTTCATGTGTCTGGAAATGACGGTATGAGGAAGTCTACATGTGTGGTATTTAAATGAAATGTAAAATGTGTTTGGCACATTACTTAATGTTTGTGTAGAAAATGACTTTTGCCAGTATTCTGTGTCTTTGCCGATAAACAGAAAGAGTCTGGGATCCACCGGCGGCAGCAGGCTGGCCACGTGCTCTTCTCTTTGCATTCAACATGCACATTTACTGTATTCAATTTAGTTCAGTTTATTTTGTATTGCCCAAAATCACAAATACAAGATTTGCCTCGGAGGGCTTTTCAACCTGTGTGGATCATTTTCCATGTGTTTCTGTGCCTATGAATATTTAAATATTGCTAGATGTTGACTTGTTATTGTTTCAAAACTACCAAGAAAAAGAGTATGAAATTTGCTATTTGTGTTATTGTTAACAGAGCAAAATTAGTGTCAACCATTTGTCTCCTCTTCTTTCTCAACATTGGATCTTCTCCACAGGCTTTTTTTTCTTCTCTTTTGACTGATCTGGTTACGCAGCTGCGTCCCTGAGCCTTCTGCTTCTGCTCTCCTGTACCTTTCTGTCTCTTTTGTCTTTTTATACCTAACTTTTCATTTCCGACGTGAATAACAAAACTTGTAATGAGAGCTGTAAAGTGGAGGAAAAAGAAAAGAAAGATGTTTGAAAGTGAGCATACAAACAAAGATTGAGGCGAGACATGGGAAGATTGCTCGAGCAGCAACCAAGAGGTGAGAGAAAAACAAATTGGAGAATAGGTTGAAAAGTAGAGGGAGCCACAAGAGGACAAAGAGAAATGAGGCGGTTTTAAGAGGACACTTTTCTTGAGGCTTGAAAGGCTAGCCAAAGGTAAAAGAACGCATATACATAAGATGTGTTTTCTGAAGGTGGCAAACAAGCTGCCACATAGCGCTCTGATAGCCCAGATTAAAACACCCACCTTATACGTGAGTGTGCCTGTGTCTTGTCTCAGCTGTGGTGTGGTGTTGAGCGGAAGCTTTGAGAGGGAAACCGGGCTGTTTGGGTTTAGCCGGTGCCGAGGATATTCAGCAGAGACAACTCATGTGTTGTTTTTTCGGGGAGGTTTCGTGACACTGTATCGATCTTGAAGGAGAAACACAGGTTTTGTCTAGCCAGCCCCTCCCTTCCCCCTCTTCCACTGAGGTCAGGGTCAGAAGGCAGAACAGCAGCAGCCTGTTAAAGAGTCACTGACTTGCTCAAGGACACTTCAACAGGGTGGACGCTTGCTTCAAGCAGCGGCTGAAACCTCGCCCCAGTTAAGAGACTGGCTCGGCGCGCTACCCTGCTGCTTCTCTGCAAAAGACAGAGGAACAAGCTGCGTGTGTGCGTGTGTGTGTTTGTTTTATTTTGGTCGACATGTGCATGTATGTAAGTGAGGTATCACTTCTCGTGCTTTTGCTGGAGAGCAGATATTGAACATTATGAATCTAAAAATAGTAAGGAAATGTTTTATTCAATGTGTTACTTTACAAATAAAAAAGTATGTTTAGTCTTCACCGAAACCAAAATATGTCTTTATATTTTTTTTCTTCTTCAAATCCCGAGTCTTGTTAATTGCAGATGTTGAGTGTATTTGGAGCCACGGCAGCAGCAGTTGTGGTAGAAATAGTAATACTGCCGGTAAAAGCAGAAGCAGTACTGTAGCTGTTCTTGATAGTGGCCTTTTTTTCATACATTATTTCATTTGAATACAAATCAATGTGACTTTTAAAAAAATGGTCATCTAAGTTCAGAAAATGTGACCTTTAAGCCTGGTCAAGATGTTCGAAAGTACTCCCTCTCTCATTATCTCTCTGTTCCCACAGTCCCTTTCCCGGGAATAAAGACCTACGTGGACCCGGACACGTATGAAGACCCGACGCAAGCTGTCCACGAGTTCACCAAGGAGATCGACCCCTCCAGGATCCGCATCGAGAGGGTGATCGGAGCAGGTATACGCACACACAGTTACACACTTGTGTCTTTACCGCTCACCATGTGGATGGGAGAGGATTGTTTCATGTTGGTTAGAATAACAATAGCTTTAAATATGCCAAAGGAGAATATCTATTTTCATTCCACACATGTAATTATGATGAACCCCACCCGCTGCTTCATTGTACATACTAAAGAGAATGCCTTTTCCCATCTCCCAGTGTCTTACTGTCATTTTCTCTGTGCAGACTGTAGGAATATTTGAGCTGAACGGGTTTAAAGAACAAAAGAAAATATAACAATAGATTCAGGGCTTTTTTTAGAAGGTGAAAGAGAGACTTTCAGGAAGTTGAAGTAATCAGAGAAGAGGCAATAATGCGTTGTGTTGAGATGGGAACTGCAACAGTGCCCTCAGGTGGCGGGCGGTGCGGCCTCTGATGTGTGAGAGTGATACGGTGGTGTGTGTGTGTGTGTGTGTGTGTGCGTGCGTGTGTGCGTGTGTGTGTGTGTGCTTCAGGTGAGTTTGGCGAGGTGTGCAGTGGCCGGCTGAGAACACCGGGGAAGAAGGAGATCGCCGTGGCAATAAAGACACTGAAGGGCGGCTACGTAGAGCGCCAGAGGCGGGACTTCCTGCGTGAGGCGTCAATCATGGGCCAGTTTGACCACCCCAACATCATCAGGCTTGAGGGCGTGGTCACCAAAAGTAAGTTGGATGACCAGAGAGATGTCATTTGACTGAAAGTTACAGATACCAAAGTTTGACTTCTTTAACCGGGAGTCTATTTTTAAATCGTCGTGTGTGTGATAAAAATAGATATGTTCGGTCGCAATGTGGTTCAAAACATGAGAAACAACCACTGTCACTCCCTCACATTGTCATCTAGTCACAGCGAAATGCATGAATTAGTTTTAAGCTCTAAAGCAACTACTCTGGTGCCCGTTCAAAGCAACTCTTCTCTTGTATATATGTGGTGCATGTCGCTGCGTAGAGTTCCAGGTCCTCACAGAGACAAAGTTAGGAAGAATTTGTCATATAAATAGTTGCACTTTCCATAAAAACAACTCCCTCCAGTTCTGTTGTCTGTGGGTGACCCAGATGCTGCACTCGCACGAAGTGCTTCGCTTTAAAAGCTCACAAAACAAGAGCATTTGAAATTGCTATCTCTTTATCCATCACAGTGTTAACCACAGTCTGATGGACAAATTCATGTCTTTGGTTGTCCGAATGGTAAATTGCAGTAAAACATTTTTCACGGTGGCATTTTTCGGTCGACAATAACAAGCCGCTCTGTGATTTTCCTAGTATTAGCAAAAATAAGTGAGCTTGTTGTGTTATTTAGATGCACAGTATTGTTTTGTGTTGTTGTGAGGAGCAAGCAGTGTCCTCTACACGCTCATAAGTGCGTGTGTGCGTTGAAATTGTGTGCGAGTGCATGCGCGTTCATGTTTTTCTTGTGCAGGAATGTGCTTTACCCACAAAAAAAGAGTGTGTGTCTTGAGTGTGGACTTGTTAACGAGCTCTGTTTTACGGGGCTCACCCTGCGCAACATATGGTTGTTTTTACAAGGGTTGTATAAACTGAGACATTGCTGTGAATATAAATGGACCCCCGCCCAAATGTAGATAGAGGACACATCTCAGCTCTGACCCTGCTGACAAGGATTCAGCTGATAAGGGTCTTGAAAGGCCGATGCTGCCATTATCGCATAAAGCTGCTGATTACTGATGTTTTGCATGGAGGGATTTAACTGTGGTTTTTATGGTTGATTATCACCGAAGCTGTTGAGTGAAAAACAATCCTCCCACACAACGTTGAGATGTTTTTTTTTTTTTTCTGGTTAGACATCTGATGATAATAGAATAAAACCATTTTGAGTCATTGTGCCCGGGAAGAAGTTTTTATCACATCAGAGGTCAACAGCACCGACTCGCTGCACAGACTAGACTTTCGAAGGTCTTTGATTTATGAATAACAGTCGACTCTTGAATCTGGAACAACTTCTCTTCCCCTGAGAAGCATTGAAGTGAAAGTTTCACCCATGTAAAACACTTATTACTCTCTTTATTTCTTAACATGTTCAAAAAAAAAAAACATTTATGTCGAGCTTCTTCTGAGTTTGTTCCAATAACACTGAAACGTGGCTCTAGATTAACAAGTTATTTACCGTATATTAATGTGAAGTGTCAGAAAATACAGTGCTACTGTATTGTTGTTTAGGAAGAATCATATTTCATGAAACTAAAATTTGAATTGGAGCCTTTTGACATCACAAGTAACAAGTTAGAAATACATTTCAAGTCAGCTGCATTTATGAGGGAGGAAGTTATCAGAGCAAACCATTTCCAAAGGTGCATGCACACACACACACACACACACGCGCGCGCGCACGAAATACAATACACACCAATTCATGCAATCAAAAGCCGTTTGTGCTTGGCATTGTGCTATCATATATAGAGACATATCATTCTGCCGGCTTCTCTCTTTGTCTTCCACTCACTTTCTCCATCTTTTACTGCCTACATCTGTTGTTGTTCTTTGGAGACTAATTATGGAGTGTATTGTGCTGTGACTGACTGCTATACCTGCTCGGAAATAACAGGTGACACACTCCGGGAAACAGGTGCGTTTGTTTTTGTTCAGGCGCTGCGCTGCATAAGTATATATTGTTACTAAAGCCTTGCTAATTGGCTCAGGAAAGCCAAGCTTGATCAAATCATTTCCTGCCTGTCCCTCCTGGATTAGTGTTGGGTTGGGGGAAAGTGTTTGCAAATTTACAGGTGCGATGATACAATTTTGCAGAGCAACATCATGTGCCTATTTGGTCTGAAGTAAGTCTTCTCATCCATCCATCCGTATATATTTCCCCCCCCCCCCCGTGCCTTATTCTCTCCGGTGACAGCAGTGTGGTCTGTGAGGATCAACATTCCCTTGTTAATGTGTTGCTGGAATCAGCTTTTAAGTGTTCAAGCAACACTTCAAATTCAAGCTGTTTATCAGTTGTATCAGTTTGTATCAGTTGTGTTTCTGACCTGTGAAGGATTATTCCAACACTCAATGATATTGATAATAATAATGATGGACCATGCAAACAACATTTATGAAAATGCACAACACAAAGCATGTACATTTTCTCAAGGGGCAATCATGTTCAACATTTGTTAAAACGTCAGTGGATGGTGCAGTAGGAGGGGAGCCTATGGGTATGACTGTGGCGTTCACCATCTTCTTTTCTAGTTATGTTGGAGTTGGACAGTCCCAGATTCTTTCAGTTAATGACGTGTTTTTGCGAAAGCCCGGTTGCCGGAACAATTTTTGAACATCGATGTTACCGCAGACGGTTAAAACGTTAAATGTGGACGAATGTTGCATTCGGGGTGAGCAGGTCACAGACTCAATGGAGTTACAGTATTGAAAGTTTGCTGGATATAGTAACGAGTTGATCAGTCCCAAAGAAGTTCATCCACTATTAGAAGTTAAACATGAACCGATTGGCTGATCTCACTGTCAATCGATTGCCTTGCAAGCAAATGCCATGGTGGCCTGTACGTGAAATTTGGTCTCTTCATTCAACCCATCCATAGCAAAGTAGGAGCAATGGGCTGCTGAGAAGCGCCCGGGGAGCAATAGCATCATAGACTTGGACCTATAGTGCCAATCCATGTGTCCCATTCTTCCTAATGGTGAGGTAAAAGATCAGTTTGACCAAAAACTGACAGCTTTTGCTAAATTGCGTTTTCTAACATCATAAATCTTGAATGCAATGACTCACATCAAATCATTCTTAAAGTTTAAAAAGTTCTGGTTATTACAGAACTAGAGTTGATGAAAGGAAGTAACACAATAACAGCATTTTTTTTTTTTTTGCCACTCTCTAACACCTCTAACATTGTGGTTGTTGTTGCGTGTCTGTCACAGCAATTATCAGATGTGGTTCTAAGGGGGTGAAGTGGTGTTGACACATGTCATTTCGACCCGTTGTAGCATGTCACAAGCTGTGTAATATCCTTTGTGTCTGAATTTCTGATCTTTGAAATGAAAATATGGTGACACTGCTTTAGTGTGATTTGTGCTCTTTATGAAACAGGAAATAACCCTGTATCCTCCAAAGCCATCAACATGTACCCACGTAATCTTTGCATAGATTTCAGATACCTTTCACCGTGTGATTTCTCGCATTCCCACGTGAGTAAAAAAGCTGTCTTGAACCTGGAGCGTGGCATCATGGTGTTACTTCACGACAGCACCGCTTTTATTTCTCCTTGGAGCAGCTCAGAATGTTTTACAGCTCACCGGCGGCACACGGGCCTGGACAACTGCCTCCTAGCTGTAAACCAGTCAATCTGTAACACCGGAGGGATACTCTGTGGGGCAACAATAACATTTGGAAAGAGAAACTGCGCCTGCACCTGTTTCTAAACCAATGTTTCATGTCATGCATGAACTGCATACTGAACGGATCCCACTTAAAGGGTTGGAGGAGTTTTATGAATCGAGCGTCTTGACTCAATCCATCAATCAACTGCTGATGGCCTGTGTGTTTTTCCCAACCCTCTCCCTTTCTCAGACTGGCAGTTATACACACACACACACACACACACGCAGTGTGATTTTGTCAGACAGTGTTTACCAGATCCCAATGTGTCACCTATGAACATTATCTTGTGCTTCATCGGGGGATCATTTGGGGCCAGTGTCCCTTGACTAATAGCTTGATGACCTTCATTCAATCATTTATCATGCTGACCAGTCTTTGCTCCATGTTGCCATGTGACATCCGTCTGCTCAAGTTTAGATGCTTACATAGTAGATGATAATAGATGCAAAGACGATTGAAAATTGTGAGGGGGGGGTTTGCATATCAGGTGCCGACAATGCAGGTTCATGCAGCATCATGCTCAGCTGATGTGATGGATGTAATTGCAGTCATTTTTTATTGGTCAAATAGATTTGTATCACAGCCTAAAATCCTCTTTGATCAAGTAATATGTACCTTGATATTTACTCAGGAAACCTAATCCCAGTCAGAAAGCCATTTATTAGTTTATTCAGCCATTGTCTTGTCTTTCTTCACTCTTCTTAGCGAAAGAAATCCAAAGCTGCAAAATAAAACATTGTTTGAGAAATTGAGAAAGTGTGTTGTGTTTGTGTGTTTGCAGGCAGGCCTGTGATGATTGTGGTGGAGTACATGGAGAACGGATCGCTGGACTCGTTTCTGAGGGTGAGTGTTGAGACTCATATGTTTGTCTGCTTTCAGCCTCGGGTGAGGTTTTCTGTAGATACACATGACACAGAAACACTGATACAAATATAGCTTTTAAAAAAAAAGACGTCATTTCATATCTATAAGGGCTTTTTCTCAGTCCATCAAAGCAAAAACACTGTGTGTGTGTGTTGCTGGCTGGATAGCAAGAGCATCCTTCTTAGGTTAATATTGGTCACAACTGTGCAAGCAGAGTCAAATAGTTTGGAGAATTTTAAGAAAAATCGTCTCTGTTTTGTCTTTTAAGAAGCTGGAATGGGAACATATTGTCATGCCAATAAAGTGCCAGCATAATTCTGACTGTATGTTCTCATTTACAACATCACTAAAGTATTTTAATGCAGAATATTCTGTTGCTCCAGGAGGTTATTTTCTGTGTCCTGCCCTCCTTTTCTCTTATTGTCTGCGCTCTCTAACAATGGCTCCTCATTGTTCTCTGCATCCCGCTCTTCCTCTCAGCAACATGACGGTCACTTCACTGTCATCCAGCTGGTCGGCATGCTGCGCGGCATCGCCTCGGGCATGAAGTATCTGTCGGACATGGGCTACGTTCACCGAGACCTGGCGGCTCGAAACATCCTGGTCAACAGCAACCTGGTGTGTAAAGTGTCCGACTTCGGCCTGTCCCGAGTCCTGGAGGACGACCCGGAGGCTGCGTACACCACAACGGTACACACCCGACACAACCCTCTCAAACCAAGCAGCTGCTACGGACTCATTATGGGTTTTTAACAAAGCTGAGGTAATCCTGTTGCAAAAAAATATACCCTATAGCACAACTCCAAACTGGGATTAAATGGATTCAATAAGTTGATGTAACTTAAGGGATATTTTAAGTCCGATGCGATGGACATAATAACTTTAGTTCTATATAACACCTTACCTGAATGGGAAGCCATCAACCTGGACAGACTGACATTTTGTGTTATAGGTAATGAAATGGTCAAATGTTACGTGGGCTTTTACATCTACAGTCAAGCAACAGTGACATTTTGGTGCACATCCAATTTCTCTTCCTCAAGCTTATCTGAAACACTCGGTTGGGGATTCAGAGGGGTGCACCTGCCGTACAGCCCTCTGAATCCCCAATCATCAGCATTTTGCTGAACACAAATACAATATTTGGGAAAATGTATATAGTATTTGCATTCAAAAGCCTAAGATAAAATATATGTTTTGATGTATCTGTAGTCTACCAAAGATAACTGTTGTCCGTCTTGTCTCAGCAGCATGTTTTGCATGTTGTAGCTACACAGATGTGTGAAGTTTAGATAACCAAACAGTTTGGTTAAGTTTAGTAAATAAAAAAAACATCATGTTTTGGCCTAAAACTACTAAGAAATTTAAACAAAACTGTTATGTTTAAGCATGAAAAATATGTTGACTTGGTTTACACAGGACACGGACTGCAGTCTTCCAGTGTACGCTTTAACCTCCTCCCATTGAGGACGTTGGCAGACTTATTGGAAACTTATTTGTTCTACCCTTAAAGCCAGGGCTTAAAAAAAAAAGGATCTAAAGGAGTTTTCTAAAGCTAGAGATGGTTTCCTTGAAATGAGAATCTAATGTCTTTATGTCGTTGGTCTTAAACTTTAGCAGAGAATGAGAAGTATTCAGTGTAGTGTATATTACATATTAAATAAGAGTTGCAAGTCTTGAACTATGAAAGTCACAGGAAAATAGAGGTAAAAAATAGCAACTCAATGTACAGAGATGTACTGGGGGTTTACTAGACATACCAGCTGTTCTATAGCTGGTCCTCCCTGAATCGATGTATAACTAACATCATTTACCTGCTGTTGTATCTTATCACTGCTATTCTCGAAAGAATGTTAATATTTTCCTCTAAATATGAGTCTCGCTAGTGCAGATTAGTTATCTGGAATTGAGGCATTTACATGTCCCATTTAAGGCTTGAGTTTACAGACTGATGCCACTGTGTCTGTGTCAGCTGGAGACATCAATAAACTGATGCTCTGCGCTCTACTTTTCTGCCTTCTCCCCTGAGGCCAGCAAAAGATGGAGTTGCCTTAGATAGCAAAAAGCCAAACTTCAAAAACTGAAATGACGCTGCACTGTAAATCTGTCTGAGCCCTGGGTGACCTCCATTTCCTGGTTCCTATTGAGGTTATTGTGGGAAGGAAAAGCTGTTTTTATGGTTCCAAGTTTAGCTTTCTGCTCCACAACACTGTGGATGGGATCCACAGAAGGGAAGCGGAGGGTGAGGTGAGGTGAGGAGAGGGGAGGGGATGTGGAGAAAGGAGAGGAGAAAGGTTAGCCGAGGGGAGGTGGATTCTGGCAGTGATAAACACAGAAATAACGATCACGTTTCACGATTCGGATTAGGAGAAAACTTGAACAGCAGAATTTATGAAATATTCAAAGTGCGGTTTGAAATGGCTTTGCATTCTTTCACAGCAGAGTCACAACGCCGCTGCAAAGCAATGTTTGCAGGTTGAGGTACTTTGAATGATTTACCAGATGTCGTACGTAATAAACCTGTTTTCAGTCTTTGATGTGTGTGTGTGTGTGTGTGTGTGTGTGTGTGTGTGTGTGTGTGTGTACAGGGCGGTAAGATCCCCATCCGATGGACTGCTCCTGAGGCCATCTCATACAGGAAGTTCTCCTCGGCCAGCGACGCATGGAGTTATGGCATCGTCATGTGGGAAGTGATGTCATACGGGGAACGGCCTTACTGGGAAATGTCCAATCAGGATGTGAGTATTGTAGTCATTTGTTTGTTTGTTTACACATGTTTGTGTCACATGCGAAACTGTAAAACGCTCTTTAAGTGTTACAAACCTCCTTAGCCCTCCTCGATCAAAAACCTCTCAAGCCTCATTGACTTAATCTGAGAAGGTTCTGCCGCCATGTGTGTAAGTCCCAAATACAGTGTTCAGCATATTTAAGACACTTTGAATCAGGTTTCACCTAAACCTCTTTGGCATAAAGAGTTTTTTTGTTAGAGCTGCAGTGAAAGAGAAGAGGATAGTAGCCATCAGTTTTGTGACTAATTTATTATTTAAATTTTTTCTTTTTGATCACTTAAATTAGCTTCATAGGAATGAAACACAATTTTATTTGACGCCAACGCGTCCCAAGAGAATGAGTAGCAGCTTATAAAGCCGACTGTATATAAAATATGTCAAACAAATGTCAGTCAATTCATTTAAATTAATACGCAATGATAATAGTTGTCCTATTCATCCTGTCGGTGACAGGATGCTACAATCAGATTCTTAGAAATGTGATTATGAGCCATTTTTACCTGCCATGGGATGGCAGTTTGTAGCTACGAACTAAATTGAAGCCTAAAAAATGAAGCTACAATTGATCCAATTGACATATCTGCATAGCTAACTCCCAGAGTGCATTTTAAACATGCCGGTGTTTTACCTTTTCCATTAACTGTTGCTTTAAATGAATTTCTCTAAAGCATCTCATTCCTGAAAATGTAATGGACTTGTTCATGCTGTTTCTCCGAATATTCTCCTCACAAGCCTGACTCTCTAACCTCAATATTGACTTCTCAATTCAAGCCCTGCTCCACTGAGTAAATTCTGAATTTATTTACCATTATATCTGTTAAAATGTCTGCCCTTCAACCTGCTCCCTGGCTGTTTTCTAACATGAAAAGCCTACCTCTGAGGGAGCGGAGGGGAGGAACAGATATGCTGGTGAGATTCACCAAAAGGATGAAAAAGATGAGTGAGAGGGAAAGGAAAAGAGCATTGAAGGTCAGAGGTTCAGAGGACTTCAGGCCGACAGAGGGGGAGTTTAAAGCTGTGGATTCAGTGTGGCTGAGCAACCCGCTGATCCCTGGGCTGTGGTCAGGGATTGGAGGGGCCACGGAGGAAGCAGATCCATCCCTCTCTCCGCTGAGTGTGAAAGCGCCACCGTAATCCCTTCAACTCCTTACACACTGACTCGCACACATCCGCGCACACACGCGCACACACATTCACGAAGGTCCCAGGGTTTGGGGAGGATTTTTGCTGTTTGGGAATTACTTAGAAGTGCTTTCCAAAGCAAAAGGCCAGCCAAGCCGCAAAACCAGCCAAACACTATCTCTTCCTGGTCAGCCACTTACCACTGCTCGCTACAAAGATACATGGATCTCGACTTCCCCACAGACTCACAGATATGACATGGAGATCTATGGAGGCTACAGTAACACAGCTTATCAGATCAGATAAAAAAAAAGGGATTTACGCTCGTATGAGATGCATGTTGGAATTGATTGTCGGTACAGATTAGGTGAGGACACGTAGATAAAAGTTAGAACGTATTTGTGTGGAAATAAAAGAGGAGGAGGCTATGGAAAATAAAGCTGTTGTGACATGAGGGATCAAGTAGGTAATTTGCCCCCAAGTGGCTAGAAAGGTTATATTGCAGGCTTAAGTACTCCTACATTTTCTTGTCATTCATACGTTATTGGCTATTAGCATGCTTCTAATGTAAGCAAATGTCCCTTTGTCAGTTGGCCTGACAGTCCACCACTTTGTTCGAGACTAAACTCAATAACTATCAGATAGATTGCCATAAAAACAATAACAAACACTTATGGCCCCCAGAGGATTAATCCTTCTGACGTATGTTAGCGGCATCATTTATATCGCAACTGTGCAGCCTCACACAGCCTGGATGGAGACGCTTTGTTGTGCTACTCCTCAGTGTTACATCTGCAACTAGCCAACGTGAAACTATGTGTGAAAGGGACATAAACGGCCCACAAAAATAGAAGCTCCTCAGTAGAAAAAGGGTGAAACAAAGGATTTTAATAGACATTTTAATTTTGTGAAACACAATTTTACCCTTTACAATATCTGATGCTGAGAAATAAGATATTTCAAAAATAATGTTCACACAATTTGAGAAGGTTGAGTTCGGTGCACTTTAAAGCTTTGTAAATGAAACCTCACATCTTTTGACAAATCTATACAATGCCAAACAATGCTACATATATATAGATATAGTTCAATAGGTGTATTGTCTTTGTCTCATCCGCTGCAGCCTCCAAGATCAAATATAAATCACGATTTCAACTAAGACCTTCCGACCGAATAGATCAATTTCCAAGTTAATTAAATTCTAATACAGCAGCCTTCTACCACATTTAGACTTCGTCCTTCATCGCATGCGGCTGTCTCTCCAGGTGATTCTCTCGATTGAAGAGGGCTACCGGCTGCCTGCACCAATGGGCTGCCCCGTGGCCCTGCACCAGCTGATGCTGCACTGCTGGCAGAAGGAGAGGAGTCATCGGCCCAAATTCACCGATGTTGTTTCCTTCTTGGATAAACTGATCCGTAACCCCAGCAGCCTGCTGCCGCTGGTAGAGGACATTCAGAGGTACAGTGCTGAAGACTTCCTCAAAATGCTTTCAGTGCAAATGTTTTCTCGAGCATCTCTGAACTTAGAATAGAACTTTGAGGAAAGACAGTTTATCTCCTACGTGTCATTCTGAGAACTGTAAACCAGTGAGGTCAGTTGTCCACCTCGGAGATGCTTTATAAATACTGCAGGATCTGACATTATCTTTGTGTGTGTGTGTGTGTGTGTGTGTGTGTGTGTGTGTGTGTGTGTGTGTATCAGTCTCCCAGAATCTCCAGGGGAAGATATGGACTACCCAATGTTCATCTCCATCGGCGACTGGCTGGACGCCATTAAGATGAGTCAGTACAAGAGCAATTTTATGGCAGCTGGCTACAACACATTGGATTCTGTTGCGAGGATGAGTATTGAGTGAGTAGCAAAGCCAAAATAAAACTATTATTAATAAATTGCCTGAAACTATATTTGTTGTAGACGTGGGGGGATTCAAAGGAATCAATTTTAGCCATGAACTTCAGATTGTTTTTTACGAGGAGTACTATTCAAACTGTGCATGTTTTTTGTGGTTCTATGATCGGCTCAAAATAACTTGGTGATGTCATAGAGTTGTTATCTCAATCTAAGCTTGAGTCTTAAACCTTTAACATAATGCCTGTGGTTCACACTGTGTGTGAAGATTGAAAGACGTGGGCTTTAAGTATAACCATTATGCCCAACATTATGTCTGTGGAATCTAATTTACAAGTATATACGTATTATTGAAATAAATTCTAATTATTGAAGTAATGCAAAACACTGACAGCATCAAGCTCATTAGAGGAACAATGTTTAGGTCATGGTCCAGCATGAAATTCACAACGTGAATTAACTTATCTTCAGCCTAAACTAGAGAGTGTAGCAACCAATCAAAAGAAGAAAGCCACATCTCAACTCAAGAGACAATAATTGATAAAAGCATGTGTTTGACATTCTGCTCCCCTTTCCTGATTGCGTGATACAGCCTTGTGGTTGCAGCGTAAACACATTTTGTTTCACATTGACCGAAAGGTTAAGTCTCAGTGTGCACACGTGCTTGAATACATAGTGTGTTGTTAGCTAAATGAGGGAAGTACTTTCAAGTAAAAATCATTTTAATCCTCACTCAGCCTACAAGTGGGGGACAATAAATGAAGCTCATAACGCACTTCTTAGTGTAAACACCGTCTGCACAACAAATGAATTACAGTAAATAAGTCAACAAAAAGTCCCCACAAGTAAGACTTAAAGCGTTCTGTGTGTGTGTGTGTGTGTGTGTTTTTGTGTTTCCCCTCTCGGCCTAGAGATGTGAGGCGTATAGGGGTGGAGCTGATCGGCCACCAGAGGCGGATCTCCAGCAGCGTCCAGACCCTCCGCCTTCAGCTGCTGCACGAACAAGAGAAGGGTTTCCATGTATGAGGACAGCCGGTAACACAGCCTGGGATGGACAGATAGATGGATCAGAGGGAAGTGAAGTCTAGAGCTTTGGATCGGCAGTCTACAGCCTGTGCTGGAGTCTAAACCCCTCATACAGGAGGTCACCGGACAGACGACCACAGCGGACTGCCCCCTGGTCTCCCTCACATCCAGTAGTAACAGACTTTTTCCTACTATCCACCCCTTCCCCAGTATACCTGGCTCTGCAGCCTGATAGACTTTAAAGACTGGCCCGGGCCCTCTCTTAGGGGAATGTATTGCCTTGTTGCCGCAGCAGTAATTTGTGTGTGGAGCAACAATATCTAGAGATGTAGATTTGCAAAAATAATCTACTGAATCTTTTGACTCTTATTTTCTTGTTGTTATTCTTTCCTTGCGCCGAGTTAAGTGCTCATTTAGCTGCTATTGGTTGTGCAATCGACAAGTGTTTGGAAAAAAAAAAGTATCGTCAATATCTTTTATTTTGGAGTTGGATAAGTTATATATCATGATGGTATGATTTGCATTGCTTCAGTTGAACCTCTCTCCAGAGAATCTGGTATGCTAATACTTGAAGAAAGAAGTGAGAAGCAAGTGACGGAGATTTCTTGAATGTTTAAAAGTGTATAGACAATTAATCAATAATTATTATCATAACCTAATATCTATATATGTGCAGTCCTGTATGTGAAAGCCCTCGTAAATCTGGATCTTATTCAAGATGTTTTATTTATTTAAGATTTTTATCCAAAATCAGCAATACAGTATTATGCAGTCACCTCAGTATCTCAGAGAGAAATGAAGAATTGTGCAATGAGAGAACTCTTGTTGTCATGTAAACATGAGGCTCACACCTCCCCATCCACCTGTTCTTATCAACACATGCTGAACTTGCAGAACTGGATCCGTTGCCTTCAGATGAACAACCATACAAGTCCATCCCGACGGTTTTCAGCAACCAGCGTGCTCACAGTCGTGTGATGAGCCTGATTCATTTTGGATTGTGACTGTTATACATTGCCTGAAAGTACACAATCTCCACCGTCTTAACATATGAATGTTCACACAGCTTACGTAGGAGATGTTTGAAATCGCCTGGAAATGTAACATGGACTTATATGGTTTTTCAGATTGAGCCGAAATGCTTTCATATACATTCATAGGTTTCTTTTTGCCTGCACACACACAAACACACACACACACTAATGCAGTGTACTTCTGAAACAAAGTTGGTCCCAGATGTCAGAGCAGAATCCTTTGTTGAAGGTGGCAAAGCTACTGGATGGATTTCACAAAGTTTTTCTCCTCCAGTCTGCTCTTAAATTGTTGTATAGGTTGTGGCATTTGTGGCAGTACGGCAAACCAGTGTACATAGACGTAGTCTGAGATGAAAACTGTTGGATCTGCAGTAGGTGATGTCAAGTTGTGAGATGTTTGCCATTAAAAATCAACCTTTTTCTTCATTCGCTTTGTCAGTGGTGAATAGGCAGTGCTGCAGAATGTAATTATAGTTAGTTGAACGGGGGAAAGCAGGAGTAGCTACAACCTGCTGGATGGAAACGGGTGAGGAAAGGCAATAGTGTTTGGTTTGTGTGATCAGGACAGAGCTGTCCAGCAGAGACAGACAGTGAGGGACTTTTAGGACGAGAGAGAGAGAGAGAAAATGAACATAAACAGCAGCATCATAACTCATCATGTATCCTTCTAACATGTACAGTAACAAACACACACACACACACACATACACACACACATACACACACACACACACACACACACACACACACACACAGAATGCCTTATAGTCTGTTTACCATGCAAGACAGAAACACTTTAGAGTGGTTTGTACGTTTCAGTGCCGTTACAGGACCTAGCCATTAGTTTGAGTTGATGATGAATGTCGAAGGCAGACGGGATCCAGAGATCTGTGCCTTTCGGCCGCACCGTAGTTATGCATCCAGGCCCGCAGGAATCGAAAAAAAAAAAAAAGGTGTCCGCACACATCCAAACACACACAGATTTGCACACACACGCTCACCTCCACCACCCCTCTACAGAATAAGGAGAATATCAGATGCTGTTTGTTTAGCATGTTCTACTGCTGAGCAATGTTAGAACGTTCTTTTGTACAAAGTACAAGTATACTTATAATTCTTGTATTTTATTTTTTTATAATTTCCAAAGAGATGTTGTAGATCTTGCACACTGTAAGAGGCAGTTACAGCGGATATTTATTTGCAAATAAAGATGAACAGTTCTGGTGGTTGACTGCTCATTTAATTGTGTTGCCTTTCTTTCACTAAAAAACTAAACAGCATTGATTCTTTTAAGTTGGGAAATTAAACTCTAAACTGAAGGAGAGACCTCACCTCATTCAGGAAACCGCAGAGAGTCCAATCTCAGAGCCAGACCCTTATATTTACACAGTTTTTGTGTAATTTATTGTCAAATATATCAAGATTATATACCAGGTTAATACGTAAATATGAACCTGGTTTCTTCCATGAAGTCGTACGCAGAACTGATAACCAAAAGATGGAGCTGTTGGACCACTGACCTGCTCTGGCCCTGACATGTGAGATACCCAAATCCTAAGAGTTTTCCACATCCTCATCCTTTCATATGCTTGAATATGTCTTCATCGTTTATTCTGATCACATTTTAAGATATTTACAACCGCCGCCTATCTTACTGCGCCATTTGAGTCCGATATCTCGAATTACTTTGTCGATTTACATCATCCCTTTATCCCAGATTGTTGGAATTAGTGTGAAGCAAGCAGTCTGACACAACAGATACCGTCTCCAATTACGATAATGTAAGGTTGATTGTTAGACGGCTAAATCAAATGCATCAGGATGGCGGGGCCTGGAAAGCTGCATGCTCCACGGTGAGGTCACCGGGTGGTTCAAAGAGCTTAATTCGTCTTAATAGGATTACCTGTCCCAAGCTGGGAAGCCCAGGCGGCATCTCAGCCCGGGACACTTCTCACCGCAGGTACTGGGGACACGCTATCCACGGCTATGATTATTATCATTGTTTGCCTCCATAATCATTTTCAAATTCAGCATATTTAACTCACAGTGGTCAGACTGTCTATGGGGTGATGCGGTGAATATTTAAATAGCATAGCGTCGGTCAAGTCTAATGGGGCTGCTGGATAAGCTGTCGGGCTGGCTCGGCCTGAGGAAGAAAGAGGTCAATGTTTTGTGTTTGGGACTGGACAACAGCGGCAAAACTACCATCATCAACCAACTCAAACCCTCTAATGTAAGTCCATGAAACAGTTAGTACAAGAGGCGTTTGTGTGCTGTATGTATGCTAGTTTATATACCATTATTAAATACTGTGACAAGGCCTGTCAAAAACTCTTTATTTAACTGCAATCATTCACTGATTGCTTGTTTTCAGCATTCGAATCATTTAGGCCCACTGTCACCCGACTGGAAACATGTTAGTCAGGTAAAGCCCGTATCATACTTTCCTCATATTATTTTTTCTTGTTGACATACTTTTGCCGTTACTTGTCTGTTTTTGTGTGTTTGGGCGTGTGCGCGCGTGTGTCTCTGCGCATGTTTGTGTGTGAATGCAGACACAGGCACAAGAAATAGTCCCAACAATTGGCTTCAACATTGAAAAGTTCAAGAGTTCAAGGTAGAATTTTACAGACAATTGTGCATATTTATTGTTGTTTTTATTGATACACAGAAGTGAAAATTTTTTTTAAAGTCTGAAACACCACTAAGTATGATTCTAAGCTGTCTGTCTTTCTCTCTCTCTCTGAATGCAGCCTGTCTTTTACAGTCTTTGACATGTCTGGGCAGAGCAGATACAGAAACTTATGGGAGCATTACTACAAGTATGAGACTCATCAAATATTAAAACTTGTTGCAGTCCCGAGACTCTGTGTCCATTCCAACTTCTCCTTCTGTCCTTCTTTAGAGAAAGCCATGCCATCATATTTGTCATTGACAGCGGTGACAAACTGAGAATGGTTGTTGCCAAAGAGGAACTGGATACTCTTCTCAACCACGAGGGTACGAAACACCTGGAACAGTGTTTTAACTCTTTGTGTATAAAGACACATTAGGAATACTACTTCCTGTTAAAAGCATGATTGGCATATACGTCTCATATGTTAGGCCTTTTGTAAACTATGTTAGCAGGCATAGTTAAGGGTTCATGTTGTGAAATCTGTTCAATATTAGAAACAAAGCCATTTTCGTGAACATTTTATTTTATTTCCATTAGCATTACAGCTAACTGTGTCCTGGGATTCAGATTTTAGTGACCTCATTGCTTGCATCTGGCATGATAAAACTGCTCAGTTCAGTGAAAGATTATTTTATTGTCCACCATACTTTCATAAGATAGAATGTGCCAGTCAAACTGTACATCATCTGCTGGTTTTCCTTAACGTATTATTGTTGACATAAAAATATGATTTTTATCTTCCTCTTCGCCGATCATTCACTGACCTTCATGTCTGATTCGTAATCCAGATATCCGCAGCAAAAAGATGCCTGTATTGTTCTTCGCCAACAAGATGGATCTGCGGGATGCCGTGTCTTCTGTCAAGGTCTCCCAGATGTTGTCTTTAGAGAACATCAAAGACAAACCCTGGCACATCTGGTAAAATATGTCTTTTTTTTTCCTCTAAACTGGCTGCGCACTGTCAGTCAAAATCCACATTTAGTTTATTATATCCTCTGATTCTCACTTAAGATCCTCGCATCACACACAGAGTCCTGAGGAACACAGGACTCATGCTAGTGTCAGGTAGTCTTGAGGGAGCCCTGTTCCTTCCACATCCGCAACATGTTGTGCCTCCGGAGTGGCGGCTTGAAGTCTTAAACCAAGATAATAAAGTGACCATGCATACTAACTCACTCCTTCCTGGGCAGGTTCCTAATATCTGCTTGTTTGTCTTTTTCCATGGCTCGGGTTGAACATTATTAGGAGGCACAGCAACCTGCAGCTGTTTAAAAACATGATTAGTTTATATACATGTGTTTGCCATCCTGTTGACTCATTAGACAGATGGAAGGCAGATGGATTAAGAGCAGGACAGCTTTAAACAGCTAGGATCCGAGAAAAGTCATAAGAAAGTGAACACATGCCAGAAGGAGATTAACTTCTTGACATCTCCTTGTGTATTTTCAGTGCCAGCAATGCTATCAAAGGAGAGGGCCTCCAGGAAGGGCTGGACTGGCTACAAGGTAATGTCTGTTCAGGAACATATAGATTACACTGTCAAACTGGGCCGGAAGAAATACAAAAAAGCTGTTAAATTGTGCAAAGATTTTATTGTCAATGTGTCAAGTGCTGTCTGTATTAAGACATGTCTTTGTTCATACCCATAGAACAAATTGCACAGTAAGTATCATCATGTAAAGTCATCGTGGTGGTAGACTCTACACTCTGGGTGGGATTTAAGTCATGGTAGGCCTAATGAGCATTACCCAAACAATAGGTGTTGACTGTAAACAACACTTAAGAGAAAAATCATGTAATACTGAAATTACTCAACTACAGAAATAAATCCCATCCAATTCGATGTTCTGTGCTGTAGAACGTTCAGTTATCTTTGACCTCCCCTTTTTGAACATAAATTGTATTATGTGCTGTGTACATTTCCTGAAGTTACTAGCCATCAAACACACTCCAAATCTGTCCTATTTTTTCAAAAAGAAATGCCACAAATAAGATCAGATATGGTATTGAAATCTTGATGAATCATTCGTATCAGTTTCATGGTTTTCTGTTAGCAGTCAAACCCCTCCAAATTCATCACATACAAAGAAAGCACAACCAGATGTAATTTAAAAAAAATCTATCTTTGTTTTGTTTCTCCTGCCAGATCACATCAAAACAATGAACATGTGAATGACTGAAATGAAATGCCTGACCGTTGACACGATGGGGATGTGGTGACCGGGTCTATTTTACCACTTTGGAGTATTCATCACACGGGATGTCGTAGGCCTTAAATGTCAAGGTCAAATAGTCTAGTACTTCTTGTGCTTGCTGTGACTTTGAGTCCGGAATCCTTCCAATATTGTAATTGGTATATTACTACTCTCTCATATGAATATTTAAAGCGGCCACTAATAGTAAGTCACCTAAGTTATATATTAATACTGACTGATGTTGTTTCTGTATAAAGCAACATCCAAACTTTTTTATTTTCATCCAAAGACTCATGATGAATTTCGTGATCTGAACTTGTATTTAAATTGCTGTCAGTGCTAAATATTGTATACAATATATATATACATATATATATATATATATATATATATATATATATATATATATATATATATATATATATATATATATATATATATATATATATATACTTACTTCCTGGAGGGCAATAAAGCTTGTTGCTGAGTTTGTGCTGTGTTTGTATTTGTAAGAAGGCAGCCAGAACATTTTGCCTGAAAAAACACAAATGACATATGAAAAATACCAATTTTATAAATTATGCAAAAACAATGAAATCATTCAATTACAACTATATTTACAGAAAGGTTCAATGTGAATAAATACTAAATATCAATAAATATTGGTTAATAAAAAATACTAAATACAATTTATAAACACTAACATGCAAGATGTTTAAGAAGAGCAAGATTTAAAAGCATTTGGATAAATATAAAATGTGTATAAATAACCATGCTGTTTGGATAAGTAATGAAACAGCTCTATTTACAACCCAAAAAACAGTTTTGTTTATAGTATATAATGAACTGTAATCCTCCAAACTTTCAGGGATACCATGGCAAGTCTTTCTGTACGAACAATAACAATACTGTACTATTGTTATTATGGTCCCTCACTCTCTCTTGTTCCCATCTTTCGTTAACCCCTTCATTATTGATGTTTGTTTCTTCCTCAACTCTTCTTCCTCGTGTCACTTTATCTGCATCTTTCCTATTTGAGGAACAAGTGGAGGAATTTAGTGTGGAAGCGAGCACTGGAGTCCAGGAGGAAACTCAGGGTCTGGAAAGTCTCCCTGTCCTCAAGATGGTTTCCTGAAAACACATGATGGCATTAATTACTTGTTATATTGCTTTTAATCTGAACCAGAGGCACCGCGAAGGTATTCAAACCCCACCCATTGGAGTTGCAAGATACATCTAGGTGGTCACAATAGGATTAACAAGAAGAAACATTTCTACTATGTAAAATTATGTTTGTCTTTTCTCATTTTCACCTCAGTTTAAAAGCCAATAAATTAAACAATCAGAAACATCACTCTCAACTTAAGCTGTTAACTGCAAATAGACCCATTAGAAATATAATGAGGAAAATTGCCTTATCCGTATGTTCACATTAGCAGAGAGTTAAATAATGTAATGAATACACTACTCCAGGTGCATTATTGCCCATTGGCATGGGTGCCGATAAAATTGGTGCAAAAAAAAAATACAAGGTGGGATGTAATCACAGGCAGAGTAATAAGAGTTTGCTCTCGGTGCCGAAAATTGAAACAAAAAGAGACTAAAAAAAAGGTTTTCAATTACACACACACACAAACGCACACACACAGCCACCCACCAACACAGACATTTAAAACAAGCCGGTCCACACTGCAGATAACATCATATTCCCTTCTACCACTCGCCCGTGCTCACACACACCCTAAATACACTTAAATACTTTTACTCTAGATGCAGAATACATACATATATCACATATTTTATTCACGGCTGTACATCTCTACATCTGTTAATTTAACATATTGTTATTGCTAACTAATGCGAACTGCCTGCTCCTCAACATGGTTTGCATGATCTCTTCTGATGATTCAATTCCCTTTATGTTTTGTTATTTTTCCATATTTTACTACAGTAGATTTTTCCATCATTTTAATGCTGTAGTTAATTTTTCGACATACTTTTATGATTGCAATATCACAATAGTATGGTATTGGTTTGTGGTGTTACATTTCTCAATGCAAGGAACAATTTTCTTCAGAGTTTATTCAATATTAATTTTGAAAGGTTTTTTATTTCATTTAAACCCCAGGAAGCCGTTCCACCTCACCTGTTACAGAAAACTCGAAAAACTCCCTGGTGACCTCAGCAAACATGCTCTCCAGTTGTTGGATGAAGCAGAACCTGTCAGAAGCCGTGCTGAAGACCTTGCAGATCTGCTGCACCATTTTCACAGCCCACGTCATGTGATAGCCGTCTTTCTCACACACCTAAGGTACAAAACAGAAAGCTGAACCGATATGCCTTTTTGCAGCACAAATTATGTTATAGATTTAACTGTAAGTTAATAATAATTTATATAAGCTGTGTCAGTTCCAAGGTCCTGTATTGTTCAACGGTTACCTGGCACTGTGTTTCCCACCAAGAGTCAATATGAAGTCAAACTGGTCAAGGAATTTAAATCAACATCAAGGGAATTGAGCGTATAATAAATTACAAATGTTTAAAACTGTTTTTGCGGCCCATTGAGGAGGGAATAGAATGACTCATTAAATTTAAAACCATGGACAGCCCAGGTGACTTTAAAAGCCCACAGATGACAGTTAGGCGACTGGGGACAGTTTCAATAGAAGAGAGATCAGTCTGAGTAGGTCCCTGCCTTCTACTTAGAGCATGCTGGGTCCGGCTCCAGCCCCCTGACCCTGAACAGGAATAAGCAGACTCGGCCAAATGAGTCCCACCAGGGCAAAGCAATAGGTGATGAATTTAAGATGACTCATTTTACTGTCGGCCTCAAGCTATTCCTGGATGCACACTTTTTCTGAATCTATGTTTAATCTGCTATTAATCAACTGTAGAATGACAATGTAGTCTAACTGCATTGTATTAAATCAGAGATAACTGACAATGACAATTAAAAGGCAATAATGGTCCAACATACAACCAATAACACAAATGTTAGCTAAATTCCTTGAGCTGATGATATGATAACTTATATTCTTACCAGTATGATATACACTATCAGTCTGGAGATTTCCGGAAGTCGTCCATTGATGGCCTTGCTGGCGAGAACGGTGTAGCAGATATTACTGCCGCACAGCACCAACAGACGAGCCTTGTTCTCCAAATGCCATGGCTGAGGAATGACTGGAGATTATCAGTTGAGGACAATATCTACAATTAGTTTTATTTATTATCACATGTTGGGGATCTGTAAGAATAATTTGTTTTTATCTGTGACGTGAAAATATTTGGACCACAGAAGCACGGTACCAATGAGCTCCTCCAAAATTGCCAGCAGGGAAGTGGCAGTCTGGCATTTGGCTTCTAGATTGCCGAAGAGCAGGAGGATGGCTCTGGCCAGGTCCCATAGGGCGCTGTGAGGCAGCCCCCTCTCCACCAGATCCTGCCAACCGAAGGTGCCTGCATGGAGAAGAGCTCCTTAATAACTGTGTTATACTTTACCTCATCTATATGCGGGAAAAAACAGGCAAGCTGAATAGGAGGCAAGCCACATTTAGACACTATGGTGTTTATTTGGGTTTCATAATACTACTTTACTTTGCTTTTAACTACTGACCACTTTGGGTTGTTCAAACTGATGACCTCACATTGTATTTCAATCAAATTATAACACATTATCAAACACAACCAAGAGGTAAGAGTCATTGTTTTTAGAAAGATAATCATTTTCACAATAAACTCACCACTATGCTATGATTTGTTTGTTGCATTTCTTAACTGCATTGTACACCGCTTACTGTCAGGAAAGAAGATTATAGTCTTATCGTGTTTTAAGAGTAAACCAATCCATAAACTTAATTCTTAGCTAAACTAAAATCAGACCGATAAACATGTGAAGTCAAATAAACACATGGCACACTTACCCTCGGGCATTAGAGGTCCATATAGGACGAACAGCAAGTGTGCCTGGCTGACCAAGGGCCAAGGCTTGAGGAGTTGCGTCAGCCAGAATTGACACTCTAGCTGGTTCGGCCACGGGTCCAACAGAACCTGGCGGCAGAATAGACGGAGCTGCATCTTTTGGAACCACCCCACCCCTGAGGATGGAAAAAAGGAGAAAAAAAAATCATGTTTTTTTGTATCATGTCTTTTAAAACTTTTACAAGGCTCAAGAGGAAAATGCTCAGTCGATAAAAAAAAGTGTAAAGTTAGTCACTCCCACTTTATAACACCCACTGCTCCATATGACACAGGGAAACTCAGATGTTTACACAGTAACCTAGAAAGAATCTGATGGGACTGCTCTCCATATAACACTTTAGTATGGTCTGTTCAATATTAAGCAATACTTTCACTTCCAGGCATTGAGACACACACACACACAAACACACCTGGTTTTCCAGTGATGACTGCCTCTATTTTTTGCAGCAGATTTGTGAGCTCACTCAGAAAGTTGAACACTCTGTGGCACTCCAGCTCATCCCACCCTGCGATGAGTGTCTGTAAAGTATTCAACAGAACATACCTTAACATTTTAAAGAACAGAAAATAGTCGTATTTCCTTACCAAATTGTTTTCAGGTCCTGGGACATGACAGAAAGGTGAGACGTGATTCATAAGAAGCCCAAGATTTTTACAACCATAAATACATTCTGTGTTTCTACCTGGAGTTTATCCAAACATATTTGCTTTAACATTTCCTTAATCACAACCAAGCTTCAGTTTATTACACAATTGTTCATCTTTTTAGAGGCCATTACCTGGAGGAAGACTCCATAACTGGAAAAGCCAATGCAGTCTGGTGTTAAACACTGCTCCAACATGAAGCAGGGAATCTGAAACAGATCAGCGGGACAAGTTTATTTACGTTGCCTTATTATTATTAGCATAGGTTATGATCAATATACAGTGTATTAGGGCTGAATACTATTCACTATTACACTGTGTAAACCAAATAGCTTTTTCAGGACGAGTCTTACAGTTAAATCCATAAATCATAAAGTTTTGCACCTGGTGCAATACATTTTCAGCATTAAATTATCTAACCTTGCTGGCTTGTCCTCTTACCTCTCCTTTTCTTACCTGTGAAAACTGGCTAAAGATAAACTTTAACCTGTCCTTTGTTGGTAGCAACAGGGTACATCTCTTGAACAACAAACCTGAGACATTGAACACAAAAGCACATTCAATAATTACAGATGTTGACATTGTGACTTGTCCATAGTATCATATGATATCAGTAATATGCCTGCCACAGGTCAAAAGGTTGTTCATTATAAATCTGCCCCTATATACAGTCTGGAGAGGAGCTATACAACATAAAGCATTTAAGCTAATATTGCAAATCCACGTACCCAGGTCTCGGTAGTGTCCAATAGTGGATCTCTGCTCAAGGCAGGTGGAGTTGTGAAAGCTTTGAATGATTGTTTTATTCTTCCAGGCCTGGGTGGAGATGTAGTCTAAAATGTAACTCGTGGTTTCCTTGGACACCATGCTGAGCACACTGATGTCCAGCACTGACAAAGACATACATACCAGTACATGTTTTTACCTCACACATATACAAATATTTAAATTAAAATGTCCATTGAAAATAAACAGATTTTGAAATACATAGACTGAAAAGACATTTTTTTGGTTCACTAACTTAAAAGTAGTGGCATAATGTAATTATAATAATATCGTAATAATTTCATAATTGCTACAAGTACAACAAGTCTTATGATTAAAATATGCTTTAAATGATGACAAACACTTAACACAGCAAAATATGTGTTATTTCTTTCTTTTTCTTATCCTTACGTTATTTAGTTAAAATGCAAAGGGACTAAAGTCAGCAAAATACATGACAGACCTGTACTGAAAATGGTGTTCCACCTACCGGACAGTTTATCCAGGATCATGGCGGACACCTCTGCCGGGAGCTGGTGGAAGAAGCCGGGGTGACCGGAACACTGGCTGCGGGTCACGATGGTTCTGGGTGGACGAGGCCGACTACGAGTCCTCTTGTGGGATTTGTGTGTCAGCGTGTATTTCAGGACGTGTCTGGTGTCTTTCCTCACCATGACTTACACTGTATTGAACAAGAAATTAAAACAATTTAAAAAAAAACCTCACTTTTCAGGGGAAAAGCCAGAAAAGTCAGTATTACGAGCCACGCTAAGCTAAGCTAACCTAGCTAAACTGATGAAGTAAACTCTTCACAAACCAGAATATTGTTTCATTAACATTCATGTTCACGTAGTCATTGATGAAGACATATAATTAATTTGAATATGAGCTAATAGTTAACACAATACCTTACCAGTATTGTTAACTTAGTTAGTGGCGTCGAAAGGAAGTAAATGTGAGCTGTGGTCGAGTCACCTGAGGCCAACGAAGCTAGCTGTCTTTGATGAGTCGGTGTCGGACAACGGCGCGAAACAAAGTGTTTTACAGACTGAGGTCTGCTCGTGAGGATGCGTCTTTGCAGGGAGAAGAGAAGACACATGTTCAGGGAAGTATCCGTGAAGTACCTTATTAGTGCAATCAAAAGTGAAGCATTAAAAATATTCATTGAGAAGTTGCTCAGGTGCAAATTACCACTGTTAATTACTACTACTGTAGTAAAGTAGAAAAGATGTGGATCATTCATGCTATATGTACATACACATATGTAAAGTTGAGCAGCAATATTTATTTTGCAAATTAGTGTGAGTGACCATCTACTGTATATAAAAACTCGCCTGTGATATTAATGTGGCTTTACTTAATTCATTATCTAATCAGACAGAATGATCCACACCTGTGTGGGACTGCAGCGCCTCTAAAGGTATGCTGGTGCGAACTATATTTTAAAAATGTTGTGTATAGCCACAAATATTTGTTGTTGAAAAGGTATGTGCAATATAAAAAAGACTCCAGCAAGACAAAAATACACACAAACAAAATAAAAAGATGGCCCACACTACTACACACACCATTATAGTTGTGTGTTATCCTCCAGCGCTGTGCACAACAGACCAGCTATGCTCAGCTGCTAATCACAGGATTATTCTGCTTAACTAAGACTATTAAGTGTTCCACATTCAAATGGCGTCTCCCACAGGCAGACCTTGGAGAGGATCATCCCTTCTCTATAGAGCTCTCGCAGAGAACCGAATACAACACAAGAGTACCAGGGGAAGGGCTGGGAAATTGCCCTTGTTTACCAACAGGATGTCACGGTAGGTTACACCTGGGCCACAGAGGGGGAGAGAGAAAAGAAGAACTGCAACGGAAGAAGATGGACCTCAGAGGAACCCAGAGATAAAGCTGCCGTTTTGAACGACCTCACCTGGCTTGCAGAACAGTATGTACCACACACGCATACAGTAGTACATAACTAGAAAGTATGGTTTAGCTATCAACTTTGCAGTGTTGCTTCTACTGCTTAAATGCCTGCTGATGAACCCTGATTGTAGTTGATGTATATTCATGTTGCTTATAAGTTGAAGCGCTGATTAAGTCATTGCATTTTTTTTCATTCTTTCTTCTCATTCTGTTCTCTATTCAACAGATGTGGAGCTCCAGATAGCTTAATTATTGAGGCAAAAAACAGCACAACTAGTGAGGACAATATCTCTTTTGTCTGTCTCTGTGCTTGGAAACACTTTGCTCTGCCTCCGGGTCCACGGGTTTATCTGTCGAGAGCAACGAGCCATCACTGGGACTGTCTCTCATGTCATCTCTAACGTGATGCTCCTGATGCTGACGGGGATGATGAAGACGATGACGATGATATCTAACACTGACCAGTCACATATCTGACAATCCTGGAGCATAGACACATATCTCTTAACTTTTGACCGACAGAAGGAGCTGGACAGTGAGGAATCAGTGCCAATGGCCTGTTTATTTGGATGTACACCATCTGGACACCTGTGACCGTGGAGCTGTAGTCATCCTGAAACCTTGTTGGTGAGTATCCAAGTGAGGCGAGCTTTTACTCAACAGTATAATGTAAAAAGGTATATGAATATTACATTGACTTTACTCTCTGGTTGGGTGATTTTTGAGTAAACCAACAATCAAAACAAGAGGTTTGTCACAGCCCTGCCTTTGTTCCTATTGCTCACTAGTTATGCCTTCGGTGTAGTCAATCATTAAGTCAACACAATGAGGCTTGTATCCGATATTTAAAGAGGGCCCAACAGTGCCAGGTCTAACACTGAATAACAATCAGGCTTTGTAATAAGCCACTGTTCTCCGAGGAAGTCAAACAATCTATATGCACAGTTTTTTTGTATTGTTTTGACATTTAAAATCAATCTGCTTCATTCTTGCCGGGGCAAGAAAGATTGTTGCACATAAGTGAGTAATTTTCGTCAGTTAATTGAATTACATTTTAATTGTTTACATTTTTTTTAAAGACTTGGATAGTCATTGTTCAAATTGATGTTCTCAGATTATTTCGGTTTTTCTTCCCTTGCGCTGTTAAAAAAAGTAGAAGAAAAAAAAAACGGTTGAAAACATTTTGTTCAAAACATTCAGAAGTAAATGCTTAACTACCAAATGGGTTTCTTATCCAGAGTCTTCGGGGAAGTTTTGGAATTTGTATAGTCATGTGTGAATTTATGAATGTAGTACAAGGTAAGAGATCAAATTGGACATAATATGAGTTGGTTTGTTAGTACAACAGAAGTTACGACTATTCCTTATTGTCACAGTTTTGCACTCAGTGCTCTGTCATCAAGTTATTCAGTCCTTTCTCAAATACCCTGCAGAGCTGTGAAAAATGTTCAAAGTTAGTGGTTTATAACAGTACTCTCAGCTTGGGTGGTTCCTGTAAATGTTTAATTTCCTCTCTCTCTCTTTTCCTTCCTGAGGGGTGGTGGGGGAGCTTAACAAATAGACTGCTGTGGTTTGCCCTCCGGAGGAGACGTTTAACAGGTGGAGCTGAACACTGCTCTCATTAGTTACAGATGCAGTCACCTGCCACTCACCAGAGGCCGATGCCAGAGAGCTTCCACAGCTATTTCTGCACACACTTCGGAGACGCTTGAGGATTGGCTCAGACTCTGTGACTGGATGTAAGCTCAGTGGAATTTACTGTACTGCTGGGGACCATGCAGATAACAGGAGGAATCCAGCCTCCTCTTCAGCCTGCGTGACTGGAGTTTTGTACTTGAAGTGTTTCTTTTTTTATGTGGCAACATTTCCGCGTGTCGATTGTCCCTCTTTACTTATGTAATCTGTAGATCCAGTCAATATTCAATTGCTCTTAAATGTCACCTACCTTCATCAACAGTGACTCAAAAGTGTAACTTTGTACTTTGCAGTTTAAACGTCCATACCGGTGAGTGAATCATGGCCAGCACAGCGGTTCAACTCCTTGGCTTCTTTTTGGGGCTGTTGGGGTTTGTAGGAACTGTTGTTTCAACTCTGCTCCCCCACTGGCGCAGCACAGCCTATGTGGGCTCCAACATCATCACAACCACCGCCTATATGAAAGGCCTATGGATGGAGTGTGTATGGCACAGCACTGGTATTTACCAGTGTGAGTTGTACAGATCTCTACTGGCACTGCCACGCGACCTGCAGGTAACTACACATTCACCATTTAGTGAAAGCTTGAATCCAAAGCTTTGCATCATGGGAAACAGCAAAATAATGAATTGCTAATTGATCATCCATAATCTTTTCAGTAGTTTAAAAAAAAAGCTCAACGAAAGTGAGGATTTGCTGCTTTTTTCCGTTTCATATCATTGTAAACAAAATAATACTAAATAAATATTAATAAAGGCTTTTAACTATTGGTCACAGAAAACAAAGGAATTGAAGATGCTGCCTTGGAGTCAAGCAGTTAAATCGTTAATTAGAAAAAATATTTATCAGATTATTAGACAATAAACATTCTTTAGTTAGTTGCTGCCCTACTGTTTGCATTGCCCAGATGTATACCTGGGTGGTTCGGTATTACCAAGTGGTTGCACTTTTCTAGCTCTACAGGCTACAATCATAATTGGTTTTATTCCCAATGTTGAAGCACTTGTCTTTTCTCTTGCCCTTTAGGCTGCTCGGGCTCTCATGGTGCTCTCCTGCTTCACCTCAGTCCTTGCATCTCTGGTTTCGGTGATGGGGATGAAGTGTACCCGCTTTGTCCGTAACTCCATGATCAAGTCTTCGCTGGTGCTATGTGGAGGGATATGTTTTCTCTGTGCTGGCCTGCTCTGCCTGGTCACCGTGTCCTGGACCACCAACGATGTCATCATGGATTTCTACGACCCCTTCCTTCCCAGTGGAATGAAATATGAGATCGGCCTGGCCGTGTACCTCGGTTACGCCTCGGCCTGCGTCAGTCTGACCGGAGGTCTGGTGCTATGCTGGAGCAGCAGCAGTGACAGGCCGCGGAGGCCGCCCCTCCACATGCAGAGGAATCAACCATTATCACCGCCCCCTGCCTTCCACCACATATACCCTCCCGCTCCGCCCTACAAGCCCCCCGAGGCGTTGAAGGACAATCGTGCTCCCTCACTTTACTCCCTTTCCAGCAGTGGCTATAGGCTCAACAACTATGTCTAGGACTACCATCTGCAAAACTATGGAGACTAATATGACTGGAAAAAGACATGACAAAACAGTCAACTGAACACTTCTCCAATTTAATATCTTAACAAACATTTTAGCCTCCAAGAGTGAGTTTAAAAAAGGTAAAAGGAAAGAAGTTACACCACCGTGTTGGACCAAAAATCTGATTTGGGGAGGATAGCAAAATCTGCTTAGGCTTTCCTCTAACTTTAACATGACCTGTTCTTGGCTAAGCTTATTAGCCAAACATTACTCACAATGTGTGTGAGAGAAAACTGAGCGCTCAAACCTCTTGACCTCCTGCCGTGTAACTCAAGGACCAGAAGGTGACAATATGTTACAGCAAATAGCCATAGAAGAAACAACATAAACATGCAAATTCAGCATTGTATGTTGTAACACACATGTTAATAGTTGAGCTATTGTTCTGTCACTTCCTTGTTGTAGCCTACTTTCTAGTTGGGATTAACTTTTTCCGAGGGTCCGTTCGAATATTATACTTCTTTTACAGTAGATGGATGATGTTTTACATCACAGTATTTAAAATTTTCATGCCAAAGAAAATAAAAAAACAATGGCCATTTCTGAGAAATTAAACACGGAGGAGTACTTCATATATTACTTTTTAATTGTTTTTCATGAGCCGATAAAGCAGATATTATGTCATGTGTGAAAGTAAGAAAAACACAGCTGCATCTAATTCTATTGATTACCCGGTGTTACTGGGATACAGGGACAAGGCATCGTTAACAGTATTTGTTCCACCTGTGCTTTTCTTCCTATGGCACGTCCAATTGTCTGTGGACAAAGACCCACAGTAGGTGACAAAGTGACACTTTTTGGCCTTAGTCATTTTTAACAATCAGGAGACCCTGCTGTTATGGATATTTATTATTTATTTGGCACATCTCTGTCCAACTTTTTATGGACAGTAACAATTTGAATGTAAAGCGGAAGAAAGCCACTGGATGGCGACAAAGGTCTTTTGAGAAGACGGCCCTCAGTTAGAACTTCTTTTTAGTCACGCAATTTTATTATACAATGTCTTTGTCAAGATATTAGGACGTTATATTAATGGATCTAACACAAAGTCTTAGTACTTAAGTAAAATGTGGAAAAGATCATTTTGTCTCATTTGTGGATGTTGAATGTGATTCATCTGAGGCTTTCCAGGATGCTTATTTATCCTGTAACACTGGAGTGTTTGTGAGAAAACCCTCCAATTAGAGCTGCCCTCAGTCTGGCAGCCTGCAGCCACACAGACACTCAATTAGAGGACATGTCACAATTCAAGCGAGTCACTTCTTTTATCGCAAGTAGTCAGCATCAACATATTTACATCAAAGAGCTAATTCATATGGCCAGTAAAGCCCAAACAATAAATTCAGTTTACTTTGTAGTTTAAGAAAATACGTGTACAGATTGATTGTGGAAATGTATGAAACTTCTCTTTTAAAAAAAAAAAAAAGGTTTAGAAAAACTGCCACGGAAATATCACATCACAGTGATTATTTCTGTTGAGGGCATATTTTCAGCACCATGGACAGCTCCAGGCATACAACCTTTTAGAATAATAGCTTTTATAGTCGTGATTGTAGATCTTGTATTACTTTTTCCCAGTTGTGGTTTGATGCAGGTCATACGAGATAACTATATTTACATAGATATGGGTAGCGCATAATGACTCACAAGACCCTTACAACACAAAGCAAATACAAGTTGCATACTCAATTACATGAATCATCAGTATGTCCTTAAAAAAAAGAGTTGTTGTCTCTGAAAACAAATGTATGATCATGTTCAGATGCATTGAAGTCTAGATTTAGAGACATATACAACATCAAGTGTACTCAAAGTGACCATAATGATGCTTCAATGTTGACGTAACAAATGCAAAAAGCTTGTCAAAGTGAAAAAGTTGGGCACCCCTGATCATTTTTAAGATTTTCCTTTATGTATCATTGGTTGTTCGGAACAGCAATTTTAATTAAATATATCATATAGCAGACAAACACAGTGATATTTAAGAAGTGGAATGAAGTTTATAGGATTTACAGAAAGTGTGCAATAATTACCTAAACAAAAGTAGGCAGGTGCATAAATTTGGGCACCCTTGTTGTTTTATTGATTTGAATACCTTTAGCACTAATTATTGGAACACAACATTTGTTTGGTAAGCTCATTGACCCTTGACCTACATACAAAAGTAAAGCCCATCATGAAAAAGGGTGTTTAAGGTGGCTATAGTTGCAAGTTGTTCTACTCTTTGCATCTTGCACAAGGAGATGTATGGGAGAGTAATGCGGCAGAAACCGTTTCTGTGCCCATGCCACAAAAAGAGTGGCTTAAGGTATGCTAAAGCACATTTGAAAAAGCCAGCTTCATTTTGGAATAAGGTGCGGTGGATTGATGAAACTAAAATTGAGTTATTTGGACATAACAAGGGGCGGTATGCACGGCAGAAGAAGAACACAGTGTTCCAAGAAAAACACTTGCTCCCCACAGTAAGATTTGGTAGTGGTTCCATCATGCTGTGGGGCTGTGGAGCCAGTGCAGGTTCTGGCAATCTTATTAAAGTTGAAGGTCGCATGGATTCCAGTCAGTATCAGCAGATTGTTGCGAACAATGTTCAAGAATCAGCAACAAAGTTGAAGTTGCGCCGGGGCTGGATACTTCAACAAGACAATGACCCTAAACACTGCTCAAATTCTACCAAAGCATTCGTGCAGAGGAACAACATTGTGGAATGGCCTTCTCAGTCCCCAGACCTGAATATCATTAAAAATCTGCGGTCTGTTTTAAAGCGGGCTGTCCATGTTCGGAAACCATCAAACCTGACTGAACTGGAGATGTTTTGTAAAGAAGAATCGTCAAAAATACCTTCAACCAGAATCCAGACCCTCATTGGAAGCTACAGGAAGCGTTTAGAGGCTGTTATTTCTGCAAAAGGAGGATCTACTAAATATTGATGTAAGTTTTCTGTTGGGGAGCCCAAATTTACGCACCTGCCTACTTTTGTTTAAGTAATTATTGCACACTTTCTGTAAATCCTATAAACTTCATTTCACTTCTGAAACATCACTGTGTTTGTCTGCTATATGATATATTTAGTTGAAATTGCTGTTCCGAACAACCAATGATACGTAAAGGAAAAACTTGAAAATGATCACGGGTGCCCACACTTTTTCATACCACTGTAGACATGTAGATATGTTCTTGGACAAAATAAATGTGCGTGCGTAAAGTGGGTTTCCATCCTCAGCGTTACCGCCTCGCAGCCAGAGTCTGCAGAATAAACGCGTCTGCAAATAATTGCGCAGTAAAAACGTAAATCAGGTCGGAAATGTAACCTGGCAGAGTAAAGGTTTCTTCCAATGCCAATTTAATGTTATGATATTGGAACGCTTTCCCGAACAGGTTGTGCGTCATACCACTCTCTATTAGGTGCTATTTTCGTCTTGTCCTGGAAGACATTCATCCACCATCTACTCACCCTGACAGCACCCAATAAACTCCCATTCATCTCCACCCCTCCACCCTCTCTCTCTCTCTCTCTCTCTCTCTCTCTCTCTCTCTCTCTCTCTCTCTCTCTCTCGCCTCTCCTTTTCTCTCTCTCTCTCTCTCTCTCTTTCTCTCCTTTCCGTCGAGCATTGGTGACTTCAAAAACAACTAGAATTGTGTTTGTTCGCCAAGAGGATTATTTTGGGGGGTTTCCTTATAGTTTTTTTTCCAACAAAATCGCCTTTGCACACTTTGTAAATCTTTATTTGAAGGACCTGTTCCCGTATTTTTCTCCTGACGAAAGGTAAGATAATGTCAGTTTCTAATAGTCTCTTCTCTGTTTTGGCTGACTGGATTTGCATTTAACCATCGTGCCAGATGTTGATGTAAAGAGAGATCAATAATGCAATTCTGGCCTTCTGGAACCATGGTGTCAGCGCAACGGGGAGCTGAAACCTGAAGGTTTGATTCTAGTGATGCAGCACATCGCTCACAAAACCCTTATGTATCTGTTTTAGGTGTGTTGTGTTTTTTTTTTTACGATGCGTAACCTTTGGGAAGCAATGATGAACTTTTAGGCACGAAACAAAACCAGGCAGGTCTATTTTATGCATCACGCTATGCCACAGGGTAGCCTGAACACTTTTTAGAAATATAACATCTAAAAGACATCACAACTGGCAACAATAATTGGAGTAAGCCATATCTGTAAAGCAAGCTGAAATGAGCGCGTAAAACATCTTAAACTGCCTTAACAGCTGAACAAATGGAACACTAATACCATTATTTCTACTTTGGGATTTTTCTGATTCATATCTTTTGATTTGATGGAGTGCCGATTGTTCCCAGAATGCACGCGTCAGCTGGGCACGGTAAGGTATTGTTATTTGTGGCGGGAGAAATGATAATATATTTCTCTAATATTAATTCCATCTGTGAGGTTTAAAAATGATATTCATGTATATTATTTTAGTGATCCGGCGATGTTGTTACAGTTGAACCTGCATGAGGCGTGAAGTTGATCGATCCGGGGAACATAGAATTTATATTTATAACTTTTAATTCTCTAACTGGAAACAACTTGGTGTCAGTTTGAAATATAAAAACTGTGACCAGTCAACATGATGATATTTGTAATCTTGTCACTTTTAAAAATCTGGATGCCTTACATGAAGTGTTTGGATAGTCGCGTTTTAAAGTGGTCAAGTTATTTATTCTTATTTTCTCAACTCCAAAACGCGCACTTTAATTTAAATCTGTCTGTGGTGATACTCTTACATTAGTGTGCCATGGGGTGAGGCTTCTGTGAAATATTTAGTTGTGATTCAAACACCATTGAAATTGGTTTCTTCCCCTTCTTTCTCAAAAGAGCTTCCCATTCCCCGCGCGCAATAGTACTTAAACTCGGCGGGAGGAAGCGGACGAAAGGAAGATGGCCATCCACGTCGAGGGTATCGTGGCAATCGTGATCTTCTACCTCCTGATTCTGGGTGTTGGGATCTGGGCCGCGTGGAAGAACAAGAGCTCCGGGGCTGCCGATGGTGGAGACCAGAGCGAGCGCATCATGGTCGGGGGAAGGGACATCGGACTGTTTGTGGGTGGATTCACAATGACCGGTGAGTTGCTTACGGGGATTCTTAGATTTTTTTTTTTTTTTTTGGTGTAGGTGTTTAAAGTATGAGGTCAGACAAAAAAATAATAAATTCCATCAACGCCGTCGTTTACGCACGAACAGCCACACACACACACACACATAATCGATCGCCACTACTTTCAGAATTACAATCAAGTTAGTTCTGAACGTTTAAAGACGCTGCAACTTATTACTGAAACGTTTTAAATCAACACTGTACGTTAAATATGGGCCGTGAGTCCGGAGGTACCGTTGAATGACTTAAAATCTGTTCTCCCAGCACCAAATGTAATCAGCTGGATTATTTTTTTTTTTTTGGATCACAACTATAAGCTGGTTTAGTGAATCCTATCCATCCACACTATACAACAATGACTCATATGGGTTCTTGTTATTAGCATTGATTTAACATGACATACACCAAACCAATGTTTTTTTTGTTTTTTTTACAAAATGTTCTTTCTTGGTTTCAGCCACCTGGGTTGGTGGGGGCTACATCAATGGGACAGCAGAGTATGTCTACCTGCCAGACTTTGGCCTTGCTTGGGCACAAGCGCCCTTTGGATACGCTCTCAGCCTGGTCGTAGGTAAGAACCAGTGTCTTTGTGTAAACCCTTTCTTTAATGTAAAAAGCAAGTGTATTAAAGAACCACAGTGAGAAGGCATTGAGGTACTCTTCAAATAACCGTACCAGTAGTTTTTATTTTACGGTATTATGGTAAGAAGGTTCTTTTGATAATTTATCTTCTGCTTTTATTTTTGTCACCCTGCAGCATTGTTGTGTGGCGATGTAATGTAAACTTTTAAAATGTGTCTGCGCATAAAACGGCAATCACCTACCACACAATAATGACATATACCTTTCACAATCAGTTCTCTCAGAAATATCATGAACAGGAATACTATAGTGCTTCAACCACAGAAACAGGACGTTGGGTCTTGTAGTTCCAAACGACGCACCAGATTCAAATTGCCTGTCAAGTTATGATAACAAAGATCATATATAATTAAATTGATTCAGAGGTCGTAGACTACCGTTCAGTTGTCTCTTTTCCTATTTGTCTGCCTTATCTTGTTTGAAATCATTCAGGTGGCCTTTTCTTTGCCAAGCCCATGCGTTCCCGTGGATACGTCACCATGCTGGATCCCTTCCAGCAGCTGTATGGGAAAAGGATGGGCGGCCTGCTCTTCATCCCCGCACTCATGGGGGAAATCTTCTGGTCTGCGGCCATTTTATCTGCCCTGGGTGGGTGATTACTGAACAGGAACCCTTCAATAATACCACCTCCATGTTAATGAGTACGCTTCTATGACTGGAACTGGTGAGCTGAGTGTATTGTCCCGCAGGTGCCACTCTGAGTGTGATCGTGGACATAAACATCAACATGTCGGTGGTGATCTCAGCCCTGATAGCTATCTTTTACACGCTTGTTGGAGGACTCTACTCTGTTGCATACACAGACGTGGTCCAGCTCTTCTGTATCTTTGTGGGCTTGGTGAGTTTCACTGTTTATATCTACCAAGCCAGGGACTCCAAAGATGGCAATGAGTTCCAGCATGGACTTCTGTATGATTAAAAAGTTTTTTTTGTTACCTGTAGACTGGAGGACAAAATCATAACCTGTACTGCATTGTCCTGCTCAAGAAACGGGAAGCTGTTATTAGCCAATTCTATAGTGTGATGTTTTGTCTTGCTAAAAGCTTTTAAAATCTATGAACTTTCATTAAAATGTGATTTAAAGTGCATTTATTATACAAATCATCATGTCACATTGGCATGGACGTACGTACTTATACCTACGGACATTAATCCACTGTGTACCTAGCATTGAAATGCTAACAGACTTTGTGGAACAATAAGTAGAACTAGAATGCAATGCCAGAGAACTTTGACCGTGGAGAATGAGTAAAATCACAGAATATCTTAAAACATCAATACTATTTGCATCCTCTCCATCAGTGGATCAGCGTGCCTTTCGCTCTGTCCAATCCTGCCGTGTCGGACATCACTGTTACAGCCAAGGAAGTAATCTACCAGTCACCCTGGCTGGGCAAGATAGAGGCTGAAGACAGGTGGCTCTGGGCGGACAACTTCTGTTTGCTGGTAAGCCTTTTTTCAAATGTTGATATATTAAGAAGCTTTTTTTTTGTTGTTTACGATACCAGAGTATGATTTTGAATTTCTGGAAACATGTTGAATGGCTTAGTCTCTTGTTGTGCCAAAAGCATATCAGAGCTGTGGAGGTCGAGCTGACTGTTCTGCATTGGTTTGGTGTCTGTATTTACTGTGGTGTTTCTGTTTCTAGATGTTGGGGGGGATTCCCTGGCAGGTCTATTTTCAACGGGTTCTTTCTGCCTCTTCAGCTACCTATGCCCAGGTCCTTTCCTTCATCGCTGCCTTCGGCTGCTTGGTCATGGCCATCCCCTCTGTCCTCATAGGAGCTATAGGGGCATCCACTGGTAATTACACAAACACACACACACACACACACCATGAATGTGGACCTCAGCACCCAATTACTGTTAGAAACGTTGTTGTGGATGCTTTTAAAATGCACTATAGTTCTAGAAGTTGGGATGGTTTATAAAATATAAGAAAGCAGAGCTCTTGCTATGTATTTATTCTAATAGCTAGCAGAAACTTTATCGGACATCTAAAACAGTCATACATAGAAACTGGCTATGGATACAAATGACTTAAAATCTAGCCACTTATTTGTATTTGTCTTTAAAAAAAAACAACTTACATATCATTTGATTTGATTGTATTTATCCAATTTTTATTTTTTAAACTTTACTTTGATGATCTTTGTTTTGTTGCCTTGTTTGGTACAGCTTCATTGTGTAAAATACTGTTCAAATACATTTAGGTTATTGTCTTTTGGTTGCACATGAGCCAAGTACTGATTCAGATCAATTAGCTTCGACTGCATCTGGATTAGTAATGACACAAAAATCACCAAACTGTAATAACACCTAATATTTCTATACACACACACAGTTACATCTGAATCTCAGCTGTTACATCACAGCTGAGCACAAACATTTCAGACACTGATCTATGAAGGATGTGCACATGTTAACAGACACACACACACACACACACACACACACACACACACACACACACACACACACACACACACACACACATTGATTAAGCAGTTAATGAAAGATCACAAGACAATTAAAACATTCAGCAATGTGATCCTTTATGCAAACAGGAAACCGTGATCAAAGGAAAAAACGATGCCTTCCTAGCTTGTTTCTACCCCAGGAGCTTTGTTTTCAGATGCATAAATGCAGATGCATGAATGCAGATGCATACAGTGTTTGGAGGGTAAACAACATCTGATGGATCCTGTCACGACAGGCAGAGGAGAGAGTCATCAGACCGTGCCGATTTAGTGAATATTACATCTGAAGAGGAGCTAATTAATCTGGTTCGTCTGAAGCTGTTTCATGTGCGACCAGCGCTAAACAACTGCTTGGGAATATCCAGGGGGAAGGAGAGAAAGACACCGATTGTATACTTAGACCTGGAAGATTTTAGAGAGACATTCATTGTCCCCAGACAGTGAATAATAATGACTTTGATGATCTCCTCACTTTTCCTCTAGCGCCACCACGAAGTCCACATTTTCAGTTTTGACGGCAATATCTCAGCAACTATTGGATGAATTTGATACACACAATTCATGTTCCCATCACGTTTAGCCGGAACAACTTCGGTGATCGTCGGCTAATATTTCAATTTGTACAATATTTTGGTGAATGACAATACCTGAGACACTACTGGCACTGCCTGTCAAACTCTGACGGTGTACATGGTGAACATAACAAATTGTATCATTGCAAATTATATCTTTGCAAAACAGAATAAATGGCTTCCTGCACACTTGAATCATTATTAATGTAATAATAGTTACCATTTATAAGTAAAATGCAATTAAACTAATATAGTCTACATATTAGAACCAATGATCCATTCGGCACCAACCATTGTATTGCCCATAGTTAATATTGCATGGTTGTAATATTTTCAATAAGTAACCTGTTATTTATGACATCCCTCTTATTACTGTTGCTTTTTCCCTGTGTTTGGACTACCAGAACAGCATTACAGTGATAATCCCTGCAGTATTTTAGACGTGTGAAGCCCTTTTGTTCCACAGCAACTAAAGCGGGTATATCCACAGGCAGCATTATAATAAAGTCTCACAGTCAAGCCTTTTGTCTGGAAAACAAAGAGATTTGTGCAAAAATTGGAATTATTTCATTAGTCCATTTCAAATTTTACAAACTGCCCAGAGAACATAATTATATTAATCTTATAAAAACATGGGCCGAGTGCAGCCTCCTCAACACACAAGCCCTTGCATTGTTTTTGTGGGGTTTTTTTTTTGTTGCACATATAGATAATCTTGATACTTAGTGAATATTACTGTGGTGGTCAAAAAAAAATATCTTTATACTTCTACTTACGTTTGCATCTTTTACCATGTCTTCTCCCAGACTGGAACCAGACCTCTTATGGGTCGCTCGCTCCGAAAGACAAGGATCAATCAGACATGATCCTTCCCATCGTGCTTCAGCACCTCTGCCCGTCTTACGTCTCCTTCTTCGGTCTGGGCGCGGTGTCGGCCGCGGTCATGTCGTCGGCAGACTCATCCATTCTTTCAGCGAGCTCCATGTTTGCCAGGAACATCTATCAGCTCGCCTTTCGGCAGTCGGTAAGAGTAACAATTTCAATAAACAATGATACTAAAAACACACATCTGCACAGTTTAAGCCAGATTCTAAAAACATCAGTCAAAAACTCTAGAAATCAATTATAGTGCCTTAAAAGTATGTCCAAACCTTGAATCAACATTGAAACAGTCAATCTCAGACACAAAAGAACTGAAAATGTAATTTATTTAAAACATAAAGTAATTTTAGGTTATGTATGAATCCCCTGCTGATGTAACATGTGTAGCTTGTCACTGGATTATCTACATTTATCTACATTTTATCTTCTTCCTCTTCCCTCTCTTATCTCTTTCTTCCCTCCGCCAGGCTTCCGACAGGGAGATTGTGTGGGTGATGCGCTGCACCATCTTTGTGTTCGGCGCTCTTGCCACCGCTATGGCGTTGTTAACAGGATCCGTGTATGGCCTGTGGTACCTGAGCTCCGACTTGGTCTACGTCATCATCTTTCCCCAACTCCTCAGTGTGTTATTCGTCAAGGGCACCAATACCTATGGCTCTGTGGCTGGCTATATCTTTGGTCTTTTGCTGCGCATTGGTGGAGGGGAGCCCTACCTCAAGCTCCCGCCCTTCATCTACTACCCCGGTTGGGTCACCCAGGAGAGGATCCACCATGTCACTGGGGATGTGGAGCACTTCATCCAGCAGAGGTTTCCGTTCAAGACGATGTCCATGCTGGCGTCCTTCTTGGCAAATGTGGCCGTTTCTTACCTGACAAAGTACCTATTTGAAAGCGGTACTTTCTCACACAAGTACGACTTCATGGACGCCGTGGTGACAAAGCATAGCAAGGAGATCATGGACAAAGCCACGCTGGTGAGCCACCAAGACAACATCATTCTTTCGGAGATGGCGCCCGTCGGGCAGGTCCTGGGTGGATCACTCGCTGGGACATTCATCAACTCGGAGGTCCTCAGTGATGACGAGGCATCCAGTCCAGAGGCTTTTCACAATGAAAACTAGGCAGCAAAGGCACAAAGAATACTAGAACCAAGGGATTTAAAGAGGAAGGAATACTCTAAGAGGTATCCACACTTGCCACTGCCGCACTAGAAGCCAAATCAACAGAAATCTGCTGTGGCTTCCGAGTGACTCCACAAGTTTGTTTTATGCTCATTACATGGTGCCTCCTTCTTTTTTTCGTATCCCTTACCTAGAACCAAGAAGATGACAATTAGCTGTGTTGAGAATGACATACTCATTTCTTTTTTTTTTTAAATCATGACTCTGTGAATCTAAAACCACTGCAACCATTTTAATTGAAGTGCTCGGAGGGACTTTCAGGGGAAAACAAGTAGCGGGTGCTGTGGACAACGACGTCCAGGAGGGTAATGAGAGTAGTGCAATATCTAACCAAGGAATTATGTTTATGAGTGTGCGTGTGCGTGTGTGCGTGCGTGCGTGCGCGCGTGTGTGACAAAGCAGTAAATGATCCCGTAACTTTTCCGACTCTGAGGTTTAAGTTTGCGTACAGTATTTGTTAATAGCAATAATATTTGTAGGATATATTTTGTATAGGCAGATACAATGTACTGAATTTGCATATGAATGTCTTTCTGTTTCTGTTTAATGTGTTTCCTGTGTACCGTCAAGCAGCCATACACTTCCATTCATTTCCATATACGTTTTGAAAATCAATTTGCACTTCATCAAACTCAACCTGCAATTGTGTTGTGCTTTGAATTCATTTATAACTGCATTAACAATAACATTGACATCAATTAAAGCACATATGATGTTTTTGCAAGTACATTTTCATATATATATATAAATGAATGGAACCCAATGGCTGCCTGGATAAGAATTCAAAAAATCTAAAAAGCTAAGCTTTAAAAATGATTGGCTTTAACAAACGGTGTACTTCATTGATGTATAAAATGGTCACACGGACGCTTTTTTTTTAAACCTGTGTGTGTGTGTGTGTGTGTGTGTGTGTGTGTGTGTGTGTATTTGTGTGTGTGCCTATCATGGTTTGTTTGCTCATCCTAAACCTGTATTGACTGGCCAGCCGCAGCAGGTTAGCGGAGACAAGAAATTATTGTTCTTCCCGAGACGGAGTCAGTAGCACCGGTCTTTATCGATCCAATCCCCATTCGATTAGCCCTCAGGACATGTGATTAATGCTGCAGAAATGTTTGAAACTGCTGTTTGTCAGGGTTTGTTTGACAGTGTGTCATTTACAGCGATGAATTTTGAAAGTTTCTCACTGATTGAGTAGCATTGTTCATAAATTCCCCAACTTCAGTCCTCTCATTTTTCCAGGTCTGGCTGTTTCTCACTGCTGCTCTGTAGGACCAGAACCGAAAAGGAGTTTTCACTTCATACCGTGATTTTTGGCATTGTTAAGTGTTACTGTCCAATTTGCTTCTCTGTGTTGATCATCTCTCAGAATTGCTGTGGTTTGTTGGTGTCTTTTTGGACTCTATGGACTCACCTTAGTTCAATGGTCAGTCATGGAGAATTCCTGAGTTTGAAACGCCGGGAAAAAGTGACCACTTTTTTTTAGAAATCACTTTCTCAGCTGTCGATATTCTACATTTTATTTTATTTATTTATTATCAACAATTAAGAGCAAAACAAAAGGTGTGTTTGACCTTCTGACCCCGTCTACGACGGTCAAGCCCATTCATTACGACGTCAAATCTTTAAAAAAAAAAATAAAAAATAAAAAAGTGGTTATGAATATAAAGTTTTACTAAAAGGTGGAACAATTTGGTAACATGGCTGGGCACTGCAGTTTTAAGAAAACAGGAGTAAATGGTGCATTTGTTGGGGGGACTATTTATAAATTAGGATTGGATATCAACAGGACAAAGTATGTGGAACTGACTTAATTTACAGTTGATTTTAATGAAAGAATACATCATCCAATGAAAGGTGTGGTTCACTGTGTTTGAAGTAGTTTGTTGGACAACAATGGAGCTTCATAGCATGGAGGAACCAGCTAGATCTGGCTTTGGCTGCTCAAACGATACTCGTTAGGATTCATCAATTGTTCATTTTGGTCTTAGGTACTTAGTGACAAAAAGAAGAACAACACCAGCCTTATCCTTTAAGGTGGCACGATGGCCTTACAGTTAGTCTTTGGAGAGAAGTGGACTTGATCCCTGTGTGCAGCTACTGAGAGAAAGAAAAAACCCACAAATCCCAGCCTCATCCTATCTGGTCTGTAAAACATAAATATCAATTATAGGATTTATGATTTGCCCCCGAGGAGACGTCAGCTTGAAAGTGAATGTGGTGACTGCTCGTCTGATGCTATGCAAAGTGTCAGGCTCTCCCATTGGACTCAACTGTGAATGTAAACCTTCTTCCTCATCAGAAAAAGCTTCATAACGTGTGTCGTGGCTTCGGTTCATTCCCGAACCAGAGCGCCCGCAGAAAAGAATCTACGTCAGACGTTGAACTGGCACATTTGTGTCTATGTGTCGTAAATTGCAATGATGCTGTATTTTTGTGTGATAAATGTATATACCAAAAAAAGCATAGAAACAAATTAGTCTTTTAAAATGCAGCATTAAAAATGATGTTTGTTGACAGTGAACTTACAGCTATTTATTTATCCATGCAGTGTCTATAAGAGTATAGTTGTAAACATATGTAAAGTCAGTTGAATAAATTATATTATTTAGCACATTTGTTTTTTCTCTATATATTTATAGCATTTTACATTTGTACACAATTTGCATAAGCGTCAACTTTCTATTACTATTTCATTCAACTGTTTGATAAGGTATGAAAAAAATATGGTAAGATGGATGTGTGTGTGTGTGTGTGTGTGTGTGTGTGTGTGTGTGTGTGTGTGTGTGTGTGTGTACTGTTTAGTAGAGGGTTTAATCTTGAGGTTGCCGGCTGCTTGGGCGCATCAATCAAAATGCCCACCTCAAAATTGTTAGACTGCAGAAACGCAATGCTGTCAATCTTTCTCATACACACTCACACACACATACCAAAACACACACACACACACACACACACACACACACACACATTTCTCAAATCGTAGCATGATCCCTCTCTGATGAAAGAAACATTCAAATTGAGTTACTTCTCAAAGTAGAAGAGAAGAGAATATATTGTATTTTCTGAAGTTCCTTTTTTACCGTATTGAAGTGGCAGTATATCACAAGGTTCAAACTTGAACTTAACTTTATTATGTTATGGAATAATCACTCTTAACTAAAACATATTTGGGACTTAAGTTAAAGTGAGAGAAAGAAGTCAGGGCTGCATTTGCAATCTGAAACATCAGGAAACCAGAATGGACAAAAGTAAATAAAATGCAACTTGGCAAATTCAAGAATAAATGTTGGTTCTATCAAACCATAGTTCCATACAAAAAAAACATGAATAACAACAATAAACCACTTGGTTGAATAATGAATTGATCAACTTGCATCACAGGATTTAAAATAGCAAAACTTAGTTCAACTAACTTGTCTATTATTATGTAAATTGAAGGTATAACATGAAATGAAAGCATGGCACGTCTTCTCTGAGTACATTCGGTTCTTTTCACTTTCTCTCGCTCTCAGCCTGTCGAGGAAGTCACCAAGTGCTTCTATACAAACAGTTATTGTAGTGTGAAGAGTCATCTTAAAAAAATCTATGAAAGAGCTCCATGCGTCTCAAAATAATCTGCATTAGTATTTTTTCACTAATGATATGGTTGGTTGAGTCATTATCGAGCCATTGAGAGCCACTTCTATCACAATCCCTCATGTGCTTTTCAGTCTCGCTCATTTTAATTGAGACAGTCAGCTGATGTGAGGAGGTGATTTATGTGTAGATGTAACACTTCTCCCTGTCACTACTTCATCATGTGGGCATCACGTATGCACCACGCCTCCAGACTAACGCCTAACAGCTCGCTATTATTCTGTGTGTAGGAAGACGATTGAGGCAGGTGGGCAGGTTCAATCAATATACGCAGTGAGTGTTGATGAAAAACCTGCTGCATGCAGTGGCAGATGATTCACCTGCAGGTGACAGACATGAGATATCACGGAAATTATAAAGAAGAATGTTTAAAATATGTTATTTTCTCACAAAACGCTCTTTAGGTAGTTAATTATAGTTCATTTCCACCTCAATTATAAATCAAATTATAAAATAGTCTCATGCAAGAAGATAATTGTAACATTATCTTAACTTCCCTACACAAAAGAAAGGACATTGACATTGTAATAATGAAATGATTTCCAATAATCCTTGTCTTACACACCGGTGGTCGTTAAATGAACTGCAGTCAGCTTCCTCTTTCTTGCACTCCGTAGCTCTAATTCATTTTATGTTTGATGTATCCTTGGCCTTTTCATAATCCCTCGGAAAAAAACTCTGATGAGCTGTGTTCGTCACTCCTATCCTTATCGTATCTCCGTTACCCAACCCTACAGCCCAGCCGCAGGCTTCACATCTCAAGATGTGTCCTCGCTCACACGTCCTGTGTTTAAAACTACAGTTAGATTCCCTTAACGTCGTCAGTGGCATGGACATCATACATAGCGAGAGAGACAAACACACACATACATTCAGCCCCGCAGCACAGCTCATGCCTTATTCTTTCTAAAAATGACACACAAAAAAGTCATGAAGGCAGTTGCCAGAAGCTAACTCATTACACTCTTTGACACCCCTAATCTTTTATTTATGGGTTACATATTATTATACATTTTAATTGCTTTGAGCTTTTAATAACAGCTATGATTTAGTATCTAATACTAGATAATTTATGCCCTGAGACAGTTTAATTAAAAGCTTTTCTTGGCTGCTGCATTACACTGACACCAATGTATTTGAAAAAACTGACTGGCTGGTCTGGGAAGATGTCAATTTAATGTTTAACTCCGGGCCGGAAGTATCTATCTCCAGATGTAGCTGCTTGGCTTAAGAATCAATTGTCTTCAAAGCGAGAAAGAGAGAGTGTCATTTTTTCAAAAATAGCTAGCGATACTTTTTTATTGTGATTTGCGAGCCAAGAGAAAGTAGCCTCATACATTTTAAACCGATGGGATAACAGGAAGAGGTGGTAAAAGATCTGAATGGCTCGGGGCCAAGAGGCGTAGCTGAAAGAGAATAAAGGAGGAGAAGGAAGGAAGTTGTTTTAGTAAATTAAATGCGTTGTTGAGACTGAATTTATCTCAGATAGACAGAATGGCGAGCCCATGCAGCATAAACCAAACCTGGAAACGAGAGCAAAGAAAATTTAGAGAGAAAAAAAGACATAAAACAAAAAGAACAACGGTGCAGTTAAAGAAGAAAGAGTGGCATGATGTAATTTATAGCAATAAATCTTGACTCATTTACTGTTTTTTCAATAAGGGCAGCGGGTAATGGCCAACCTGGAAAACAGTCTTCGTCATTATTCGCATTAGACTAAGTGCTCCACTTCTCAGATCAGAAGGAGGGGGAGAGGAAGGAGGGAGAAATGGACGGGGAGGCCAGACATTTACTGTCGCAGCCTGAGCTCATATGAGGCATAGGCTGGACCGAGAGTCTCCTCCCACCGGCTGTGTCCTTGCTTCTGTCCTTTGTCATTTAAGAGCTGATTTCATGGGAAACTGGAGTTTCTTCAGAGTAAAACCAGTATCCATCTGTAACACCTGTTGGGGCTGAAATGCTTCTTGTTTGTTTTCTGTTTATTGTCTTTTTATTTTCATATTTATTCATCTATATTGCACTGCACTTCCCTGAGATCACTTGGCATCCAACAATTTATCAATTACTTTATTGCTCTTTTCCTTTAGTGTTCTGTTCCTGATTGACAGTCTCTTGGCGAGAGAATTGTGCTGACAAAAGTAACCATCTGATCAATTTTGTTGCTGACAATTGCCTCATCAAACTCTTTGAGAAGTGTAGAGCTGAAGCAATACTCTCTTGAATCATTGTTACATATGTAATCCTTTAAAAAAAAATTGTATTACAGTAAGACGTTTACAGACTGTTAGTACTGGAATTTTCTCAGCTTTCATGCACCCTGTGCATGAAAAACCAGACCCAACAATACATTAATCCATCTCACTCATACCCCCCTTCCTGCCCTCTCTCCTTTCTCCCAAACACACACACGCACACACACACATACAGAGCCCTTTAGGCCCAGGAACAAGTTATTAATACTGGCAATACTGTAGACAGGAACATAAAGGATCAAAGAAGTTATTATGCAACAATAACGCCATAACAAACTAAAATTGGGCAAACAGATACCACTTCAGCTTATTGTTATGAAGCACACTTTAAATGCCATAGTTCAACTGTTTATTGTGATTACATGTCTTTCTTGCAATCGATCCAACATCTAATTTTTTATAAATAATATGCAATATTCAAATATTTCCTCTAAAAAAGGCGACACACCCAAGCTCCTGACAGAAATACTAACCCGACTCTTAAGGTGTTGTTTTGTTCCTTTTTTGTTCTGATATTGCTTACTTAAAGGAATCATTTCAGAACTTGGGGAATTACTATTATTTGTGTTTTTGCTTTGTTTTAGATGGTAGGAGGCCAGGAGTCACTTATCGGCTTTGAAGCTATTGTTAAACAGTGGCCAAACCGTAGAATTACACCTTTCAGGTCCGTAATGTGATGTCATTGGGCCCGAAAAATACTTTTCCAATAGACTCACACTGTCATGATTTGCAGTTTTCTGTTTCCTGTTTTATTTTGTAGTCTTGTGTCCTGTGTCTCTGCACTTCCTGCCCTGGGGATCGTCTGGGATTGTCTGTTTAACTGGGTCCTGATTGTGGGTTCCCTGCACCTGTGCTGCCCTCGTTGTGTCCACCTGTTCCTCGTTACCTCCCTCTCCTGCCTCCTTGTCGGTTCTTTGTGGTCCTGTTCCTGCTTTTTGTTCCGTTTTGTTGGAGTCTGGTTTGTTTTTTTGTGAAGTCCTTTCCTTGTTTTTTTGTGGGAATTAAATATTATTTATTAGATTGTTGGCGCTTGGGTCCTTACTTCCTCCATCCCGTGACAACGTTCTTTTGCTTTGTAAAGTCTGTAAATCAACCATTTGTTTTTTAAGAGGAATCAACTCCCCCATACAAACACATGAAAAACCTTTATTTAAATTGCTATATTTAACATTCGTTCATGTGCTTGATTCATACAAAAAGAGAAGTGTTTTTTTTGCCCGATTATATCAACCTGAAGTGTTGTCATCACTCAAGGAAAGCTAACATGAGGTACAGTCTAAAAGACGTGAACGTAGCAATACGTCACATGACCTGGTGGGTGGAGTTTGTTTGTTTCTTTGGACATAGTTAAGCATACACTGTCTGTTTATGCTAAGCTTCAATGTCATAATTAATGATATTCAAAGTGTACTGAGTGAAGTTATCCACATTATGAAGTAATCCTGCTCTGTGAGACAGCTGGATCTGAGCTGTGGAAGACTATGCTACAGAATAATAAACTGAATAAGGATCTTCTGACTGTATGCTGTTAGTCTCGGTGCAAGGAGAAAACATTTTCAGTTTTTCTTTATTCCTTTGTGTTTCCAGCTCAGCTGTGTCATTAGCAGCCGGCCTTCAGTCTCACGCGGGCTTCATACGAGACAGTTAGACACAAAAAATACACACAGACACACAGGCAGAGCTCTTTCTGACAGTTAAACAATATCCCTTGTGGTCCAACCTGCCAGCATTAAAAAGATAACAAACAACTCCAATTTTCCAATTTCTTTTTCCCTTGACATTTTCTCACAACACATACAAATATTTTGAAAACTGCATCTAGTCAATTGATTGAATTTGTTTGATTCTGCCTCATTGTCATGGCTGATTATGTTTAATATACCTCTCCAAAAAGCAGGAGTGTAACTGTTACGATAAGATGAGATAAAATAAGATAATCCTTTATTTATATTAAGTTATGTTGTGTGATCTGGATGTACTCTGGACAATACCTTTGGGCAGGTGCCATGTCAGGATTCATAAAAATAATCCATGGAAGATATCACATGCGTGTAATTGAGTGAACTCCAGTCATACTGACGTACAACACAATGCATTATATTCGTTTTCAATGCCACGTTTCGTGCGGAAATGGAAAAATAGAGTTACTTCAAAACCCTTTATCAGCAGATTTTTTTGTTTTTTGTTTGTGTATGTGCAGTAGTACATGCATCTGAGATGTATTGACAAGCCTATGAGTGTTTCTTTCCTTGTAACTTCTGCTATATCAAGCTTTCAGCTGACCCAATGGGGCTTATGTCTTGTACTTATTGACATCCCTATTGTTTGTATGTCTAAAAGAGCACGTTCCAATGTGTTACAATAACACTGAAGTCATTAAAAAAAAACATGGATGATGGTCAAATGATTTGGCAAAAACTGTAATACAGCTTTCGTCTCTCATCATTCCAGCGAAGCAATCAAACAGTTGTTTTTTTTCTTGATACAAACCACGGGTGTTTTTATTTGTGATGCCGAATTAAATCTGTTTGCAAATTGGATTTTTTTTCTGATTGCGACAACAACTAAGAAAGGTTCTCAAACCGTTTCTTTTGTTCCTGCTGCAGCGAGACTGACTTTTGACAGATAGCAGCCGGTGCCATGATTCAATGTGATTGACAGTGTTCTCGTGCACATTTGACTGACACACTGCGCCTATTGATTTCCTGTCACTGCAGCATGGCAAGGAAAGACCACCTGTGTGTGTGTGTGTGTGTGTGTGTGTGTGTGTGTGTGTGTGTGTGTGTGTGTGTGTGTGTGTGTGTGTGTGTGTGTGTGTGTTTCACAAATGAAAAACCCACCATTAACCATGAATTCTCTGCTTTATAATCTTTATTTCAATTGTGCCACCACTCTCATCTGGATTCACTGCATACCATCAATTGCATTAATGCATTGCACTGCACTTTAAACTCATTTTTAATCATTCAATCATATTCGGTTCACTTGTTGAAAATGACCATCCACATTATGGAATATAATTCTTTTGCACCTCTTTGTTTTGACAGATTCTTCAGCTTTTATTATTACCGCTGCACTCACGCGGTGGCTGCTTATGTGCTGCAGTAAGTAATGAAAATTATGTGTGTCCACTGCTGGTTGTCCCATTGATCCCATCAGAGGTAAGTAGCTCTGCTCCAATTAGGCCTTAATAGGCCCAATGGGAGAAGAGAGGAGAGGAGAGATCGTGAATGTAACAGACTGTGTGAAATGTGAAGCGAAGGTTCCCTGTAAAAAAGAACACAAAGCAAAATTCCCTGAATAAAGCATAACTCAGTGTAACGGGCATGGTGTTGTGGGACAGAAATAAACTGCTCTATTCTGACAGCCAGTCATTAAATCTTAAAGTTTAAGGTGAAAACAAATAACCTCCCAAGAAAACAGACTATTTATCTTATTATTTACACGTAAGGATGGTCACAATGTAGAATCAATTATATCAACTCCCTCTCCTCACTAATACACCGCCATCTCCTGGAGCCTGAATGCCCAAGGCTTCCTTTTCCTCCTCGTTCAAGAGCTGACAGGAGCTGACTCTCGTCACAGCAATGCTAACGTAATCAGCTGAACCCACACAACCTTTCGATGCACAAATTGTATTACACCACAGTTTGGAGGACAGGGATCCCTCAGACTGATTTAGTTAATGTCTGCTGGACTCACAATGAATGAGGAGTGGGGGAAGGAGGTGCCGCCTTGAAGCCACATTAAAGACATACAGCAAAAGCACATGTGTGTGTGTGTGTTTGTGTGTGCGCGGGTGTGTCTTTAGTCTTACTCCACTGCTGCTGCGCATCTGGCTTCCTTATACGTAACGATTTCAGACTGCACTGACTGAAACAAAAGCAAAAAGTAGAGCCATCCAAGGCTGAGATAAAAAGATGAGTGCTGGCAGGCGATATGATGCTCATACATTAATATGGAAGAAATCAAAGACATATTCTATTTCCTACTGAAGTTGTCGATTCGTATTTAATAACAGTTCACTTGGCACAGACAAAATTATTCTTTATTCATTCTCCACTTTGATGATGAATAGTCAAAAATGAATGATTTATCCTGTTGGAAATGATCATTTGAGAGGTTGACGTAAAAATTCCTGGCTGTGCCATTTTAGAAAGAAAAGTAAAGCTCTCAATCTAATTGACCTCTCTTCCACTGAGTATTCCCCCTGTGCTCAAAAGGATATTGTAGGAAACTACTTAATAAAAAAAAATAGATTTAAAATAATCTCACAACCTAAAATTCCGAGAAATGTTTTAGCATTTCTCTCACTTCATAATTTATATCATACTCTGATCTTTCATCCACAATGCGCTTACACTAAGCAACATATGGAGCTAGGGACAAACAGCAGTTAGCTTAGCTTAGCATATATGGTGAAGCCATCAGTGCCTCCAAAGCTCACTAATGAACACGTTATAATCTTGCGCTAAAAAAAAGCAAAATGGCGTGTTTGGTTATGTAATATTTCTTGGCAGGGCGCGGTCACTTCCTGCAGTTTTGTCCTTAGTGTGGTGTTGCTATAGGCAACCAACGGAGACTCCTTTGGCCCGAGGTTAGCCGTTTCCATCCGTATTTAACAGAGTCTAATTTCCTCCTGCATATGGCTCTGTGCTCGGCGCTTCGACGTAGGTGAATATTCATAAAATAAAGAATACAGAATAGAAGACATGATCATTAGATTTGATATTGGTCAAACAGTATCTGTGTTCTTGTTTTTCTCCCCCAGCTAAAGGACACCTGTTGCAGCCGGCACGATGTGTCTCTGATTAGAAGTGATGCCAGCTGCTGGCCAACAGGCTCACGGGGCAGAGACATTTATCTGGCTAACAAAGCCCTGGCAGGGCCGCTCTCCTCCACTCTGCTCGCCGTAATGCTTTACGACGCTGTCATTTAAAGATGACATATGATAGGACCCAGTTTAACTTGCCAATATCCCCGGTCGTCTCACAAACACACACACACACACACACACACGAGCACACAGACACACACACACACACACACACCTGCTGAGGAAGCAACCCAGAGAGGCGGACAGAAAGGCGGAGATGGATGAGCAGCTGCTGTGTGTGTCTGTGTGTGCGTGCGTGTGTGTGTGTGTGTGTGTGTGTGTGTGTGTGTGTGTGTGTGTGTGTGTGTGTGTTGGCCAGTGTCTTGGTTATTTATTTGATTATACCTTCCAGTTTTACATCTCTCATGAATCAAGTGAAATGGTTCCGTGTTACTCTGGATATTGTCCGTCTTCCCGGTTAAGTGCGTGCGTGCGTGCGTGCGTGCGTGTGTGTGTGTGTGTGTGTGTGTGTGTGTGCGTGCGTGTACGTGCTTGTACGTGCGTATACGTGCATGTGTTTTAAACCAGAAACACTGTGACTACAACGAGCACAACAGAATACAGTCTGTTGGGCCCGATGACTCCCATGGTCTCATAAGTGATAACTAATTAAACAGACACATTACTTATTAACTAATCAATTAATAATTGATCTATTAATTTAAAAAAAAGGCCAGTGACACAACAAAACCTAATTATAGTACATAGCAGAGGCAGAGCACACTGTTCAGATAGACAGACAGACGGATGGATAGATGGATTGATTTTCAATTAATTCATGATATCTTTTTGTTAGATCCTCCTGTCCTGGCCTTTGCACACGTCTAGTCCGCTTCAGACCTCCATCTTTCGAATGAGTTCAGATGATGAATTCACACCGCGATCTTTTTAGTGTTTGTTTCTCAAGAGCGATGGCTGGTGGAGCTGTCGTTTGCAAGTGCAATTTGAGGCCATGAACAGAATGTGACTCACGAGAAGCCAAGGTGAAACAGCTGTAATCCGTTTGAAAATAAAAAATTGGGGTTAGCGTCACAATAAATGATATCCAACACTGTGTAGTCATTACACTGCCTTTGGTCAATTAATGACTGCCTTGAGAGCATTCTCCCTTTCACTTTGCATCTGAATGTGCATACTAAAAGGTTCTGCAAGGCTTCTATTCTTCCATGACATGTTTCCATTAGTAACAAAAGGCCTATTGATTTACTGCTGGCTCAGTCTTAGTTATCGCAATCAACAAGGGAGTATGTATGTGTTCTTTAAATAAAGCCTTCCTTAATGTAATTGCTCTAAATATCTGCTGGGAAGAGAGTTCCTAGTTTATGTGGAGTCCGTGTGCAACTACAGCCGCACTAATTGTGGACGTTTGTCATGAAATAATTCAATGAGTAGCAGTAATTAGTGTAGAGTTGCTTGGGCTTCTTTTCTTGATCTTGTTCTGTAGTTAGTGTAAAGGACAGAATCACCAAAAAGCTGGAAGAAAAGAATAAAACTTGGTCACAGTCACATGTAAATTAAAAAAAGAAGCTGTTTTTGTATTTCTGTTGCCGTTCCGATTCATGTCTACCACTACTCCATACAGGAAGCGGGGGATAACGAGATTACCTGTTCAGAATGGGAAAGATGATTAAATCTAACATGAGCTAACCCATTTACCAATGTATTGCCCCTGTTACGGATGGGGACACCCTTTCCAAATGCCCAGGAATGGCTCTCACATTGAGATCAATACAAAATGAAATTGCATTGTTTACGATTTTTCCTTTACTATAATTGTAAAGACTGTGTTTGCATGCATGTTTATATAATAGTTTCATGGTGGGTTTTGCTTTGGGGGACAGAGTGAGGAGATAATGTGATGAAGCCCTAAAGACTTTGATGCTCGCTGCGGCGACAGCCGGAGAAAGTCTAATCTACTTGGGGTCCGATCATACTATACTTTGGTAAATTGAAGACTCTCTCATTAGATTCATGAACCATTTCTGTGCTTGCACGGTTTTATTTTTGATTTAGTTATCGTGCCGCTGTTGTAGGAATTACTAATAGCAATAACTTGTAATTTCTAAAACTAAACTGTTTCTGTTTGTCTGCGATACCGTTCTACACCATTTTTACTTTTGTGTGTACTTGAGCTGTGAATACTGTGATGTGATTTTTGACAATTGAAGCAGTGTGATTTGTTCTGTGTAGAGGGAATGTTGGGTGGGAAGAAAATGAAAAATGACATGTGCAATGTATAACTGTATATTTAGCTTTTGAGAATAAACACAATAAAAAAAAGACTGTATGATGAAGCTCCGAAAACAACAAACACACTCAAAGTTTTTGTCTGTGTGTACACACGGAACTGGCTTTATAGGGTGATGTCTATACATTTTGCATATAATGCCGTATTAATCCTAATAAGATTGAAAAAAAAAGGATAATCCTTTATTATAATCCACTGGGTACTATCTTTTATGTAAAGTAGTTGTGAAAAGGATCAAGTTAACAAAGGTATTTTTCTTTTAATGACCAAACAAGACAAAAACTCGAGAGAGCAGCAAGACATTTGTTAGATAAAACATTTGTTTTACCAGTAAGCAAAATTGTTCTCTCGAAGCACGTTCACATATCTCTATGAAAGATTTTAAATAAAACCAAAGAAAGAATATAATACAATATGCAGAGGTATTTGTATTTGCTTTATGTATGCATTTACTGCTTCATAATTAAATGAAACACTCATGTTAAATGACAGTTGTTTAGCCCTGAATGAATTGTTTTTATTGTGACATGAATTTTCCATTCCACATCAAAATCATAATTGTGAAGAGATACATTGCATTGCAAAAGTTCAGATAGTGACCAAAGATATTTACATTTAACCTCAAATATAGAGCTTTTGGGTTCTTAGACTGAAAACTGAATGCTTCATCATTGGGACTTCTCAGTTTTAACACTGTGTCATTTCAAATTATGCAATTTAATTTGTTTTTTATTGAGTAACATTTCGATCATCTCTGTTTAACCTGCTAACATATAAACTCCATTTTCTGTCATTCATGAACAGGCTGACTACAACCCAGAATAACCACGCAATCAAACAGCGTTGCAGAGATCGTCCGTCTATTAAATATTTTGTGCAATAAGAAATTAGAAGCGATGGCATGATGCACAGACACAATGTGTAATAAATGTCACAATTAGCATGCAACCTTGATCAGGCGGGGATAGCAGGGTCTCTACCCTTTTAGTCCACCAAAAATGTTGCCATTGCATTGATTCATTTGACAAAGAGCAGCTATAAAAGAAAACAACAGTGGAAGAGAGAGAGAGGGAATTGATTGGCCAACTCTATAAATAGGAGGGAAGCTATACTCACAGATCTGGAGAAAGCGCCTCCCATTTATCTGAAGGAAATTTCCAATCATGGCTCTTTGACGCCTATAAATAAATGTGAACATGTGTACTCCCAAGTCAGTCAATGTGATAGAAATAATCATAAATAAATGCAGCATGCATGAATGGAGATAATAATAATACAATAAAGTTTCTAGTCCCATATCCAATCTTTGATATTGTCATTTATGCATGCAGTAGAATGACATCAGCAGCGGTAGATGCAGTAACATTGTGGAGTAACTCTTCTTGTTAAATTAAATGGGTTCCTCGAGAGAGGCGGAGAGGCTATTTGTCTCCGAGTCCAAACAAGCTGAATCTAAGCAGGAGATCAATATTGATATCTTTAGGCATCTAACTGCTCCTCTAATACATTATTGATGTCTGGGTCTCGCTGGATTAAATTTGGGCTGCACACAGCAGTTCATCTTGATCAGCGAACACAGAGAGGAGATGCAGCGACAGAGGAATACAAGAATTCCCCTGGAAATGTGTATATGATGTCCACGAAGCCGCAAAAGACCGAAAGGTAGAAGGTGTTAAATGAACTCTCAGAGTGAGTAATGAAGGAGGTTACACAGTGTGACGGTAAAAGGCCATCACAGCTTTTAGTTTCATTCGTCCAGTGTTTGATTTGAGATTGGAGGCTGTTGAGTTGACAACAGGAATGCTTATCCAGGACCGAGGGGTGAGCGGGGGCTACTTATCACTTACCCGTCACTTAACCTTTGACCTTAGCAGACAACACATAAGGGATTTTCTCGGATGCTCTATGGCTTTCAGCAATCACAGTTATCGCCACATGTCCATCATCGGGGATGTTTTGGACAGTTGAAAAACAAAAGAATAGTCAACTGATAATCATCCTTTACTTGTTTATTACATCAACTTGGGTTGCATTTGCCTGACAAGCAATCCACATGTGTTCATGTGAATAGCGACTGTCCTTTAGCTGAGGTAAACGCAGGAATAGTGTGTGATGTTTTTATACTTATAGAGCAGGTCAGGTGGATGGTTGAGCTGAGTATTCAAAGTGTCACACTTTGACACCAGAGACACCAGAGACATTGCTTTCTTATAACCAAGAATCTCTTTTTGACCTTAGGCTAGTGTAGTCTTAGTTGTCTAAACTCAACCACATTTATATTTATGACCAACTAGACCTCACAGAAATGCGTAAAATGACCAAAAAATATGTGGTTGTGGCACATAATGTGTTAAAATGAAGTGTCGGCACCACGGAAATGATGTGATGTTAAGTTTAGGCAACACAAAGTTAGCTTCAGGTAACGCAACATGGTTGAATACGTAAGTAAAGTTTAGGTTTCGACGTCCTTGCTGGTCGTGCTGGTAGAAAACCAACAAACTCACTATCTTGTTATTATTACAAGGACTTGTTCCAAAAGGAGGTGATTTAACATTTTGAAATGACATATTGGCAGCATAAAAGCATGTTGGTTAAAATCAAAAATGAGATAAAATTAGATATTATGGAGCAACGCTAGAAAAATCAGCAAAGTATATATTGCATCTTGTGTGCCAAGACAGTGAAAACATAAAGAGATGACTAAAACCCCTCTATAAAGTCCAGGCTCAATAGACTCAAGCTAAACAGATATTCAAATGTTACTACATCGTGGAGACAGTGTGCAGAAAGCTGACTTTCTATCCCGCAGTTAACACATCTATTAATAAATCTGTAGTTTAAATGGATTCCTAAATCAAACAGACACCATGCTGTTGTGTAATTAGTAACTGTTTTCTTATTCAATTAGTGTTTTCTTATGTATTCAGCCAAAGAGGCATCAGACACAGTCTTCCAGTGTGGCCATCTGGAGTTCCTCAAAAAGACCACTGTAATTACTGTTTCTACCATTATCCACCTGAAAATGCAAACAGTTCATTATTTACACCTTATTGTACGCTGTAGGTTTGAATTGTGGATGAGTCATTTTTCTATTCACCTTCTCTCCACACAGCGAGTGTTTTTACTGCAAAAGAATGATGGACTACCAATTGGAATTCATTAACTTCCCTGGTTTGCCCGTCTCTTTCTGCAACGGTCTCTGAAGCTGCTGTAATTCCACTAATGGAGTGCTTACCATTCAGGACCAGTTTTTTTTGACAGTGAATGATGTTGCTTAATTGCAGAAAAAATAGAGGGTGGTTCCATTCTGTTTGCTAAAATACAGGATAACTGTAGCTACAGAGCGGTGGGGGAGCTCTCATCACGGCAGCCAAGATGTGTTAAACTTAAGCACATCCTGCTGGGGGTCACTAGGGAGCAATATTAAATGATAAGTCTGCACACTAGTGCTGAATCAGGACTTTCCATTTCTCATGAACAAAATGAAAAGCCATTATTTTTGCAGTGCTATGCACACAGAAAAGGCACATGTGTGTGAATGTGGGTAGTAAAATAATCAAACACTGAATGCAAATAGTGTACGAGTGAATAAAAAATGGTACAAATGGAGACAAAAAAGATATAATATGATACAATATATAAGTGTGTAATGTAAGAGACTACAAGTGAGACAAAATATGTGCAGATATCAGCAATGCAAATATTTAACTTTATTTTCTTATCTTAAAACAGCTATAATCTATATAGTGAAGTATCAAAAGATAATGTAAAAATAATAGGGCAATGGA